>NC_137798.1:107700601-108203101 GCF_963383645.1 Muscardinus avellanarius
TTTTTGATGACTTAAAGATAACATTTCAATATTTCTTTTTGTTTTCTTTCTTACCAGAGAATATATTTTTCTCTTTTTTTTAGGTGAAACTAGCATACATTTATTTATTTATTTTTCAGAAAAAGATCTATCCTAATATGAAATATGGACTCTAGAAACCCAAAACGATCTCGAAAAAGAACAAAGCTAGAAGATGTATATTTTCTGATTTCAAACCTTATAAAGCTACAATAACTGAAACAGTGTAGTACTGTTCTAAAGGCAGATATATAAACCATTGGAGTTAAATAAAAGCCTAGAGATACATTCTTCCATATATTGTCAAGTTATTTTTGACAAGGTTTCCACGAACATTTGGTGGAGGAAATAATAGTCTTTTAACTAAATATTGTTGAAAAATAATAATTACGTGAAAAAGAATAAAATTGGACCCTTACCTAACACATATACAAATATTAACTCAAAATAGATAAAAGACCTAAATATAAATCTTAAAACTATAAACTTTTAGAAGAAAATTTGGGTCATAAAACCTTACAACATTGAAATTGGAAGTGATTTCTTGGATATGATTTCAATGGCACAGGCAACTCCCTAAAAACTAAAAAAATATTGTACATCCAAAGACAATGTATACAGAGTTAAAAGTTACTGATAAAATGGGATAAAATATTTCCAAATGCTATATCTGAAGGTATATTAATATTCCAACTAGAAATCCTAAAAATTAGCAACAATAAAAGCAAACAATACAATTTAGAGATAGGTAAAAGACTAACATAAATAATGAATCTCCACAGATAACCAATCTTAGTTGTCTGTTGGATGGAAAATCTTGTTTCACTGGTTCTGGTGTGTGTTACCTATTTCTTCTTTGTAGTTAATCTCTTTGAGTATTTTCTCTAGCGCTGGTTTTGAAGACATAAATTCCCTGAGATTCTGTTTGTCATGGAAGCTTCTTATTTCTTCATCTAATTTGATAGAAAGTTTTGCTGGGTAGAAAATTTTTGGCTGTAAGTTGTGTTCTTTCAGAGTTTGGAATATGTTACTCCAAGACCTTCTGGCTCTCATGACTTGGTTTGGGAAGTCTGGAGTGATTTTAATTGGTTTGCCTCTGAATGTCACTCGGCCCTTTCTTTTTGTTGCCTTTAAGATTCTCTGCTTGGCTTCCGCATTGGTCATTTTGACAATTATGTGGTGTGGGGATCCTCTTCCCTGATCCTGTCTAAAGGGGGTTCTATAAGTTTTCTGGACCTGTGTGTCGACCTCTTGCTCTCCGTTTTGAAAAATTTCTGCTATTACTTCCTTGAAGATATTGTTGATCCCTTTGGTTTCACCTTCTTTTCCCTCCTCTATTCCAATTATTCTTAGGTTAGCTCTCTTAAAATGGGCCCATATTTCTTCAATGTCAGATTACTGCGGTCGGATTTTTTTTTTCTAAATTAGAAACTATGCGTTCATTTTTTGAATGATCATCTTCTAGGAGCGAGATTCTATTCTCCATGTGGTCTAATCGGTTGTTTATACTTTGAATTGAGGCTTTTACTTCATTTATTGCATCCTTTATCTCTTTTTGGCTCTCTCTGAATATTTTTTGAAACACCTCTATTATTTCTACAGTTACTTTCCTGATTTGATCTTCTAGAAATCTCTGAATTTCTCTTTTATCAGGTTCTGATGTTGTGGGGTTGTGGGTCTTCATTGCTTTATTGTTATTCCTCTTTCCCATGATTTCAGAAGTTTGTGCCTTCTCTGGGTTCTTCCCCTAGGTCACTATGACTTTACTTAAGGTGCTCTGGATCTCGAGTCTGTGGTATCTCAGTCACCACTACTCCTTTACTGGGTTGTATCGCAGAGTCTCAGACCCAGGGAGTCAATCAAGGCTGCTTTGGACTATAGGGGGTGCCAGGTTGTGCATTCTCCTGCGGGGATTTGTGAATATGGTGTGATATCTCTGCCATTGCCACTCCCCCTCTGGATCAAGTCCCTGGGAGTGCAGTACTGGGATTTCTCCTCTAGGGACCACAATTTGACTCACTATTGTTGAGTGCGCTGATGGAATTGTAGTGGACTCAGTGAATTTGCTGCTGCTGCCACTGGTGGCAATATGGCACCACTGCCATGCCCTCACCCGTGAGGCTGGCATATTTCTTCTCTGTTTTTGAGCTCTGCTCTGAGTCCCTGCAGGGTGTGCTGAGCCTCGCCCCTGGGAGCTTTAGCCACTCCTTGCACTGAAAAATCTGCTGAATTCTGTCCGGCTGATTCGCAGCAGCTCACCTCGGCTCACTGTCCATCCCTCCTCTCTTGAGCCTGGTGGCTGGTTGAGTTCGTTGGTCTGGTGCCGTTCGGTGAACTCGCCGCTGCCACCAGCAGTAAGGCGCTGCTGCCTGTCCTCGGCCGTGAGGCCGGCATATCTCCTCTCTGGTTCTGAGCTCCGTTCTGAGTCCCCCTCCTCTCTGGAGCCTGGTGCTACTCTGGAAGATGGCGTCTGTGCGTTTCCGCGCCGTGGTTCTGGCCACAGCACTGCGATCTGGTTTCTTTCTGGTGTCTCATTTTTCTAGCCCTCTTTTTCTCTGTCCCTTGTATTTACATTTTTTGTTTCTCTGCTGATGGTGTTTTCTGGCTATGAAAGGCACTGATTTTGTGGTAATAGAGATTGTTTGTTAGCGGGGCTCGTAAGCCCCATTTTTCTTCATCACCATCTTCCTGGAAGTCCTCTTCCTTCTTTTCTTCCTCTTCCTCTTTCTCCTTTTCCTCTTCTTCCCCCCTCCTTTTCTCCCTCTCCCTCCTCTTCCTTCTCTTCTTCCTCTTCCTCCTCTTCTTCCTCCTCTTCCTCCTCTTCCTCCTCCTCCCCCTCCTTTCCCTCCTCTCCCTCCTCTTCCTCCTCTTTTTCCTCTTCCTCCTTCTATTCTTCCTCCTCTTTTCTCCTTCTCTTCCTCCTTTTCTTCCTCTTCCTCCTCCTTTTTTCCTCCTCCTCTCCCTCCTTCTCTTCCTAAACATTTTTAAATGATGAATGTTATGTATATCACTTATAACAAGTTTTTTTGCCACGTGTGCACAGTGAAATGGCTAGGTTGAGTAATTAATTACCATATGCATTACCTCACACACTCATCCCTGAACATCTACTTTTTCAGTTTTCTTTGGTATTGACTATACCTTCCCTGTGTTCTCTAATAGATTTCTTGAACTCTTTCTCCTTCTAACTAAAATCTTGTGTCCTTTGGTCAATAGCTCCTTATTCCCCTGCAGCCCCGGTAACCACCATTCTATTCTTTAACCTGAGTTCAACATTTTTAGGTTCTAAATATAGGTGAGATTGTGTGGTATTTGTCTTTCTGTACTTGGCATATTTCACTTAATATAATGTCCTCCAGCTTCACCCACACAAATACAGAAGGGTTTTCTTTTCTTTTAATTGGCTGAAGAGCAGCATAAATGTGCAAGAGGCCCAAATTCTCTTTCTGCATTCATCCCCCATGGACACGTAGATGGGTACCACATCTCTGTGCTACGAACGGTGTCACAGAGAATGTGCAGGTGCCGGTGTCTCTTCCACATAGGGACCCCATCTCCCTCCGTCGGGATTCAGAGGCGAGCTTGCTGGCTGTGCAGCAGCTTCGTTTTTGGTGTTTGGAGGCACTGCTTCTGTTTCCCGTCAGGGCGGTGCTAATCGCCTGCCGCAGCAGTGTGTGGGCTTCTCTCTCCTTGCCCTCACCTCTTGTTACTCTCATGTTTGGTGATAGCCATTCTAATAAGTGTGATGTGGTACCTCGTGGTTTTAGTTCATATTTATTTGATGATTAGTGATGTTGGGCATCTTCATATACTGCTTAGCCATCTGTATGTCTTCTTTTGGGAACTTTCTAGATCCATTGTCCATTTTTAATCAGATGTGTGGTTTTCAGATACTTCTCTGCATGGGTTAGTGCCTCTTCACTCTGGCTTTCTCTGGTGTGTAAAGCTTTGTTTTGAAATTTTTCTCTCATTTTGGTATCTGTGTCTATAAAGCTCCATCTTAGAACAGCTTCTGCTGTGTTCCGTAGGTTTTGGGTATGCTATGTTTCATGTTTCCACTGTTGTTTTCTTAAGAAGTTTTAAATTTCCCTTTTAATTTTTCCTTTGGCCAATCAGCTGCTAACTGCCATGTATTAGTAAAGCCCCAGATTCCTCCTGATACTGATTTTTAGTTTTATACTGTTGTGATAAAAAGAGATACTTGACATGATTTCTATCTTCTTAAATTTATTAAGATTTGTTCTGTGGCCTAATGTTTGACCAATCCTGGAAAAAGTTCTTCATGCCGTGAGAAAAAGGTGTATTCTGCAGACATGGGATAAACTGTCCTGTTAATTTCTGTTAGGTTGACCTGGTCTAGAGCGCAGTTCACATTTCCTATTTCTCTGTTGATTTTCTGTCTGGATGACAGGTCTGTCCACTGCTAAGTCAGGTGTTGAAGCCTCTATTATCGCATCACAGACTCTTCTTTTAGAGAGAACAATATTTGTCTTATATAACTTGATGCTCTGGTATTGTGTTTGTGTGTGTATACACATACTATGATGTGTAATTGCAATGTACCGATAAAAAGACCCTTCTCTCTGCATTTTTGTAGTTTTGGGCTTAAAATCTATTTTCTCTTCTTCTGCATGCTTCTGGTTTCTGTTTGCAAGGATACCTTTCTCTAGCCTTCACTTTCTTTTTTTTTTTTTTCTTGTGGTACTGAGGATTGAATACAGGCACATTCTATCTCTGAGCAACACCCACAGCCCTGTTTTATTTTTTATTTTGAAAGAGTCTTTCTAAGTGGCTGATGCTGGGTGCCAACCAGCGATCCTTCTGTCTCAGCCTCTCAAGTCCTGGATCACAGGCATGTGCCACCACGCCCGGCTCCCCCTTCACTTCAGTTTCTGTGTCCTTACAGGCAACTTGAGTCTTCTTGATGCAGCATAGAGTTGGGTCATGTCTTTTCTGTCCATTTAATCACTATATATCCTAATTGGAGAATTTAATCCATTTATTTTCAAGGGTATTATTGACAAAGACTAACTTCTGCCATTTTGTTAATTGTTTCTGGTTGTTTAATGAATTCTTTGATTCAGTTTTTTTTCTCTTGTTTACCATTGTGGTTTGGTAATTTTCTGTGGTGCCAAGGTTTCTCTTTTGTGTTAGTCTATTTGCTACAATTTCTTTGTGATTATCATGTGGTTAGCAGGAATAAACTTGTAGTTATCATAGACTATTTAAAACTGATAGCAACTTTTGTCACATATAAATACTTTAGAATTTTCTCTCCCCCATGACTTTTTGTTGCCTTACTTATATATTACATATTTCTAAATAATTAATTAGAGCTGCAGTTATTTTTGACTGCTTGACTCTGAGCCTCCATTTTAGAATGCTGATTTACACAGCACCATTGCTACACTGGCATATTTGGAGTATAATTATAAATTTGCTTCTACTAGTAAGTTTTATGCTCTCATGTGTTTTCATGATAGTGATTATTGCCTTTTTGTCTGAGTTATAGAACTCTCTTAAGCATTTCTTGTAAGGCTTGCCCTATTGTGATAAATTCTCGTAGCTTTTGTTAAGTCTGCAAAGGACTTTAGTTCTTCATTTCTGAAGGATAACTTAGCTGGGTATAGTATTCTTGATTGGCAGGATTCCCCCCCATCACTTTGAATATATCAATCTGTTCCCTCATGGCATGCAAGGTTTGTACTGTTAGAAATTTCCTGATAGCTTAATGACAATTCTCTTATATGTGACGTGACACTATTGCCTTGATGTGTTTAGAATTCTTTCTTTTGTTTTTTGGCAGTTTGATTATAACATGTGTTGGAGAGGTCTTTTTGGGGTGAGTCCATTTGAGGACCTTTGAGTTTTCTGTAAATGGAAGTCCTTATCACTCTCAAGACTTGGCAAATATTCAACTAGTATTATATTTTTTCTGTGGCTTTTTCCATTTTTTCTGTTTCTGGATTCCACAATGTGATGATTTTCTTACTTCATGGTATGCCATAGGTCCTGTGGGCTTCCTCATTCTTTTTTTATTCTAATATATTTCCCCCCTCTGATTGTGCTAGTTCAAAAGGCCTGTATTCAAGTTTAGAAATCATTTCTTCTGCTTGATCTAGTTTGTTGTTGAAACTCTCAGTTTTATTTTTTATTTCACTCATTATATTATTCAGTTCCAAGATTTTTGTTAGGTTCTTCTTTTTAATTTCTGTCTCTTAAATATTTCATTCAGATTATAAATTGTTTTCCTGATTTTATGAAATTATTTGTGTGTTTTCTCTTGTATCTCACTGATTTCCTTTAAGATGATTCTTTTGAATTCCTTTTCAGGCATGTCATAAACTTCTTTTTCTTTGAAGTCAGTTAATGGAAAAATATTGCATTCCTTTGGAGGTTTTATATTTCTGTTCTTCTTTGTGTTTCTTGTGTTACTACATTGATAATCTGTGTATGGTGAAACAGTTGTCTCCTCAGTTTCTGGAGTAGTTTTCAGGGGCAAATACCTTTTGCTATGGATGGGTTAGGTCATCTGGGTACATGATATAGAGTAGTCTCCATGCAGATTTTTCAACTGAATGAATATTAGTATTGTATGTGGGTTCCCTAGCGGCCCAGGCTATGGGATTTTGGCAGCAACAGCAGTCTGATTCTGCTGGGGATGGTGCTGGCAGGTTCTCAGGTTAAGGGCTACATGCATGGCAGTTTGACTTGACCACACAGGTAGCCCAGGTCAGGTAGAGACATGAACCTTGAACTTCTCCAAATAGAGCTCCTAGTGAAGACCCTCCTCTCCAGGAGCCAGACCAGGTAATGGTATAATCAGTCAGTCCAACTAGGACCCACTACTCAGAGACAGTGCAGTCAAGATGGGGGAGGCTAAGACAGAACATGGAGAAGGGCTTGCTGCCTTGAATACTGGAGTTTGGTCACGTTGACCCCCAGGTCATTCAAAAGACACCCTCTATCTCCTTAAGGAAACTCTCAGAGCTGAGTTCTGCTCTCTCATCTGCTTTAACGATTGATATGCCTCCATGTAAGGCTCCCTGATGACTCATGACTCAGCTCAGAGGTTCTGAGCCCAGGTCCCATGAGGTGGGTGAGTCCTGGTGCGTCCCTCCATCACACACTCTGCCCCTGAGCTGCGCGCCTCCATCACTCACGAGGAGGCGCTGGCTTCACAAGACCCAGCTATGGAACCTACTGGTGCACAGACAGGGCATGTGCAGGTGCGGTGCAGCCTGCCTGTGGCCTTCCTCACCAGAGTGAGAGCAGAGCACTCAGATGAGTAGTCATGGAGGGCTTCCTGAAGGAGGCAGCTGGGATTGAGCAGATGAATAGGGCAGGGTTGCTGGGAGGGGGACTCCTTACCTCTGTCTCTGATGATGGTGGTGGCTCTGGTGGAGCTTTCTTCTATTTGTGGAGATACAGTGAGTGCTGGGGAGACCTGAGCCTTCCACGACTCTGGAACAGAAGGAGTAGTAGGCCGGCGAGGGTGAGAAAGCAGAGTGGATGGAGGAGCTGAGGACCACCATAGTGAAGGAAGGCAGTGGGAGGCACAACCAGGCTGGTGGAGGGAGGACTGGGGGGATGTATGTGGGGAGCCCCTCTCTCAGCTGCTGCCTTTGCTGATATATATATATATATATATTTGCTGATATATATATATATATTTGCTGATATATATATATATATATATATTTGCTGATATATATATATATATTTGCTGATATATATATATATATATATATATATATATATATATATATATATATATATATATTGGTGGTACTGGGGATAGAACTCTTCTACCTCCAGGCTACACTCCCAGACCTATTTTATATTTTATTTGGAAACAGGGTCTCTTAAGCCAGCGAGGCTGGCTTCGAACCTGCTTGATCCTCCTGTCTCTGCCTCCCAAGCGGGGGGATTACAGGTGTGTGCCACCATGCCTGGAAAGCCATGCACATTTAGATCAGGGGTCAGGGGCCCCAAGGGAGGTGCCCAGGGGTGCTCCTCGGTGAGGGCTGGGGCTGTGCTTCAGGTCTTGGTGTCATATGAAAAGGAGGTGTGGGAGGCCCTGGAGGGCCCTTATTGGGGTCTCAGACCTTTACCTGGCCACTGGAAAGTCTTCTCCCCCATCCAGTTGTTGTTGTGATGGACACTGCATTTGTAGAGGCCATGGCTCAACTCAGAGACCAGAAAGGAGATCTGACTGCTCAGGATGTGGGTGTTAGTTGTCTGCGTGTCGGAGATCTTCTGGGTCTTGTGCTGTGCCTCTGGGTGCCAGGTGATGCTCACTGGCCCTGGTCCTTCCCAGATAACCAAGCAGAGAAGGTTTATAGAGCTGGTTTTGTCTGGGGCTTTGTACTCTGAGATTAGGAGCACAGCATTGTGCTGGAGGTTGGCTGCAAAACAGAGAGCACCTCTGAGGACTTGGGACTGGGCCGAAGGAGAGGCGCCAGGAAGAAAGATTGTGAGTGGTCTAAGCAGGAGGGGGGCCAGGACACAGGACTGTGAGTGGTCCAGGCAGGAGGGGCACCAGGACACAGGACTGTGAGTGGTCCAGGCAGGAGGGGGGCCAGGACACAGGACTGTGAGTGGTCCAGGCAGGAGGGGCACCAGGACACAGGACTGTGAGTGGTCCAGGCAGGAGGGGGGCCAGGACACAGGACTGTGAGTGGTCCAGGCAGGAGGGGCACTAGGACACAGGACTGTGAGTGGTCCAGGCACACATGCTTGCTCTTCCTGCTCCTGGCTAAGAATAGCTCATGGTCACAGGCAGGCAGTGGTCTTGTGGATGCTGGGGATGAGGCAATCACCTTCCCTCAGAGGATGGAGAGCTCCTGCCAGTCCCTGGGGCCCCCCCAGCTCCCCACAGCTCCATCTCTTGTGTGAACCACCTCCTGGACTCTGAAGGAGGAGGGGCAGCCAGGGCCCTGTGGCTTCCTCCAGGCCTCCATCTGTTTGGTCTTGTCCTACTTCCCTGCACCAGGCCACGTGGCTGCCTTTGGATGGTCACTGGAGAGCTGGCAGGGCTCCTTACTCTTCTCCCTGACCTGGGATAAGCCTATGGACCAGCCTGGCCCCTGGCTGTTGCTGATGGGTGTCAGGTGGCACATCAGGGCTCATGGGCAGAGGGCGTGGTGGCTCCACTGCACAGACAGGTCAGAATCCTCGTGGATTAGATGCCCACTGTAATCCAGTATGCACTCATTTCAGCCTGATTACACCTGCAGACTCTGGCCTGGTACACATGAAAGTTGTTCTGTGTGGTGTGACCCTCTCCCCTGGTCTCTATGCAGCAGAGCCTGCCTTCCGCTCTTCCAAACACACGGGGATCCTCTCCTGATTGACTCTTTCTCCTGGGATTCCTCAGCTACATCCACAGCCCTCCACCTGTGTGGCAGCCCTGTGGTCCAGCTCAGCACAGCCTTCTCACAGCAGTTCTAGATGTCAGGCACCAGAGGAGAGATGGGGGGCATGCGTGCTGTAAGGGGAGGTCTTGTGGCCCTACAGATACCTGTGTTGAGGGGTTATAAAGTTGCCAAAGGGTCACACTGACTTAGAGTGGGCATCTACCCCAGTAGGACTGGTATGTTTGGGCACAGACACTGACCCAGAAAGAATGCCGTAAAGTGGGGCAGCAGCTGGGTGCTGCATCCACAAGCCAGGGAGCTGCAGATGGGAGCAACGTCAGAGCGGGGAGAGATGAAGTTCTGTGGGAAAAGCTACCCTGTCTGTGATGCTGTGTTCCTCCAGCCCATAGGAAACTCAGACAGATTTTGGTCTCGGAAGTAGAATAACAAAGTTGATGTGACAAATACCCAAGACTGTAAACGGCCTCAACTCCCCGATAAAAAGACATAAAGTGGGAAAATGGATTAAAAACCAGAATCCATCCATCTGCTGCTTACAAGAAACACACCTTACAAGTAAAGATAGGAACAAACTCAAGGTAAAGGGCTAGAGCAAGGTAATCCATGCCAATGGAACTCGAAGACAAGCAGGAGAAGCAACTATGATATCAGACAAGTTAGACTTCAAACCCAAACTTATCAGAAGAGACAAAGAAGGTCTCTTCTAATATTTTACTGTTAAAAGCAATAATCCAGCAAGAGAGAATAACAATAATCAACATCTCTGCCCCAAACATAGGTGCAGCTACTTTCATAAATCAAACTCTTTGTGACATGAAGTCACACATAAATCCCAACACAATAATACTGGGAGACTTCAACACACCTCTCACAACACTAGACCAATCTTCCAGACAAAGGGTCAGTAAAGATGCCTCAGAACTAAAGAACACCATTAACCAAATGGACCTGTTGGACACATAGAGAATATTTCACCCAACTACAGCGGAGTTTACATTTTTCTCAGCTGCTCACGGAAAATTCTCCAAAATAGATCACATCCTGGGGCACAAAATGAGCACTAGCAAAATTTAAAAATGTTACATACTTCCCCGTGTCATTTCAGACCATAATGGCATGAAACTAGAAATCAACTATAAGACCCAGAGAAACAACATAAACATGTGGAGATTGAACACCACACTTTTGAATGATGAATGGGGTCATAGAAGATGTTAAGAGGTGAAATCAAGAAATTTCTAGAAACAAATGAAAATAAAGACACAACATATCAAAACCTCTGGGACAATCTGAAGGCAGTATTAAGAGGAAAATTTATAGCACTAAGTGCTCACATAAGAAAAACAGAAAATCTTCAAATAGCCTAATGACACACCTCAAAGCCCTTGAAAAGCAGGAACAATTGAACCCCAAAGCCAGTATAAGACAGGAAATTATTAAAATTAGAGTAGAAATTAATGAAATAGAGAATAAAAAATACAGAAAATCAACAAAACCAAAAGCTGGTTTCTTGAAAAAATTAACAAGATAAACCACTAGCCAACCTAACTAAAAAAAAGAGAGAATCAACCCAAATTATGAAGATAAGGGATAAAAAAGGAGAAATTACTACTGACAGTGTAGAAATTCAGAGGATTATCAGAAACTACTTTGAAAAACTATACTCCAACAAAATGGAAAATCTGGAGGAAATCAACATCTTCCTAGACAAATACAACCTTCCTAAACTGAGTCAAGAAGATATAAAACACTTAAACCAACCAATAACAATCAAAGAGATTGAAACAACAATAAAGAGCTTACCATCAAAGAAAAACCCAGGATCAGAGGTTTTCCCAAGTGAATTCTATAAAAGCTTTATAGAAGAGCTAACCCCAATATTACTCAAACTATTTCGGGAAATAGAAAAAACTGGGACTCTCCCAAGTACATTTTATGAAGCTAACATCACACTAATACCCAAACCAAATAAAGACAGTTCAAGGAAGGAAAACTACAGGCCTATATCTCTAATGTACTTGAATACAAAACTATTAAACAAAATACTAGCAACACGCATTCAAAACCACATCAAGAAAATCATACACCATGACCAGGTAGTGTTCATCCCAGGGATGCAAGGCTGGTTCAGTATACGAAAATCAATCCATGTAATTCACCATATAAACAGGCCAAGGACAAAGTCACATGATCATCTCAATAGACGCTGAAAAAGCATTTGATAAAATTCAACATCCATTTTTGATAAAAACAGCAGAGAATTGGAATAGAAGGAACATATCTCAACTTTATTAAGGCAATTTACAATAAGCCCACTGCCAACATCATATTAAATGGGGAAAAACTTCAAGAATTCCCCCTAAAAACCAGAACGAGACAAGGATGTCCACTCTCACCACTTCTCTTCAATATAGTACTAGAGACTCTAGCCAGCACAATAAGACAAGAAAAGGAAATCAGAGGAGTACAAATAGGAAAAGAAGAACTCAAGCTTTCACTATTTGCAGATGACATGATACTATATTTAGAAAACCCAACAAACTCAATCAAAAGGCTTAGAGAACTGATCAACAAATTCAGCAAAGTATCTGGATACAAAATCAATCTTAAAAAATCAGGTTTCCTGTACACCAACCATAAATCCACTGAAAAAGAAATTCAGAAAACACTTCCACTCAGGATATCCCACCAAAAAATAAAATACTTAGGAATAAACTTGACCAAGGAGGTAAAGGATCTCTACAAAGAAAATTATAAAACACTGAAAAAAGAAATCGAAGATCTTAGAAGATGGAAGGATCTTCCATGTTCATGGATTTGCAGAATAAATATCATTAAAATGGCCATCCTCCCAAAAGTGATCTACAGATTCAATGCAATGCCCATTAAACTACCAAGATCATTCCTCACAGGCATAGAAAAATCAGTCCTTAAATTTATCTGGAATAACAAAAAGCGCAGAATAGCCAAGGTAGTTCTCAACAACAAAAACTATGCAGAGGTCGCCTACCTAATCCCTTCACCACGTGGGCTGCCGCCATTGCTGTCACCATTTTGTATTATCTTTTGATGCATATGTAGAAGATGAAGTATCTCATAAAAGACAAGAAAACTATAGAATAAGGTACTATAAGATCTACTTTTACCTTGAAGATGATACAATTCAATCAATGAACCAGAGGTGAAAAACGGCGGACTGCCTCAAGGGACTTTTATCCAGCGTCATCGGATTCCTCTTCCACCTCCTGATGATGATCCGTTTTATACTGTGTATCATTTCAATATCAATATTGACATCGTCTTCTATGGCCGAACATTCAAGATTTATGAATGTGATGCATTCACAAAAGTTTTTTTTGAAGAAAATAGGAGTGAAATTCAATCCTCCCGGACAGTGTCCAGAAGATCCTTACATGAAAATGAGGAAGGATAAACTGGAATTTGTACAGCCCTTTCATCCCTGTGACACTCTGAAACAGTTCCTCCAATATGATGGCAAGGTGTTGCGTTTCTTCTGCCTATGGGATGACTCAGATTCCTTGTTTGGGACCGTAGAGATCTCATCCTGCATTACTTCTTATCTGATCATAATATGGAAATCAAAAAGCATTGCCACACAACTCAGGCCGCGATGCTATGTCGTTGTTCCTTCAGAGGAGTAAACTACCCAAGTATGGACCACCTGGAATCTATCAACCAGGCCAGATAACAGATCAAGCAGTTCTCAATGTGTATGTTAGCATGTCAGAGAAGCAAATGGATGGCTTCCTTTTGGATAAATTTAAGCTAGGAAAACTGAAGCAAGAGTTTTGTAAAGACAGTGACCTGTGTGTAGCATCCACTATCAATGTGTGGGGAAGGAAAGTGCTCCTCTGCGACTGTGATGAGTTTACAAAGTCTTATTATAAGAGTAAATATGGAATTGAGAAATCTACTTCCGTTTCATGCAAGGCTCCTTCTCCTCCAAAGATAGAAAGGAAATTTCCACCTTACACTGGCTTTGGGTCTGAAGAGATTCTCTTCGTTCCTGCATAGGCCTCATTCCCACACCTCACCGGAAGAACTTCACGAGGTTCATGGAAGAAGACAGCATTGGCAACATAAGTAATATACCGTGTTATTTTGCAAAACTCATCACGGACAAATGTTCTGATGTGGACAGGATGTTTATTATTTCATATTTTCTCAGTGATGATACACTTTCAGTGTTTGAACCTGTAGAAAGGAATTCAGGGATTACATTCAGAGACATATTGATGAGCATAGCTGTTGGGAAGCTCATAGACCAGGAGATTATAACTATTGCACATCACTACCGTGTGTCTGAGGATAAGAGTATAGATGTGAATTTCTTAATTGCACAAGCCCATGAAAATCTCAAGAAAAACATGTTTGAGAATTTTGACAAAATAATTTCTAACTGTGTGTATGAGGATCGAAAAAAAAACCAACATGTATTATCCAGAAAAGACATCAAAAGACTCTGCAAGTGCTCTAGGATACCTTTAAGTGACGATCTTCTAGGAGACATACTATCCAGGTTTGAAGAGAGTGAAGGACAAATACATTATGACTCATTTTTCCATGCTTTGAACTGGAGAATAAATCCAATGCCTGAATTTCAAGCCCCACCGTACCTTAAAGAGAAATGTGAAGATGTTTGGCTTGGGATGCCATCACCTATTCCTGTGAAATACATTAGATACTTAGCCTTGTTGAAGGATGTGTATGGCTTAGAGGAGGAGTGACCATGACAGTTTGGGTCAACTCCTTTTAATGTACTGCTCTAATTTTGCCAAGTTTATTTTAGTAGATATAATTTCATTAAAAAAGAAACAAGGTTTATATTGAATAAAAATTCATAAATCACAATTTTTGTCAATTTAAAAAAATTTTTATTGGTGCACTGTATTCATACATCATAGTGGGATACAAAAAACTTTTGTAGACATACACGCACACATCACCCAGTCAGCCCCCACCTGATCCCCACCCCATTCCCTCCCCATCCCTCCTTCCCATGCTTGGCTTAGTGATTGACATCTAGTGTTATAGCAATTTATCCAAAATTAAAAATGATAATCTCACATAACAGTTTCATTTGTCTGATACCAAGCTTTTGATAACTTAAAGATAACATTTTAATATTTCTTTTTGCTTTCTTTCTTACCAGAGAATATTTTTTTAGGTGAAACTAAAATATATTTATATATTTATTTTTCAGAAAAAAATCTATCCTAATATGTAATATGGATTCTAGATACCCAAAACAATCTCGAAAAAGAACAAAGCTAGAAGATATATATTTTCTAATTTCAAACCATATAAAGCTACAATAAATGAAACAGTGTAGTACTGTTCTAAAGGCAGATATATAAACCATTGGAGTTAAATAAAAGCCTAGAGATACATTCTTCCATATATTGTCAAGTTATTTTTGACAAGGTTTCCACGAACATTTGGTGGAGGATATACTAATCTTTTAACTAAATATTGTTGAAAAATAATAATTACATGAAAAAGAATAAAATTGGACCCTTACCTAACACATATACAAACATTAACTCAAAATAGATAAAAGACCTAAATATAAATCTTAAGACTATAAACTTTTAGAAGAAAATATGGGTCATAAAACCTCACAACATTGAAATTGGCAGTGATTTCTTGGATATGATTTCAATGGCACAGGCAACAAAAGAGTATACAAACTCCCTAAAAAATAAAATATTGTATATCCAAAGACAATGTAAACAGAGTTAAAAGTTACTGATAAAATGGGATAAAATATTTCCAAATGCTATATCTGAAGGTATATTAATATTCCAACTAGAAATCCTAAAAATTAACAATAAAAGCAAACAATACAATTTAGAGATAGGTAAAAGACTAACATAAATAATGAATCTCCACAGATAACCAATCTTAGTTGTCTGTTGGATGGAAACTCTTGTTTCTCTGGTTCTGGTGTGTGTTACCTATTTCTTCTTTGTAGTTAATCTCTTGGAGTATTTTCTCTAGTGCTGGTTTTGAAGACATAAATTCCTTCACTTTCTGTTTGTCATGGAAGCTTCTTATTTCTCCATCTAATTTGATAGAAAGTTTTGTTGGGTAGGAAATTTTTGGCTGGAAGTTGTTTTCTTTCAGAGTTTGGAATATGTTACTCCAAGCCCTTCTGGCTCTCATGACTTGGTTTGGGAAGTCTGGAGTGATTCTAATTGGTTTGCCTCTGAATGTCACTTGGCCCTTTGTTTTTGTTGCCTTTAAGATTCTCTGCCTGGCTTCCACATTGGTCATTTTGACAATTATGTGGTGTGGGGATCCTCTTCTCCGATCCTGTCTAAAGGGAGTTCTATAAGTTTCCTGGACCTGTGTATCGACCTCTTGCTCTGTGTTTGGAAAATTTTCTGCTATTACTTCCTTGAAGAGATTGTTGATCCCTTTGTTTTCACCTTCTTTTCCCTCCTCTATTCCATTTATTCTTAGGTTAGCTCTCTTAAAATGGGCCCATATTTCTTCAATGTCAGACTTCTGCTGTCGGATTTTTTTTTTCTAGATCAGAAACTATGCGTTCATTTTTGGATTGCTCATCTTCTAAGAGCGAGATTCTATTCTCCATGTGGTCTAATCGGTTGTTTGTACTTTGAATTGAGGCCTTTACTTCATTAATTGCATCTTTTATCTCTTTTTGGCTCTCTCTGAATTCTTTTTGAAACACCTCTATTATTTCTGCAGTTATTTTCCTGAATTGATCTAGAAATCTCTGAATTTCTGTTTTATCGGGTTCTGATGTTGTGGGATTGTTGGCATTCATTGCTCCATTGTTATTCCTTTTTACCATGATTTCAGGAGTTTGTGCCTTCTCTGGGTTCTTCTCTTTGGTCACTAAGACTTCACTTAAGGTGCTGTGGATCTCGAGTCTGTGGTATCGCAGTCACCACTATTCCTTTACTAGGTTGTATCACAAAGTCTCAGACCCAGGGAGTCAATAGAGGCTGCTTTAGATTATGGGGGGTGCCATAGTCTATGGTTGCGTGTTCTCCTATGGTGTGATATCTCTGCCACCACCACTCCCCCAGTGGGTCAAGTGCCTGGGAGTCAGTACTGGGATTTCTCCTCTGGGGCCCGCAATTTGACTCACTGTTGTTGAATATGCAGATGGAGCTGTAGTGGACTTGGTGAATTCGCTGCTGCTGCCGCTGTCGCTGGTGACAATATGGCGCCGCTGCTATGCCCTAGGCCATGAGGCTGGCGTATTTCTTCTTTGTTTTTGAACTCTGCTCTGAGTCCCTGCAGCGTGTGCTGAGCCCAGCCACTGGGAGCTTTAGATGCTTCCTGCGCCGAAAAATCTGCCGAATCCCGCCGGGCTCTTCCACAGCGGCTCACCTCGGCTCGCTGTCTGGGCTTTTCCGCAGCGGCTCACCTTGGCTCGCTGTCCACCGCTCCTCTCTTAGTTGGTCTGTAGCTGTAGCCGTCCGGTGAGCATGCCACTGCCGCTGGCAGTAAGGCGCTGCTGCCGTGTCCTCGGCCGTGAGGCCGGCGTATCTCCTCTGTGGCTCTGAGCTCTGTTATGAGACCCCCTCCTCTCTGGGGCTGGTGATTTTTTTGTTTATTTGGTGATGGTGTTTTCTGGCTATGAAAGGCGCTGATTTTGTGGTAATAGAGATTGGTTGTTAGCGGGGCTCTTAAGCCCCGCTTTTCTCGGTCACCATCTTCCCGGAAGTCTCACTTTGGTTTTTGGATCATCATATTATATTGTCATTGTACCAGAACTAATAAAGATGTCATTTAAAGAAAAAAAAACACGCAGAAGGAGTCACAATACCTGACTTTAAACTATACTACAAAGCCACTGTAACAAAAAAAGCACAATACTGGCACAAAAACAGATACATAGACCAATGGAGCAGAATAGAAGACCCAGAAACAAGTCCACACACTTTCAGCCAATTGATTTTTGACAAAGGGGCCAAAAACATACACTGGAGAAAAGATAGCCTGTTCAACAAATAGTGTTGGCAAAACTGGTTAACCATATGCGGAAAATTGGAAATTAATCCCACTTTCTAACCCTGCACAAGAATCAATTCAAGATGGATCAAAGACTTGGAAATCAAACCAGAGACCTTGAAGCTCCTTGAAGAGGGCATAGGTCCAACACTGCAACACACAGGCATAGATAAACACTTTCTCAACAAGACCCCAAAGGCACAACACATTAAAAGGAGAATCAATACATGGGATTGCATGAAACTGAAGAGCTTCTGTTCAGCAAAGGAAACTGTCAAGACCCTCACCCGAGAGCCAACAGAATGAGAAGATTTTTGCCACCTACACCTCTGATAGAGGACTAAAATCTAGAATATACAGAGAACTCAAGAAACTCAACACTAAGAAAACAAAGCATCCAATAACAAAATGGGCAAGCGAACTAAATATACACTTCACAAAAGAAGAAATTCAAATGGCCAATAAATGCATGAAAAAATGCTCAACATCACTGGCAATCAGAGAGATGCAAATAAAAACTACCCTGAGATTTCACCTAACTCCAACTAGAATGGCAATCATTCAAAACACAAACAACAACAGATGCTGGCGAGGATGCGGAGAAGTGGGAACTCTAAGACATTGTTGGTGGGATTGCAAATTAGTGTGACCACTTTGGAAAACAGTATGAAGAATCCTCAGAAGAATGGGAACAAATTTACCATTTGATCCAGCAATACCACTTCTGGGTATCTACCTAAAAGAAAGTAAACCAAACTACCAAACTAATGCATGTGTATCTATGTTCATAGCTGCACAATTCATCATAGCCAAACTATGGAACCAGCCAAGATGTCCATCAACAGATGAATGGATTACAAAACTGTGGGATATGTACACAATGGAATTTTACTCAGCCATCAAAAAACTCAATTACATCATTTTCAGGGAAATGGATGGAATTGGAGGACATTATGTTAAGTGATATTAGTCAGTCACAATAAACAAGAAATCAGATGCTTTCCCTAATATGTGAGATTTAGGGAAAAATGGGTCATAGGAGGAACTCTAGATGAAAAAGGAAATCCTATAGAGGAGCAAACAAGGCAACCTGAAGGAGAAAGGAGGGGGAAAGAGGAAAATCTCTAAAACACACAATGTACTTAAATATATCAAAGTCAACCACTAAGCCGAGCAAGGGAGGGAGGGACGGGGAGGGAATGGGGTGGGAATTGGGTAGGGGTTTAATCAGTGATGTATACCTGTATATACACACAAGTTTTTTTTTTACCTCAATATGATGTATAAATATAATGCACCAATAAAAAATTAAAAAAAAAAGCAGTAGTAGTGGGCAGGGCTCTGTAAGGACATGTGGAGATCCAGAGGCCCTGGGCAGGCACGCAGAAACCAGGACACAGGGGGACCCTGGATTCGGTTGTGTTTGGGAGACAGGGCCTGGGATTCCTTCTTTCTTCCCACCAGGCCTTGGGGCCACGAGCCTGGCTTGTGTGCCACCCCCCTGGTGGCCCTCTGGGGTGCACCCGCAAGCCCTGCCAGATGACAGCCTTTCCCATAGCTGCTTTTGGCTTCAGCCTCACTGCCCTGGGATGCTCACACAGCACGACAAGTGTGAAATAAAACCAAGATCCTTCAAGAGACAGTGTTTTCACCAGATAGGATGTTTATTTCAGGGCACTGCACATGTGCACAGCAAAGCATTCTGGGAGCGGCGGCCAGGGGCAGGCCCACCCCTGGGCTCCACAGGTCAGAGGCATCCAGGTGGCTTAGAAAGCAGTCTTGGACATGGGAAAGAGCTAGGTACAAGTTTGCGGCCACATGGGTAGGGCCACACTGGGGCCCAGGGTGATCCCTGTGGCTTCGATGTCCTTGGTCTCCAATGTCCTGCTGTGCTGGGTCACTTTACCTGCAGGCCACAGGTGTGGCATGAGTTTCTGTCCCTATTAGGGACGAGGTGGGGGCAGGCCACCACCCAGCCCAGGGGGCTCGAGCCCGTAAGTGCCAACCCCCTCCTCAGCCCGCAGCCAGGCTACCTTGAACAGGGTGACAGTGGTGCTGTAGAAAAGGCTCAGGAGGAAAAGCATGATGAAGGTGGAGGCAGTGGTCCACAGGTTTTCGAAGCCCTCCTCGTCAGCGCTCAGCTCGCCCTCTGTAAAGGCACAGGGTGGCGGGCATCAGGCGGGAGCAACCCGCAGCAAGCACTGCCTGCCATCAGCCTTGGGGCAAGGTGGGTACATCCGGACCCCCTGACGGTGAGGGCTGGACAGAGGCCGAGTGCAGGCCGAGCTGGGGTTGGGATCCCAGGACCCTGCCCCAGGGTCCCTGGGTGCAGGGAGTGAGAGTGGTCAGGTTGGGAGCATGGGCTCGGGCAAAGGCAGAGTGAGGCCCAGCAGAGCTGCGTCCAGTGTGTCCTTGTGTCCCGCATGCTCTTTGAGGCTGTCACAAGCCAGGGCCACTTGGACTAAAAGGCAGGTGGGGCTCTGCCTCTTGCAGTTTGGGGGCAGCAGGAGGTCAGGGCTGAAGCTCTCCTCGTTTCCTTGGTTGGACTCTGGTCTTGCAGCTCTCGGGGCAGAGGATGGCCAGACACCATAGAGACTGAGAGAAGGAGCTCTGTGAGGTTTGTTGCTCCTGTGCAGTTAGGCCTCAGGGACACCTGACTCCCAGGCCCCGGCAGCGCCACGGTGCATACAGACTGAGCCCCTGCCCCGTCCTCCCTGCTGGGGCCTCGGCTTCCCCTGGGCAGCTGCTTCTGCCTTCTGAGCTCCACACTGGGGATCAGAGTGGGTGTTTGTGGGCAGATATGCTCAGACTGGTATTTTGAGGTGTCCCACTATCCAAGGGGCAGCCGAGGGCAGCCGCAGGGCCTGTCGGGACACCGCCTGCTCTGTCACGAGTGTATGCTGGGACACACATTGACCCTGGGGCACCCTCCCCTGGGCACAGGCCGGGGCTTCCCTGAGAAGCTGCAGGGGCAGGTCCCAGTGTGGTGCTCTGAGGCCTGAGCCAAGCCAGGCAGGGCTGGGCCCCGGTAGCACCTCCATGTGGAGTGGAAGAGCAAGCAGAGCCTAGAGGCAGGAAGCCGGGAGGCGACATGATGCAGGAGGCCATGGCTGGAGAGGACAGAAGTGTTGGCCAGGCCATGGGGGCTGCAGTGCCTGTTCACAGTGTGTGAATGTTGGCGCGCTGTGTCTGAACCCACGTGTCTAGTTCATGTGCACAAGCATGTGTGTAGCTTCACATGTCCCTTTGCCCAAGTGCAAGTGTGCATTTGTGTGTCTGAGTGTCTGTGTCTGCCTGTGTTCTCTTGTGTTTTGGTGTGCATAGTTCATAGATGTATACAAGTACATGCATGTCTGTGTGGCCAGGTGAGTCGATGCCTGCGTGTGTGCATGTGTGTGCCCATGTGCTGCCCGTGCTGGCGTGGCCAAGCTTCCAGACATCTTTCAGAAAGCAGTTGGAGGAACAGCATGCTCCCCAAGGCTGCTTGGAGGCAGGCAGGCACGGGGAGTGGAGGGCTGAGGCAGAGGATGCCCTGTGGGTGTGGGCAGGACGGCAGGTGAGGGCACTGCACACTCAAGACCAGCATCTTTAGAATGGATCTTTTTATTTCTAGTTTTTTTTAATGCAACATCTCATTCCGCCAACATGGTTAGTTTGCATGCGCACACAGAGCTTGGGCTGGCGGGAGGAGCCGTGACGTCAGTAGCAGGTGCTGGCCGTGTCGGACATAATCAGGGACACATTGTACAGGGTGGGTTTACCAGTGGACTTGTCCACGGTCCTCTCGGTCACTGCGTGGGGCAAGGCCTCATGACCCACAATGCAGGCGAAGGTCTCCCCCGAGCTCCAGTCCTCCTCACTCACAGTCAGGATGCTGTGGGTATAGTAGAGACCTGGGGCCTGGGGCTCAGGCACTGGGGCGCTTGTCACATACTTGTCTGAGGACACGGTCTGCCCCCTCTGAAGCCACCTCACGTAGATGTCTGGGGGGAAGAAGCCCTTCACCAGGCAGGTGATGGTGGCCGACTCCCGCAGGACCAGTTGTTCCCGGGCTGGCGGCAGCAGGTACACAGCGGGTGGGTGCTTAGCCACTCCTGTTTGAGGAGAGATGGTGGTGAGTGAGAAGGGGAGTGGGGAGACACCTGCCCCCAGGGGCAAGTGGGAGCAGGGAAGGGAGCCGGGATCCGGGCTTACCCCTGGGCTTGGAGACAGCTTGCTTCACTGGCGAAGGCAGGTCTGTGTGGATCACGGTGCATGTGAACTGCTCCCCAGACTCCCAGTCTTCTACACAGATGCTGGCCTCGCCTGTGGCACTGAAGGTGCTGTTGGGGTGGCTTTCGGTGATGTTGATGTGGGTGTTCAGAAGTTCACCATTCTGGCGGGCCCAAAGGATATTCAGGCTGTCGTAAGTGGCCAGGTTTGTGACCAGGCAGGACAGCTTGGCCGACTTGGTGAGGAAGATGCCAGCAAAGGAGGGGGGGATGATGAAGACCTGGATGTTCGTGGAGGGGTCTGCAGGAGAGGACACAGCTTTGAGAGGTTGGTCAGATGTGCAGTTGGGGAAAGGTGTGGCGGCTGACCTGCTGAGGCTCCTGGGTCCCACTGCAGGGTGCGCTTGGCCCTCCTTGAACCACAGCCCCTGCTCCTGTCCCTTCCCTTGGCTGCCCTGGGAAGCCGAGGCTCAGGGAGCAGATGGTCATTTCTGGGGTGGTGCCTGCCTCCCCGAGTGAACGTGTGTGTGTGTGTGTGTGTGTGTGTGTGTGTGTGTGTGTGTGTGTGCCTGGCCTAGGAGGGGTGTGTGTTGGGCGGAGGCAGGCCACTTACTGTTGCCACACACGGAAGACACATTCTTCCAGAAGGTGAGCCCTCTGTGATCCACTTGGCAGGTGAACGTGTTCTGGCTCAGCCAGTCCATCTCTGTGATGGTCAGTTTGCTGGTGATGCTGAAGGTCAGCGACCTGGACCCACTGGCCTCAGCCATCACTGGGTCTGTGGTGACACCAGATTCCACAGGCTTCCCCTCCCGGAGCCAGGACACTGAGATCTGCTTGGGGCTGAAACCTGTGGCCTGGCAGATGAGCTTGGACTTCCGTGTTTCAGGGCCAGAGCCAGAGAAGGTGTCTCGTGTGGGGATGAACACACTTACGCTGGGGGGCTCCTCCTTGATCACTGCAGCAAGGAGACAAACCAGTCAGCCGGGCCTAACCCCCTTGCCTCCCCTCTCCCTCCCCCTCCCCTGCAGCTCTTCCGGCCAGATCAGGAGGCTGCGCGTGCTGGGGAGGGATGTGGCCTCACCTGGAAGGGGCACCTGCAGGTCTTTGTTGCTGCTGCCATGCTTAACTTTGCACAGTATGTACTCGTCTGAGCCCTGGAGGATGTCCTTTGAGGGCAGGAGCACCTGCGAGGTGGCTGCGTACTTGTCCTTTATCAGCATCGTGGGGTAGGTCCTGATGCCCTGGCTGACCACGGAGCTGTTCTTGTAGTTCCAGGAGAAGGAGATGGATTCGGGTAGGAAGTTCTGTGCCAGGCAGCCCAGGGCCACCAGACTCCCATCAGACAGGGGGTGCTCACAGGAGACGAGGGGGAAGAGAGCTGGGGAGGACAGGCTCCCTGGGGACCCATGAGAGACAGAAGAGAAAGAGCTTGGTGAGAGGTGGTCTTCAGTGCTCTGCTGGCCAGGGCTTGGTGAGAGGTGGTCTTTGGTGCCCTGCTGGCCAGGGGGCCCCACTAGCCCCCGTTCTGCTGTGACTGCCCCTTCAAGCCGAGCCCATCTGCAGACCTCCAAGGTCTGGGCACAAGTAGCTGGCCGTGGTGACCGGTGTGCTGGGGTGAGGCTGCTGGGGAGAGGGAAGGGCTCTGGCCCCCCTGTGCTATACTAGCCCAGCTCTGATGCCTGGGAAAGTGGGGGTGGGCTGCTGCTGGGGCGGGCAGATGTGCCCCTCTGCCTCCTCCCTGGCTGACGCCTGCACTCCGTGGCAGGCCTGTACCTGCACCCCCACACCAGTGGCTTGGGGCTCAGGTTTCAGCCCTGGCTAGCTCTGCTTCCTTCTGGAACATTGGTGCAGGACTCTGGCCTGCTCAGCCCTGAGCAGGAATCCATAGGGCCTAGGTTTTATAAGCACAGGTGAAGCCCGAGCCACATAGTCGGCAGGCTGTTCACTCAGCCATGCAGCACCCAGCTCGGTCTCACTCAGACTCAGCCAGAGTCTCTCCAAGCAGGTAGCTCAGGGCCTGGGTGTGATGAGAGAACCAGCGGACAGTGGGCGCCACACTCCACCCAAGCACACGCATATCACAAATCTCTGCCTGGAACATTCTGGTCAGAACCAACCAGAGAGGCTCACCCAGCAGGACAAAGGTAGCCTGGATGAGGTCAGTTCAGTCCAAAGCCTCTAAAAGACATGGTCCCCACCAAGTCCTTCTCAGTCCAGCTGGACGAGCTGAGCTCTGATTAGCCCAGCTCAGTCCAATACAGCCCAGGGCATCCAGCTCAGGCAGCTCAGTCCCGTTCAACCCATCTTGGCCTAGCTCAGCTCAATCCTGCTTTGCTCAGCAGTGCAGTTCAACCCAGCTCAGCCCAGCCCAGCTTAGCCCAGCTCAGTCCTGCTCAGCCCAGCCCAGCCCAGCCCAGCCCAGCTCAGGTAAGCTCAGTCCAGTGCAGACAAGCCTACCTCAGCCCAGCCCAGCCCAGCCCAGCTCAGGTAAGCTCAGCCCAGCCCAGCTCAGCCCAGCTCAGCTCAACCCAGCCCAGCTCAGCCCAGCCCAGCTCAGCCCAGCTCAGCCCAGCTCAGCTCAACCCAGCCCAGCTCAACCCAGCCCAGCTCAGCCCAGCTCAGCCCAGCTCAGCTCAACCCAGCCCAGCTCAGCCCAGCTCAGCCCAGCCTAGGTCTGGTAAGCTTAGCCCAGCCCATCTAAGCCCAGCTCAGCCCAGCTCAGCCCAGCTCAGCCCAGCCTAACCTAGCCCAGGTAAGCTCAGCTCAGCTCAGCTCAGCTCAGCCCAGCTCAGCCCAGCCCAGCTCAGCTCAGCCCAGCCCAGCTCAGCCCAGCTCAGCCCAGCCCAGCTCAGCCCAGCCTAACCTAGCCCAGGTAAGCTCAGCTCAGCCCAGCCCAGCTCAGCCCAGCCCAGCCCAGCTCAGCCCAGCCCAGCCCAGCTCAGCCCAGCCTAACCTAGCCCAGGTAAGCTCAGCTCAGCCCAGCCCAGCTCAGCCCAGCTCAGCCCAGTGTAACCTAGCCCAGCCCAGCCCAGCTCAGCCCAGCTCAGCCCAGCCCAGATCAGCCCAGCCCAGCTCAGCCCAGCCCAGCTCAGCTCAGCCTAACCTAGCCCAGGTAAGCTCAGCTCAGCCCAGCCCAGCCCAGCTCAGCCTAGATCAGCCCAGTGTAACCTAGCCCAGCCCAGCTCAGCCCAGCTCAGCCCAGCTCAGCCCAGACCAGATCAGCCCAGCCCAGCTCAGCCCAGCCCAGCCCAGCTCAGCCCAGCCTAACCTAGCCCAGGTAAGCTCAGCTCAGCCCAGCCCAGCTCAGCTCAGCCCAGCTCAGCCCAGTGTAACCTAGCCCAGCCCAGCCCAGCTCAGCCCAGCTCAGCCCAGCCCAGCTCAGCCCAGCCCAGCTCAGCCCAGCCCAGCTCAGCCCAGCCTAACCTAGCCCAGGTAAGCTCAGCTCAGCTCAGCCCAGCCCAGCCCAACCCAGCCCAGCCCAGCTCAGCCCAGCTCAGCCCAGCCCAGATCAGCCCAGCCCAGCTCAGCCCAGCCCAGCTCAGCCCAGCCTAACCTAGCCCAGGTAAGCTCAGCTCAGCCCAGCCCAGCTCAGCCCAGCCCAGCCCAGCCCAGACCAGACCAGCTAAGCCCAGCCCAGCTCAGCTCAGCCCAGCTCAGCCCAGACCAGCTCAGCCCAGCCTAACCTAGCCCAGGTAAGCTCAGTTCAGCCCAGCCCAGATCAGCCCAGCTCAGCCCAGCCTAAACTAGCCCTGCCCAGCCCAGCTCAGCCCAGCCCAGCTCAGCCCAGCTCAGCCCAGCCTAACCTAGCCCAGGTAAGCTCAGCTCAGCCCAGCCCAGATCAGCCCAGTCCAGCCCAGCTCCCCCAGCCCAGTTAGCCCAACGTAGCCCAGCCTAACCTAGCTCGGGTAAGCTCAGCTCAGCCCAGCCCAGCCCAGCCCAGCCCAGCCCAGCCCAGCTCAGCCCAGCCCAGCCCAGCCCAGCCCAGCCCAGCCCAGCTCAGCCCAGCTCAGATTAGCCCAGCCCAGTCCAGCTCAGCCCAGCACAGCCTAGCTCAGCCCTGCCCAGCCCAGCCCAGCCCAGCCCAGCCCAGCCCAGCCAAGCTTAACCCAGCTCAGCCCAGCTCATCCCAGCTTAACCCAGCTCAGCCCAGCCCAGCCTAGCCCAGCTCAGCCTAGCCCAGCCAAGCCCAGCTCAGGTAAGCTTGGCTCAGCCCAGCCCAGCTCAGCCCAGCCTAGGTCAGGTAAGCTTAGCTCAGCCCAACCCAGCCCAGCCCAGCTCAGCCCAGCCCAGCCCAGCCCAGCCCAGCCCAACTCAGCCCAGCCTAACCTAGCCCAGGTAAGCTCAGCTCAGCTCAGCCCAGCTCAGCCCAGTCCAGTTCAGCCCAGCCCAGCCCAGCTCAGCCCAGCTCACCCCAGCCCAGCCCAGCCCAGCCCAACCCAGCCCAGCTCAGCTCAGCCCAGCTCAGCCCAGCCCAGCTCAGCCCAGCCTAACCTAGCCCAGGTAAGCTCAGCTCAGCCCAGCCCAGCTCAGCTCAACCCAGCCCAGCTCAGCCCAGCTCAGCCCAGCCTAGGTCTGGTAAGCTTAGCCCAGCCCATCTAAGCCCAGCTCAGCCCAGCTCAGCCCAGCCTAACCTAGCCCAGGTAAGCTCAGCTCAGCTCAGCTCAGCTCAGCTCAGCTCAGCCCAGCTCAGCCCAGCCCAGCTCAGCTCAGCCCAGCCCAGCTCAGCCCAGCTCAGCCCAGCCCAGCTCAGCCCAGCCTAACCTAGCCCAGGTAAGCTCAGCTCAGCCCAGCCCAGCTCAGCCCAGCCCAGCCCAGCTCAGCCCAGCCTAACCTAGCCCAGGTAAGCTCAGCTCAGCCCAGCCCAGCTCAGCCCAGCTCAGCCCAGTGTAACCTAGCCCAGCCCAGCCCAGCTCAGCCCAGCTCAGCTCAGCTCAGCCCAGCCCAGATCAGCCCAGCCCAGCTCAGCCCAGCCCAGCTCAGCTCAGCCTAACCTAGCCCAGGTAAGCTCAGCTCAGCCCAGCCCAGATCAGCCCAGCTCAGCCCAGTGTAACCTAGCCCAGCCCAGCTCAGCCCAGCTCAGCCCAGCTCAGCCCAGCCCAGATCAGCCCAGTCCAGCTCAGCCTAGCCCAGCTCAGCCCAGCCTAACCTAGCCCAGGTAAGCTCAGCTCAGCTCAGCCCAGCCCAGCCCAGCCCAGCCCAGCCCAGCCCAGCTCAGCCCAGCTCAGCCCAGCCCAGCTCAGCTCAGCCCAGCCCAGCCCAGCCCAGCTCAGCTCAGCCCAGCTCAGCCCAGCCCAGCTCAGCCCAGCCTAACCTAGCCCAGGTAAGCTCAGCTCAGCCCAGCCCAGCTCAGCCCAGCCCAGCCCAGCCCAGACCAGACCAGCTCAGCCCAGCCCAGCCCAGCTCAGCCCAGCCCAGCTCAGCTCAGCCCAGCTCAGCCCAGACCAGCTCAGCCCAGCCTAACCTAGCCCAGGTAAGCTCAGCTCAGCCCAGCCCAGATCAGCCCAGCTCAGCCCAGCCTAACCTAGCCCAGCCCAGCCCAGCTCAGCCCAGCCCAGCTCAGCCCAGCCCAGATCAGCCCAGCTCAGCCCAGCCTAACCTAGCCCAGATCAGCCCAGCTCAGCCCAGCCTAAGCTAGCCCAGGTAAGCTCAGCTCAGCCCAGCCCAGATCAGCCCAGTCCAGTCCAGCTCCCCCAGCCCAGTTAGCCCAATGTAGCCCAGCCTAACCTAGCCCGGGTAAGCTCAGCCCAGCTCAGCCCAGCTCAGCTCAGCCTAACCCAGCCCAGCCCAGCGACAGCCCAGCTCAGCCCTGATCTATTCAGCTAACCCATTTTAGTCCAGCTCAGCCCAGCCCAGCATACCTGCTTGTTTTAGCTAAAGCCTGTTTCAGCTAAACCCAGGCCCTGCACAGTCTGACTGGCTTCTGCCTCCCTCAGGCTTTCCCAGCAGGCCCCTCATGCCCCCGGCTCCCACCCTACTGTGCCTGGCTTTTAGTGGGTGAACAATCACATCAATTACTACTATGCTTTCACAACTGAGGAGAATATTTCCAGGCAGTTTAAAATTCATTGAAATAGTTTGAGATTTAGGTCAAGAGTCTAATCACATTTCTTGCAACAACGAAGCCCCTTTTTCTCTAGCGTTTGCAGCACCGATGTGCATGGGAAGCGCCCAGGAGGGCTCTCCCTCAAAGCCTGCTCTACTGGAGCCTGGACTCCTTCCTTTTGAGTTTAAATTAGCCCTCAATTCTAAGTTACCTCTAGATTAAAACCTATTATTAACAATGACCAGGAAAAACATCTAAATTTGCCATTTAAATTTCTTCTCTTTGCCATGAAATGCCTTAGAAATACAATAACAACAGAAAATTCAAAGTTGCATTTTTCACTTAAGTAGAGACAATGTCAGTAGTACTCTGTGCGTTTTAGAGTACCCAGAGCTGCATAATCAGCAGGGCGCAGGTGACAGAGCAGCCCTTACCCATTCCCCTGGACTTGTCCTTTAGGGAAGGTTAACTGGGCGAGCCAGACAGTGGTGACTCAAAGAACTCACAAATAAGTCTCTGTTCCTCAAACAATAATTACAGACCCCTTCAAGTAGAAACAGACATCAAATATAAACTTTTAAGAGAAGCAAAGGTGTTAGGGGCTGCCTTTCTCTTACCATGTTGGGTTCCTGGTCACTGGGAGGGCCCGAGTGTCTTTGCTAGGCATAATTCCTCCAAGTCCATGAACCTGGCTGACTCGTGAACAGCCCGTTGGTGTGGTGCAGAAGCCAGGCCCCCACATTTCCAGGTCCCAGTGGGGGAGCCCAAGCTGAGGCGAGGCCCAGCGTGAGCTGCTCTCAGACCCTCCACCAGCACTCCTCAGTGAAAGAGCCTGTCCTTCTAGAGTACTCCTAGTTTCTTTTTTTTCTTTCTTTCATTATCTGGGTTTTCTCTTAACTCACCAATGAACATAGTTAACTGAAGTAATTCAAGACAATTATACACATTTCATCTAAAATTGATCCTAAAATGAATACTGGAAAAGAGGTTTTAAAAATACTTATAAGGGACTTTATCAGAATATCAAAGTATTTGTTCTTGATCACAAAGAGAAAACCGACTGACTTAGAAAACTGTGAGTATAGTCATTGTAAAAAGAATGCTAAAGGTATTGGGAAAAAAGGGGTAGAGATTAATTATCAGATGGAAGAATAATTAATTTTAAAAAGCTTTCCAAATACATTAATAAACTACCCCTAGGACTATTCAAGTTCCTACACATCTTATTTTGAAAATGAATACAATTTAGAAGTTGCTAAGTTAAGTTTGAATAAACTAAAAGTTGATATTAAACTAAGCCTGAGAAATTCACGTGGTCACAGGGCTTTTCCAGTTTCTGCCGATGCCCTCACCTTATTTTAGAAATGCAAATTATGCAGGTGTTGTTTTTCTCAGTGGGGACTTTCAGATCTCTGGTGCTGGGGCAAACATTTCAAAACCACGGCCATAAATTTATCTCTCATGTTTTTTCCTGTTTCCTAAAATAGACTTGCGGTAACCACTTCCCGCCACCTGCTGTGGATGTCTTGGCCACTATGGCTCCCTCTCGCCATCCACTCTCAGCATTGCTCAATTAATTAAAAAATAATAGAACTTGACTAATTACTGTCACACCCCAGTCCTGACTTGGGATCAACAGAAAGGTATCCCTATCGTTTGTCTGACCAGTCACCGTACCAATTCCACCCAGACATGGCTCATGGTTATTAATCGAGTGATAAGAATTTTATTTTATTTTTTGTGGTACTGGGGTTCCTGGAAGCCCTTCTACCTCCGGGCTACACTCCCAGACCTATTTTATATTTTTATTTGGAAACAGGGTCTCTTAAGCCAGCAAGGCTGGCTTCAAACCAGCGCGATACTCCTGTCTCCACCTCCCAAGCACGGGGATTACAAGTGTGCGCCACCACGCCTGGCTAATAAGAATTTTAAGAAATTAAATAAAAGCTCTCCTAGTTTTAAGTCACAATCTCATCAACACTTTACTCTGGAGCCACTTAAGAAAGTGCCCTTCTCCACATCTCTGCCTGATGCGGTCCCCCGGCCTTCCTCAGTCTCCACTGGGACCGTGCCTGCCACTCGGGGTGCTCAGCGCTCACTCATACAAGACCAAGGCTGCACATTCTCCTCACTGCATTCACTTGAAGCTCTCTCTCCAACCAACAAAGAATTAAAAATATGACCTAGCACAGGTTGCACCTCACAATTCTAGAGAAAACCTCCCACTCTCCTCTCTGTGTGACCATCGGCTCTGCCCACGTGCTGTTTCCAAGGCACCCATGGCAACACCGACCCTAACCTGAACATTTCCCACCATGGTCCAAACCCTTCTCCAGCCACCAGGCCAGGTTCTTTTCAGCATCGCACTCCTAGCCCCCTCCTCCAGCTCAGCCGCATCCCAGCTTTTCAAAGGCATCAGAAAATCCCCCAAGACGCCCAGCTCCATGCCCCTCCAGGCTAGCCCATCCAGGTCCTCTCAGGGACGCACCCCAAGGACCAATCCCTGGTGCTCAGATAATACCATCGGCAAGGGCAGAGAATTGAGGCTCAGAGGGGCTGTTCTTACCTGAAGAGACGGTGACTGAGGTCCCAGTGCCCCAGATGTCCATACCGTAGTAAACACAATGGTTCAACTGCCACCTCTCCCCCATGAAAACCTTGCGGGCCGGGCCTGGCGCCACCCCGGCCACTCATACTGAACTCCAAGTGTCACCCTAGAGCTGATCACCTAAGTCTCCATTCAAGGTCTCCCTGGCTTCACTCACCACCTGGTCCAGAGGGGCCCGGAGCCCCCTGTAGAATCCTGACACCACACTCCAGACAGCCCCTCAGAAGCCAGACTTGTCAGTGTCCTGGGACGAGTGACTCTAAACTGATAAGCCCCTAATTTACGCAAAAGTCCAACAAACACTGGATGGCCACCTGCCCAGAGAGCTGGTCCCCCAAGTCAGCAGAAACCCTATCACACGTTATCGGTCAGGACATGCCTGGTGCTACCCAATAGCATAGAAAGTGCCCTAAACCATCCAAGGAGACCTGTGTGGATCAAACTGGGGACAAAGTGGGCTGGGTCTCCTGCTTTGGGGCCACCATTTCTGGGGTCCCTTTTCCCCCTGAAATGCCTCCCCACTCCCACACAGAGACTTCAACACCCTGACTTCTCAAATGCAGTTAGGGTTTGAGGGGTGACGGGACTCACCTGAGGAGACAGTGACCTGGGTCCCCTGGCCCCAGAGGCTGAGCCAGTTGCCACATTGTGGCAGGACACGGGCCGAGACCCCTGGCCTTGGGACCGACTCACATGCAGCCTGGGAAGGCTCCGGACAGTGGGGCCCAGAAGCCCAAGAGGTCAAGGGTGCCTGGGACCCCAAGAGACTCCTGACTGCAGAGTCCAGGAGTGGAGTGTCTGTCTGGGCCCTTCCTGAGGCCCCAGCCACCCTCAGTCCTTTCTGGCCTGAGACACAAACACACTGATTTTATCCCCCAAGTGCAGCAAAACCCTTCAGGTTGAGCAGGAAAGAGAAGCTGTTAGGACTCACCTGAGGAGACGGTGACCTGGGTGCCTGACCCCCAAACATCAAAGTAGTCACATTGCCATAGGGCCCCTCAGGGGGTGTACAAAAACCCAGCTATCTCCGCGTGTGCTCATCTGGCCACAGCAGAAAGGCCTGCTCCTGTGGCCATCATACCCCAAGCACAAAGCACAGCTCTGTCCACCCTTTACCCCTGGCAAAGTGTCCCTACTCCTTCTCAAGAGCCGTGTAAGACACAGAAGCAACCACTCCAGAGCCGCGCCCATGGGCTTGGGAGTGCCCCACACAGGCCGGCCAAGGGGCATCTGGAAATTTCTCTCCTAGTTCCAGGACAAAGGAGGCTGGGCCCAGATGGAGGAGGCAGAAAGAAATCCATCTTACCTGAGGAGACGGTGACCTGGGTGCCCTGGCCCCAGTACTCAAAAGCATCAGAGCACAAAAACATAGTTCCTACTAACGCCTGGGCAGAAAACCCAACCCCCATGGGCTCCTTGTATGGACTGGGCCACACTGCCCAAGCACAAAGCTGAGTCTCCTGCTCTGGCCTCAGACGCCAGGGCTGAGATGGGGACAGGCCAGGGCTGAAGAGTCTGGAGGACAGTGCCTGGGCTGCCCTGGCCCAGGCTCCTGGTGTCCACAGCCAGGCTGCCGCGCAAGCCAGCTGGCCCGTCCTGGCTCTGGCAAATTCTCCTTTCTAGCCAGCCCTGTCCCCGGGCTTCTGGCTGCCCACCCCACAGCTCTGTTTTGACCCCAGGCTGAGGTGGTGAGGCTCTGGGCATTGCAGCCCTAGGGGAGACTCCAGAGATGATAGCCTGTGTGTCACCCAGTGGCTACAGACACCAGTGACCTGGCCTGGTGCCCAGGAGAGAAGACAGAGGGACATTCAAGGAGGACTCACCTGAGGAGACGGTGACCATGGTGCCCTGGCCCCAGTACTCAAAGTAAGCATAGCACAGTGAACTGGCTGTGTACCCAGAGACACAGAAACCCCAGCCTGGGGTCTGGGGAGTCCCCAGGGAGCTTCAGGCCCTGGAGAGCCTGCTCTCTGCTTGAAGAGAGGACTCTCTCTGCTCTCCTTTGCTTTAGACCCCCACCTGGGACCCAGACTCCAGCCTGCCATTGGTCCCCAGCTGATCACAGTCTCCTGCTTAGCTTTCTTGATGTCTGTGTCTGCTCCCACCCCCTCAGTGGCACACCCCAGGCCCTGCCCAAACCACCTGCCCTTCTGTCCCCAGCTCCCACTCTCCTCACCTCTAAGATGACAAAATCCCTTCCTCTTCCAGCTTCCTCAGCTCTCCTCACTCCACGCGGGGCTTGGGATGGCTGCCCGGGGACCTGGGTTTTTGTAGAACTGTCAGTCACTGTGGCCCCAGTTAGCACTGTGCTTCCAAGCTCAGTTAAAACCTCAGTGGGCAGGAGACGGCATCTGGGCTAGCTGAGGAGCTGGGCTGGCAGCTGGCATCTGGCCCTCTGTGTGCACAGCCAAGGCCTGGGCATGGGCTGAGTCGGGGGCTCATCTCCTTTTCCTCCGCCACCAGCCATGGGACAGGTAGGGTATATGGAAGACCCGAGCCCCAGCTGCCCCGAGTAGATATTTCTGTGCCGGATGCCGCTCAAGCCTTTTCTTTCTGGTAGAAATTAGGGAAGATGTGTCGCTGGTCCAACTCCATCTCGCAAGCACCTTGCATGGTTTGTTGGGTGTGGAGAAGGCCTGCTGGGGCGTGTGGGGGTCCCAGGCAGCTATCTGCCTGTGCCCTGGGGCCTGCCAGGCACAAATGGCAGAACTGGGAGTGTCCTTCTCTCTCTGATCCCATCTGTGGAGCCAGGTGGTAGCTGCAACTTCCTGCCATCCAGTGTCCTCCCAGTGGTCCTTGTGGGCAGCGGCCTTGGCATGGGGTGCTGTACCCAACAATGACTGTGTGCCCTCTCTGCCTCCTCTGGTCTCCTGGCCCTCAGTGAGAGGTGCTGTGGTTCCCCCTGGTGGGTGCAGGGGAGGGAGGGCTTTTGGACAGCCTTGGTCCTTGGAGACATGGTCCCCACACTCCTGAGGCCACTGCCAGGCAGGCAATTGACTTCAGAAAGGAAGCCCCGTGGTCCTGTGGGTGAAACCCCAGGGAGAAAGTCTTGCTGCTCTGTCCTCAGGCCAGAAGCATTACAAGGCAGGGGAGCAGTGCAGCTCAGAAATCAGCCAGAGGAGCTACCAAGAGAACAGAACCTGGTGAGAAGCAGATTGCCTACCTAATGCCCCAAGACAGGAGCAGTGGAGAGGACAAGGGAGAGAAGAAAATAAACAGGAGAATGCAAACTCAGCTGCAAGTCCCAAAGCAGATGAGACATCTCTGGAAGAGCCCAGCGCCTCCTGGACAGCACTCAGCCCAGAGGCAGAGATGGGGCCAGAACCTTGAGAAAGCCCAAGCTTGGGCCAAGCTCGTGGTCAGCCAACAGCACCCAGAGGGGCCCACCCAGGAGGCCCACATTCACCCGAAGGGCCAAGCCTGGTGTGCTCGCAGTAGCTTCTCAGCTCTCCTGCCTGGCTTGTCCTGCCCTTTACTGTCTCCTCTGTAGTCCTGCAGGCTCATCCACCAGGGATTTCCAGTCGGTATCACAAGAGGAGAGAGGAGGGCAACACACCCTTGGACTCCTGGAGGTGCATCGAGATAGCTGGTTGTGGCCGGCCATGGCATCCTCCACTCCTGGAGCAGGGGCTCTGGTGTCTGTGGAACCTCAGTTCTGTTTTTGCCCCCAAGTTACCTTGGACAAGTTACATACATGCTCCGAGTGAGCCTCAAGTTCCCTCCTGAGAGCTGAAGTCTCCTAGGAGGCCAGGAGACCGACTTTCATGGCCCCAGTAGGAAAAGCACAGGGTAAATGTTTGTCTTTCCTTCCCCATTCCCTCGACTCCTTCCTTAGGCGGACAGGGAGAGGGGGAGAAAGTGTGAGGGACATTATGTTCCTACCATGGCGGGGAGAGTCAGATTTCCCCCGGATATTGTGTTCAAGTTCTTTCTTGTCTTCTCATTTTAAATGGAATCCTGATGGGCTCCATAGAATTGGGTTGTTTTGTGATCCAATTTGAAGTCTCTCTCTCTCTTTTTTAAAAATCTTACTGCTTTATTTTTCCATTTTTTATTGGTGCAATTTGAAAGCACACGATAGTAAGGTTCATTGCGATATACTCATATATGCAATATTATCGGTCAGTTTCCTTCCCCTCTGGCCTCTGCCCGTCCCCGTTCACTACTCTTCTGGCCTCTCTACGAATGTTCATGCTGTCCCTCGTCTTTCCTTTCTTCTCTCTAGCTTTCACATAGGAGGGCAAGCACGCGATCCTTGGTTTTCTAAGTCTGGCCGAACCCATTTAGCATGGTATTCGCCAGTTCCATCCATTTTCATGCAAATGGAAAAATTTGACTTTCTTTATGCCTTAGTAAAATTCCATTGGGTATATATCCACATTTTCTTTATCCACTCATCTGTTGGTGGGCACCTAGGGTGCTTCTAGCACTTGGGTATTCTGAATTGTGATGCTATAAACATAGGTTTGCTGGATCACTATGGTATCTGGATCTGCCTTTTTTTGTGGCACTGGAGATAGAACCCAGGGGCATTCTATCTCCAAGTTGTACCCCCAGCCCCACTTTTTTATTCTTTATTTTGAATCTGGTTCTCACTGAGTTGCAAAAGGCAACTCAGTAGTAGCTGAGGCTTCTCCGAGAACTGCAATCCTCCTGTCTCAGCCTCCTGAATGCTGGTATTACAAGTGTAAGCCACCACGCTCGGCTCTGGATCTACCTTTTGACAGGAAGTTAAAACCACTCAAATTCACTGCTCTGATAGGTGTGTTTGGCCTGAACTTTGTTTTTGACCCCAAGTTAAATGTTACTTAGCTTTTCCCCCAAGGGGAGATCGACGCACCCGATGGTCCCAGAGGATTAGATCGTGACATCTGGCCCTCTGAGTTTGCATGAGCACACTCTATGGTGTTTGCACAATGACAGAGTTCTCAGGTACATCCTGTCTTTAAACAGTGCATGACTATAGTTTATATTTTGTTTTCTATACTTATACTACATTTTAAACTTTTTATTTTTAAATTTTTTATTGGTGCATTGTAAGCACACATGATAGTGAGAATCATAGTGGTACAGTCATATATGCACAAAACATTATTGGGTCTTTCTCTGTAGCTCCACTTTCCCTCCTTATGAGTATACAAGGGTATACTCATCCATGAGCATGACATAACTTTCTCTTTCCTTCCCCAACTTCCCTTTTCCTCTCCCCTCCACTCCTCTACTGGTGTCTCCCATTTTCCCGAGGTCCATTTGCTGTCCTTTATTTCTCTCTAACTTCCATATATAAAGGAAAACATGCATAGATTTTCTGATATCACCATTGCAGTTAGATATAGAATGTCCCTGGAAAAGCTATTGTATTAAAGTTCAGGATTGCTCTAATTAAGCCGCGAGGGTTGTAATCTGATCAGCAGATAAATTCAATGTAATAGACTTACTGGGAGGTAACCTAGACAGGTGGGGTGTGGCCTGAGTTACTGTGCTTTATCTTTGAAGCCCCTCATTCAGTCTTGCTTCCTGCTTTCATGATGTGAGAACAGACACTTGTTTTCTGTCTCCCACCACTGTGTCCTGAAACCTGCAGACCTCAGCCTCATATAGACTGAGCCCCGAATCTCCAAATACTAAGAGCTAATAAATTTTCTTTCCTCTAAGTTGTGAGGTCAGTTGTTATCGGCAGTAGTAGTGAGAATATTTATGGAGACAGTCACTTAGCATGATGTTTTCTAGTTTTGTGCCTTTAAAAAACAATGAAGATTAATATAAAAAGCAAGTTACATGCATCCAATATACAGTGGCAAAGAATAAACATTTGAATTCCCAAAGGGAGAAATAGGGCCGTAGAAAGAAGGGATGGGACTAAAACAGTAACAGAGTCTGGCCAGGCGACCATTGATCTTGCAGCTCCATTTCTGGCTTCCAGGGCACATGGCGCTGAGAAATTGCCGAGATTACTCCTTTCTTCTCGGCATCTGTGTGATGGTCTCCCACACAGTTAACTGGCTGGTCCTCAACGTGAGCGAAAGCCCCGAGAGAAAGTGTTGTCTCTGGCCAAAGTACTCCCCCACTCTTAGATAACTATTATTCTTTTGGTAATGATTCTTTTAACTTTCCACATGAATTTCTCTGGTGATGTAAGATCAGGACTATGAGAGAAACTGAGTCCATGGAAAATAAACTTTCTGGTAATTTGTCTAAGCCTCTAAACGTCCTCAGCTTTGCTCAAATGGTAATAAAATCTAGTTAGAATTCAGATGCAGTGGCAGCATTCCAGTCACAGTAATTACAAACGCAGATTTCCCATCTATCTCTGACCTTCATTCTAATCATTAACTTACAATAAAAGCCCCAAAAGGGAGGCAACCCAGTGCCTCTGTTTACCCCTCTCCTTGTGATCCTGCCTAGATACAGAGAAGATAAACTTTGGGTGTGACATCAAAGCAACCTAGTTTATGAGCAGCTAATACTGCCCAATACAATAGAGCTGAAGGCTAGGAAGATTCTTGACCTTTACACCCAGTATGAGCGCTGCCCGAGACAGGGAGGCACCACGTGGCTAAGAAATGAATATGTCAGAACAAAGGATAGATATAATAAATGTTTAAGTGTGAAAGAAAGGAAATATGGTGTGCCAAGACATCCTGCTGCCTCGGCATCTATGTGTTGAGACCCCCACTCCACATAGTTAATCGGCAAAAAGCCCCGAGAAAGAGGGTCGTCTCTGGCCACAATATCCCCCACTTTTACCCTTCATGACTATTAATGATTCCTTTTAACTTTCTACATGAATTGCTCCAGTGATGTGAAATTAGGACTATAAATAGAAACTGAGTCCGTGGAAATAAACTCTCTAATAATTTGTCTAAACGTCCTTGGCTTTGCTCAATAGTAATGAAAAAACTGGCCAGAACTCAGATGCTGTGATAAGCATTCCAGCTGCAGCAATTACAAAGGGTCTCTGACCCTCACTATCACTAACTTAGGTTAAGCTATTAACTCTGGTAAGGTAGCTCAGTTTAAGGTAACTTTGTTTACCCTTGAGATCCTGCCTAGAGACAGAGAAGATAAAAACCTTGTGTGTGACCTTAAAGCAATTTAGTTGATAAACAACTTAGTTGCCCAAATACAATAGACTCAAGGATAAAGATTGGTGACTTTTACGCCCAGTGTAAATATTCCTGAAGACAGAGAGGCTGACTGCATGGTTAATGAATATGACAAAATAAAGGACAGACGTTCTAAATATATATGTATGAAGGAAAGGAAATACCGTGTAAGAGTAAGAAAAGCATTTTTGAATGAAGAAGAGCTTATCATAAGAAAGTCCCAACTGGGAAAGAAAGGAATTAGAAAGTTAGAAGCAGGTTGCAGAGGGTTTGTGATAAGGAAATGGATTATTAGAGACCAATAGGCCTTTAATAGGCTTTTTGTCTAAAAAAGAGTGTTCAGCAGTTAAGGAAATACATCTGACAACTAAATCCAAGAACTTCATGGTATTATTTGTGGTGTCTTATTTGACAAGCTGTGTTGTGAGTTTTTGTAAGCTTTCAGACTTCAGAAGGCAAGGCGGATGAGATCTGAGAGACGCCCATCGCATCTCCCTGGACCGCCACAGCTCCCCATGCTTGTCATATGGATATAGATGGAAACTTCAAAAAAGAAAGCAAAAGAAGATTCCATGAGAAGGCGTATTCTCCAAGCCCTGGGCCTTGGGTGTGCCTGTATTGCCTTTGGAATTTACCTTTGGACCTGCCCTGCTGCAATATTGGAAGAAAGATCCGGAGCTTATCTCCTAAATGCTGGACTAGTCATTTACTTTGTTTATATGTAATTCACTATTGTTTTGCTGTGATTGCCCCCCTTCCCTTTCCTTTTTCTCCTATTATTAATCTCACTGGTGAAGGGTATAAATTTTTCGGGGTTTTTGTAATAAAGTGTCATTGGCTCAAGAAGCCTTTGTCCACCTCAGATTCTTTCCCAAGCGTCGTACCTAAAAAACTTAGGGAATTCATAGAGGGGAAGGAATCGCTGCAGATAAGTTTCTGCAGGACATCACCTGCCTTTTGCCCCATCTTTCTGAGGATTTGACTGGGAGCTGACAATAACGACCCAACTGAGATTAGTCGGCAACAATGGTGAGAATAAGAACGGATTTTTGTATGTCAATAGCTCAAGAGGCTTTGCCCATGTCAGATTCTTTCCCAAAGCACCGTGAATAGGAACTTAAAGGAATTTATTTCATAGAAGGGAAAGAATCGCTGCAGATAAGTGGCTGCAGAACAGCACCCGAATCCACGCCCATCTTTCTGAGATAAATCAATCTTGAGAGGACTTCAGCGGCCATCCCGATTGAATCAGTCTGCCGCAAGAAATGATTTCTGAGGGGCCTTGTCAGCTCTGTCCCAGTGGCCTGGCTGATTGCAATGGGCGCTTTACTGCCTCTTCTGGTCTGGCTCCATGGCTTGCAGTTAGCGGACTTTCCTTGTGGTCTTTCCGTGTTTCTGTAATTCCTTCTAAATCTCAGGGTTCTTTCTTGCAACCTTGGCTTCACCCGCACGCCTCACAAAGTGCCCCATTTGGGACTGCCTGCTGGAATTCTGACCCTGCCACATGGTGCCTGGCTTCCCAGGCCTTCCTGTGAAATCTGGTGGGTAGTCTCCATGACCCCCTTTTCTACCAAAGCCAGCATTACATGGGCTCCGTGATAAGCCACCAACAGGAAAGGCAGTCACGCCCTCCTTGACGATTGCTGCTGAGACCATTTTAATCAGCCCCTGGTCCTGCTCCATTGAGGTGGTAACTGGCCCCAAGTCCATCTGGGAAGCCCCTGGCCCCAAGTCCATCTGGGCAGCCCTTGGCCCCAAGTCCATCTGGGCAGCCCTGGCCCAAAGTCCATCTGGGAAGCCCCTGGCCCCAAGTCCATCTGGGCAGCCCTTGGCCCCAAGTCCATCTGGGCAGCCCCTGGCCCAAAGTCCATCTGGGAAGCCCCTGGCCCCAAGTCCATCTGGGAAGCCCTTGGCCCCAAGTCCATCTGGACAGCCCCTCCCCCAAGTCCATCTGGGAAGCCCCTGGCCCCAAATCCATCTGGGCAGCCCCTGGCCCCAAGTCCATCTGGGCAGCCCCTGGCCCCAAGTTCATCTGGGAAGCCCTTGGCCCCAAGTCCATCTGGGCAGCCCCTCCCCCAAGTCCATCTGGGAAGCCCCTGGTCCAAGTTCTTCTGGGCAGCACCTGGCCCCAAGTCCATCTGGGCAGCCCCTGGCCCCAAGTCCATCTGGGCAGCTCCTGGCCCCAAGTCCATCTGGGCAGCCCCTGGCCCCAAGTCCATCTGGGCAGCCCCTAGCCCCAAGTCCATCCTAAGAAAGGTGGGAATAGATCCACCATATGATCCAGCTCTACCACTCCTGGGTATCTTTCCAAAGGGGCTGAATTCAGAGAACTACAGCAACATATGCATACCTATGTTCATACCATCCCCCTTTCTAGCCACACTCTGGTCCTCTCAATTTCCTCTCACAAACCAGTTCTGTTATGGAGCCAAATGGAGCCATGGGTTCTTGTTCTTAGAAACCTTAGAAAAGAATAGCCAGAACTCTACTGCTGCAAGCTTCAGCAATTTTATTATTACAAAGGTAGAAAGAAGGGACAGAGATTTAAAAAGCACTACACCAGAGAGAGAGAGAGATTGACATAGTGGAGAGTCTTGAAAATAAGACACTAAAGTTTTTAAATACAAACAGTTTTCATAAAGATTATTATCTCTTATCTTTGCTTAACCGATAGTTTTCCTGACCTGACTAGGTATAGATTTGCCCATTCTCTGGGGCAAGCCTTTTGATGTGATTATGAGGATTCACTATACTATCTTAAATCTTGCTTAAACAAAAGCTTTCTTCCTGCAAATGTGGGCCTGCCTTGGTGTCTGGTGCAAGACTAAAATGTGTTATTTGGTTATCAGAGTCAAGAATCTCGTGGTATCTGCAATCTTTGAAGGCCTGTACCATCCTCCAGGTCCTTGGGGAGTTTTAGCCTATCTGCTAGAAGTTATTATGTAAAACTTGTCTTTAAAATATGAAGACCCTGGGCTACAACTCTTTTGTGCTCTTTTAAAATTTTTATTTATTTATTTATTTATTTATTTATTTATTTATTTATTTTTGCAGGTCTGGGGATGGAACCCAGGGGCATTCTACCTCTGAGTTACACTCCCTGCCCTATTTTTTAATCTTTATTTTGAAAGAGGGTCTCACTAAGTTGCAAAGAGCCTCACTAAGTGGCTGAGGCTGGCTGCGAACCGCAATCCTCCAGTCTCAGCCTCCCAAGTGCTGGGAGTACAAGCGTGTGCCACCGCGCCTGGCTTCTTTTCTGTTCTTGCTGATCACTTTTGGTGCCGGGACCTCTGCAGGGCTCCTTCCCTGCCTCAGTGCCTGTGCCACACCCAAGCTCCGACTTTCTATATTTTGGAAATCAATACCAAAGCTATTTTCAAATACATTTTGAAGCCATTTTCCAATACTGGCACAAGTTTCAAAGAGGCACAATGCACAGGGTCATATTTGATACGCCATTGGCCACAGTTTCCTGTCACCGTCTTCTGTCTGGTCAGCACTCTCATAGCCACAGCTGAAATTTCTGACCATGTAAGTTAGAGGAAAAAGTATTTATTTTCTTATGGTTTTTGATTCAGTCCACATGAGGCAGGGACTCGGGATCTCAGGGCAGAAAGGCAAGAGGCAGAGATAGGGAGAGCACATGGGCTGTGCTATTACATCATGGTGGCTGGGAGCAGCAGAGAGAGGGCAGGGGAGGAGGAGCCATATATAATCCCCAAGGCGCCCCCCAGGGGCCCACCTCCAGCACACCTTAATAGCCCAGATCACCACCCAGAAAAGCCCATTACAGTGGACTTACCCACTGCTGGGGTTACAATCCTCATGACCCAATTACATCACTCAGAACATCAGCAAATGAGTTCTTTAGGAAACTTCTATATCTACCTATAACAGCCTTTCAATTATAATGCATTTTGGAGAGGCTCTTTTTTGCTCTTGTCCATTTGGACTTCTGAGTACTTCTTGAGTGTGAATATCCATCTCCGTCATCCATGAGTGGAATATTCTCTGATATAATTTCTCTGTAGTGTTTATCTATGCCCTTGGTTTGTGCTCCATAAGCTTCCTCAATTCCAGTTTTACCCTTAGCCTTGTTCTCTCAGTGCTTTCACAGGTTTCCTGGATGTTCTGATCATGGTCTCCTCTTGTCTTTCTTTATTACTAAGTGTTCAGGTATATATTCCCTGCCTTGTATACTGGAAGATCTGTGCTCCATGTGGTCTAGTCTAGTTTTCCATGAGGTAAAACTATTTGCTATTTTTTAATTTGACTTACTGTGTGTTTCATTTCTTTTAAAAATTTTTTCCAATTTGAAGTATTTTTTTTATTTTTAATTTTTTTATTGGTGCACTGTATTCATACATCATAGTGGGATACAAAAAACTTTTGTAGACATACATGCACACATCGCCCAGTCAGCCCCCACCTGATCCCCACCCCATTCCCTCCCCATCCCTCCTTCCCATGCTTGGCTTAGTGGTTGACATCTAGTATTATAGCAATTTATCCAAAATTAAAAATGATAGTCTCACATAACAGTTTCATTTGTCTGATACCAAGCTCTTGATAACTTAAAGATTACATTTTAATATTTCTTTTTGCTTTCTTTCTTACCAGAGAATTTTTTTAGGTGAAACTATCATATATTTATATATTAATTTTTCAGAAAAAATCTATCCTAATATGTAATATGGACTCTAGATACCCAAAATGATCTCAAAAAAGAACAAAGTTAGAAGATATATATTTTCTAATTTCAAACCATATAAAGCTATAATAATTGAAACAGTGTAGTACTGTTCTAAAGGCAGATATATAAACCATTGGAGTTAAATAAAAGCCTAGAGATAAAATTATTCCATATATTGTCAAGTTATTTTTGACAAGGTTTCCATGAACATTTGGTGGAGGAAATAATAATCTTTTAACTAAATATTGTTGAAAAATAATAATTACATGAAAAAGAATAAAACTGGACCCTTAATTAATCCCATATACAAATATTAACTCAAAATAGATAAAAGACCTAAATACAAATCTTAATACTATAAACTTTTAGAAGAAAATCTGGGTCATAAAACCTCACAACATTGAAATTGGCAGTGATTTCTTGGATATGATTTCAATGGCACAGGCAACAAAAGAGTATACAAACTCCCTAAAAAATAAAATATTGTATATCCAAAGAAAATGTAAACAGAGTTAAAAGTTACTGATAGAATGGGATAAAATATTTCCAAATGCTATATCTGAAGGTATATTAATATTCCAACTAGAAATCCTAATAATTAGCAACAATAAAAGCAAACAATACAATTTAGAGATAGGTAAAAGACTAACATAAATAATGAATCTCCACAGATAACCAATCTTAGTTGTCTGTTGGATGGAAAATCTTGTTTCTCTGGTTCTGGTGTGTGTTACCTATTTCTTCTTTGTAGTTAATCTCTTTAAGTATTTTCTCTAGCGCTGGTTTTGAAGACATAAATTCCTTGAGATTCTGTTTGTCATGGAAGCTTCTTATTTCTTCATCTAATTTGATAGAAAGTTTTGCTGGGTAGGAAATTTTTGGCTAGAAGTTGTTTTCTTTCAGAGTTTGGAATATGTTACTCCAAGCCCTTCTGGCTCTCATGACTTGGTTTGGGAAGTCTGGAGTGATTGTAATTGGTTTGCCTCTGAATGTCACTTGGCCCTTTGTTTTTGTTGCCTTTAAGATTCTCTGCTTGGCTTCCACATTGGTCATTTTGACAATTATGTGGTGTGGGGATCCTCTTCTCCAATCCTGTCTAAAAGGGGGTTCTATAAGTTTCCTGGACCTGTGTATCAACCTCTTGCTTTATGTTTTGAAAATTTTCTGCTATTACTTCCTTGAAGATATTGTTGATCCCTTTGGTTTCACCTTCTTTTCCCTCCTCTATTCCAATTATTCTTAGCTTAGCTCTCTTAAAATGGGCCCATATTTTTTCAATGTCAGATTCCTGCTGTCAGATATTTTTTTCTAGATCAGAAACTATGCGTTCATTTTTTGGATTGCTCATCTTCTAAGAGCGAGATTCTATTCTCCATGTGGTCTAATCGGTTGTTTGTACTTTGAATTGAGGCTTTTACTTCATTAATTGCATCCTTTATCTCTCTTTGGCTCTCTCTGAATTCTTTTTGAAACACCTCTATTATTTCTGCAGTTATTTTCCTGACTTGATCTTCTAGAAATCTCTGAATTTCTGTTTTATTGGGTTCTGATGTTGTGGGATTGTGGGCCTTCATTGCTCTATTGTTATTCCTCTTTCCCATGATTTTGGAAGTTTGTGCCTTCTCTGGGTTCTTCCCTGGGTCATTACGACTTCACTTAAGGTGCTCTGGAACTTGAGTCTGTGGTATCTCAGTCCCCACTACTCCTTTACTAGGTTGTATCGCAGAGTCTCAGACCCTCGGAGTCAATAGAGGCTGCTTTAGATCATGGGGGGTGCCAGGTTGGGCATTCTCCTATGGTGTGATATCTCTCCCACCACCACTCCCCCACTGGGTCATGTCTCTGGTAGTACAGTACTGGGATTTCTCCTCTAGGGGGCACAATTTGGCTCACTGTTGTTGAGTGCACAGATGGAGCTGTCGTGGACTCGTTGAATTTGCTGCTGCTGCCACCGGTGGCAATATGGCGCTGCTGCTATGCCCTCTGCCGTGAGGCTGGCGTATTTCTTTTCTGTTTTTTGAGCTCCACTCTGAGTCCCTGAAGGGTGTGCTGAGACCAGACACTGGGAGCTTTAGATGCTCCCTGCGCCGAGAAATCTGCCGAATTCCTCCCGGCTAATCCGCAGCGGCTCACCTCGGCTTGCTTTCCGCCGCTCCTCTCTGGAGCCTGGTGGGCTGTTGAGTGCGTTGGTCTGGTGCTGTCTGGTGAACTCGCCGCTGCCACTGGCAGTAAGGCGCTGCTGCCACATCCTTGGGCGTGAGGCCGGCATATCTCCTCTTTGGTTTTGAGCTCCGTTATGAGTTCCTCTCCTCTCTGGAGCCGGGTGCTGCAAGGGAAAATGGCACCCACTGCTTCGTTCCGTGGCTCCGGCTGCAGCACTGCAGTCTGGTTTCTGGTGTCTTGTTTTTCCTGCCCTCTTTTTTTCTGTTCCTTGAAATTACATTTTTTGTTTCTCTGCCGATGGTGTTTTCTGGCTATGAAAGGCGCTGATTTTGTGGTAATAGAGATTGGTTGTTAGCTGGGCTCGTAAGCCCTACTTTTCTCTGTTGCCATCTTCCCGGAAGTCCTGGAGTGATCATCTTTTAAGAGCGAGATTGTATTCTTCATGTGGTCTAATCGGTTGTTTGTACTTTGAATTGAGGCCTTTACTTCATTAATTGCATCTTTTATCTCTTTTTGGCTCTCTCTGAATTCTTTTTGAAACACCTCTATTATTTCTATAGTTATTTTCCTGATTTGATCTTCTATAAATCTCTGAATTTCCGTTTTATCAGGTTCTGATGTTGTGGGGTTGTAGGCATTCATTGCTCCATTGTTATTCCTCTTTCCCATGATTTTGGAATTTTGTGCCTTCTCTGGGTTCTTCCCTTGGGTCACTAAGACTTCACTTAAGGTGCTCTGGATCTCGAGTCTGTGGTATCTCAGTCACCACTACTCCTTTACTGGGTTGTATGGCAGAGTTTCAGACCCAGGTAGTCAATCGAGGCTGCTTTAGACCATGGGGGGTGCCAGGTTGGGCGTTCTCCTATGGTATGTTATCTCTGCCACCGCCACTCCCCCACTGGGTCAAGTCCCTGGGAATTCTGTACTGGGATTTCTCCTCTAGGGGCCGCAATTTGACTCACTATTGTTGAGTGCGCCGATGGAACTGTAGTGGACCCAGTGAATTTGCTGCTGCTGTTGCCAGTGGCAATATGGCGCCTCTGCTACACCCTCGGCCATGAGGCTGGCATATTTCTTCTCTGGTTTTGAGCTCTGCTCTGAATCCCTGCAGGGTGTGCTGAGCCCAGCCACTGGGAGCTTTAGATGCTCCCTGCGCCGAAAAATCTGCCGAAATTGTCTTGCTGTTCCATAGCAGCTCACCTCGGCTTGCTGTCCGCCGCTCCTCTCTGGAGCCTGGTGGGCTGTTGAGTGCGTTGGTCTGGTGCCGTCCGGTGAATTTGCCGCTGCCGCCGGCAGTAAGGCACTGCTGCCACGTCCTTGGGTGTGAGGCTAGCGTATCTCCTCTCTGGCTCTGAGCTCCGTTCTGAGTCCCCCTCCTCTTTGGGGCCTGGTGCTGCAAGGAAAGATGGCACCCGCTGCTCTGCGCCGCAGCTCCAGTCGCAGCACTGTGATCTGGTTTCTTTCTGTGTCTTGTTTTTCCAGCCCTCTTTTTCTCTGTCCCTTGTAATTACATTTTTTGTTTCTCTGCTGATGGTGTTTTCTGACTATGAAAGATGCTGATTTTGTAGTAATAGAGATTGATTGTTAGCGGGGCTCGTAAGCCCCGCTTTTCTCTGTCACCATCTTCCCAGAAGTCCCTTGAATTCTTTTCTGATGCATTCTTTCATATCCTATACACTTTCTCTGAGCTCATTTCTTACATAATCGTTTAGCTTCTTGATTATATTAAAATTAAGAATTCTGAATTCCCCTTCTGAGAATTTCTGCACCTCTATGTAAAAAAATATAGTAGTTGGAAGCCTGTAAGTTTTTGATGGCATCTCTCTAGTTTGAGTTCTCATGTTTTCTGAGGTCGTAGGTTTGCCCACCTGTTGAGAGGGATTCTTTGACCTCTTTTATGTGGGTCCTTCCATGCTTGGTATAGTTATAATAAATCTAGCCAAGCCACACCCACTGAGTCTTAAAATTGCAGATGCTTAGCAGCCCAGGCAGAAGCAGTGGAATGGGCACTGGAATAAGGGCGATTGAACAGCACTGTCATACTCCCTCCACTCCCAAAGTTTGCTTCCTACATCCCAGTGCAGCCAATCTTTCTGCTTCAGGTGCTCGCTTTCCTGAAGAAAGCCTGTGGAGGTGGCCGCCATATCACATCATCCCTGAGGGGAGCACAGTTTCACAGATGCTCTTTCACAGCCGAGCAAAATGGCAACTCTTTTTGAAATTGTGTCTCACTAATTTACCGAGGCTGTCCTCAAACCTGTGATTGTCCTGTCTCAGTTTTCCAAGTACTAGGATTATAGGTGTGTAGCACCACGCATGGCAGAAAAAACAAACAAACAAAACGTGTGACTATTTTATATTTTGTTTTTTACATTTATACTCCCAAGAAGAGCTTTTCATTTTGAGTTGTCTTTTTCTTTACTAATTTGTTTGTGCAGTGGTTGCCCCTAAATTATGCCTTTCCAGAATATTCTGTCAGCCAGGTGTGGTGGTGCATGCTTGTAATCATTTGAGAGGCTGAGGCAGGAGGATTGCAGTTTGAGGACAGCCTCAGCTACTTAGTGAGGCCCTTTGCAACCCAGTGAGACCCTGTTTCAAAATAAAGAATATAAAATAGGACTGGGGGATGTAGCTCAGAGGTAGAGTTCTCCCAGCTTCCATCCCTAGCACAGCAAAACCAAAACCAAAACAAAAAACCAAAATATCTTCTGTCCTACACTCCCTTAGACAATGTGCTTCCATCATCCACTACGTGTGGGGATGCCACCATCCGGCTCCTCTCTTCGTCCCTCCCCCCCTCCTTCTCATTTCGTGGTGTGCTCAGTGGTGTTATTTTCTTAGCATGTGTTTGGGCTGTCTGATGTCCTGAGCTGGCTGTACCATGTGCTCTGCCTCCCAGTGGTTTGGAGCGCAGTGGTCCTACTCAAGGATGTGCAGGCCCATCTTTCTCTCCCCCTCTGATTCTCCACTGCTGTAAAATGCCTGGCTCTTGGGGAAATTGCCATGTCCCTTTCTGTTCCAGTCTTACCCCTAGCTACATTTGCATTGACTCTTGGCTCCTGGCTCTGTTTACAAAAGCCTCATCCAGGAGCTTCATCATGAGGGACTATAGACACCCATTTCATGAATCCACAAGTGTTCAGGGCTGTAATTTAGGTGCTTCATGGTTAAAGTCAGCTTGGCTGACTCTTAAAACCAACCACAGGCACTGGCCAGTGTGTCTGGCGCACACTGTGACATATCTTGAGTCTGGTGTGCTTGGGCCCAGTGTGTCTGGGTCCAGTGTGGCTAGTCATCATCATGTCTGGTATTCACCATGTCTGCTGTGTACTGTGGCAGGTTAGAATCCCATGTTCTATCAATTTCCTTGATTTTGTATTCTTGAATGCTGTTCAAATGAATTATTTCCAAAATTAACTGCCAAATGTAACTGAATAGAAAAATACTTCAAAACATACCTGAAAAGTGTGTCCTGAAACAAAACTAGTGGCTCAAGTGTTGGCCGGCCACCTGGATCCAGGCAAAAGTGGGGAACGGTGGCTTGTGCTCCCAGTGGCAGTCATTCCGTCTCCCTAGGACTGTCTTCTAGGCAGGCTTCCTCTCCTTTGCTTGCCATCTACACCTCTCAGTTCTCTTTAGTTCTGCCAACCTCACACACCTGCTCTGCATGTCCTCTCCTTTATTCCCCTCTGCCCCATGGTCCAGCCATCTATGCTCCTTTTACTTGTCTTCCTGAATGTTGTTTTTTCCCCTTCAAATTTCTCCTGTGCTTCTGACCAGACTACAGTCATCTCCTGTCCCTTTCCATCTCTTCTCTAAGCACTTGCATGTGGATTTCCTGGGTTTTGTTAATAAATGTACATGCTTCATTGTTCTTTTTACCCATGAAGAATTATTTGCCTGTAATCTTCATGTTGGCCTTTGGCAATGTTTTTTCTCTGGTGAGAATCTTGGTGTGTTGGTAGCTTTTCCTGCTGTGCATAGGATCAATATTGTTTCAGCTCAAGTCTATAATTTGTTAGTGTGTGAACTAAACACTGGGTTTTCTTTTGGGGCAGTTCTTCTGGGTGGGAGGAAGAACAGCCTTGAGGGCCCACTCTTGTTCTCTGGCATCACCAAGGTGGACTGTGTGACCTTGTCCTTGTGAGCAATGGCTCATGGGTGTGACTGCTAATTCTGCACCTTCTGCACCTCTGATTTGAAGCAGACATGATAGCTTCACTGGTGACGCTCTGGTGTGGGGCTGATTGTTGGAAATGCAGGTAGAGCTTCTGTGCTCTGCGATGGTGCTCTGGCTTTCAGAAGTGCTTGCTTTGCCAGGACACCTCTCACATACACTTGCTAACCCTCGTTCATCCCTCCCTGATGCATCTGCCTGAGGGCAGCAACTTTTGGCAACTTTAGACATATGTTACATTCTGTTTTCCTAAATTAATTACAAATCAAAATTTTAATTTTTTAGGTCTACATTTTGATCCAGCAATCCCATTCCTGGAGGTATATCCAAAGAAAATGAAGTCAGGAGGCTGAAGAGACATCTGCGCTTCTGTGTGGATTGCAATACTGCCCACAGTAGCCAAGACACGGATGCAGCCTACATGTCTGAAGGAGAGAGAAGAAAAATGTCGGGCATGGTGGACAAGCTTGTAATCCCAGCATTCAGGAGGCTGAGACAGGAGGCTCACAGTTTGAGGACAGCCTCGGCTACTTAGTGAAGCCCTTTGCAACTCAGTGAGACCCTGTTTCAAAGTAAGGAATAAAAAATAGGGCTGGGGGTGTAGCTCAGAGTTAGAACCCCTCTGGGTTTCATCCCCAGTACCACAAAACAGTAAATATACATAAGTTAAAATGGTTGACTTTAGTCATTGCACAATGTGTCTCTGTTTGTGTGTATATCAAAACATCTCTTCATGATAGTAATATGCAGTTTTGTCATTTAACAATAAATGAATTCATTATTGTTTGTGTTCTTGATGACTGCCATTCTAACTGGAGTTATAGTGGAGTCGCCATGTAGTTTTGATTTGCATTTCTCTGATTCCTAATGATTTTGAACATTTTTCATATATATATTGGCTTATTTATTTATTTATTTATTTATTTATTTATTCTTGGTGGTACTGGGCATAGAACCCAGGGGCTCTTCTACCTCTGGGATATACTCCCAGACCTATTTTCTATTTTATTTGGAAACAGGGTCTCACTAAGTTGCCGAGAGCCTCACTAAGTAGCTGAGGCTGGCTTCGAACCTGTGCGATCCTCCTGTCTCAGCCTCTGAAGTGTGGGAATTACACGTGTGTGCCACCACACCTGGCCTATTTGTAGTTTTTTATTGGTGGATTGTAGTCTTACATCTTAATGGGGTACAAGATGGTAGAGGCATACATGCACAAATACCCAATCAGCATTTACCCAGTTCCCACCCCATTCCCTCCCTCCCCCTCCTCACATTTGGCTTAGTGATTGACTTTGATATGTTTGTGGATGTACATCATGTTCATTAGGAAATTTTCCTCTTCCTCCTCCCATCCCCCTCAGGTTGCCTTATTTGCTCATCTATGATTTCTCCTTTTTTGTCTAGAGTTCCTTCTATTACCCATTTTTCTCCTAGCCTCTGCATATTAGGGAGAACATCTGATATTTTACTTTGTTTAGTTTTTTAAAAGTTATTTATTGGTGCATTGTATTTATAAATCGTGATGAAGCAAAAAACTTGTGTAGACATAGATGCACCCATCACCCAGCCAGCCCCACCCAGTCCCCACCCCACTCCCTCCCCATCCCTTTCTTCCATGCTTGGCTTAGTGGTTGACTATGACATGAATTAGTACATCGTGTGCTTTAAAGCGTTTCCCTCTCCCCCCTCCCACCCCACCAGTTAGGTTGCCCTATTTGCTCCTCTATAGGATTTTCTTTTTCACCTGGAGCTCCTCCTATGACCCCTTTCACCCTAGCTTTCACATATTAGGGAAAGCATCCGATTCCTTACTTTTTGTGACTGACTAATCTCACTTAGCATAATGTCCTCCAGTTTCATTTATTTCCCCACAAATGATATAATTGTGTTCTTCTTTATGGCTGAGTAAAACTCCATTGTGGACATATCCCATAGTTTTGTAATCTGTTCATCTGTTGATGGACATTGTGGCTGGATCCATAGTTTGGCAATGATGAATTGTGCAGCTGTGAACATAGATATGCATGCATTAGTGTGGTAGTTTGGTTTCCTTTCTTTTGGGTAGATACCCAGAAGTGGTATTGCTGGATCATATGGTAAATTCATTCCCATTCTTCTGAGGATCCTCCATACTGTTTTCCAAGGTGGTTGTGCTAACTTGCAATCTCACCAACAATGTATTAGTTCCCACTTCTTCACATCCTTGCCAACATTTGTTGTTGTTTGTTTTTAATGATTGTTATTCTAACTGGAGTTAGGTGAAATCTCAGAGTAGTTTTGGTTTGTATCTCTCTGATTGCTAATGATGCTGAACGTTTTTTCATACATTTATTGGCCATTTCACCTTCTTTTGTGAACTGTCTGTATAGTTCACTTGCCCATATTTTGATTGGGTTGTTTTTATTTTTTTAGTGGTGAGTTTCTTGAGTTCTCTGTTTATTATAGATATTAGTCCTCTGTAAGAGGAATAGTTGGCAGATTTCTCTCCCATTCTGTTGGCTCTCTGTTGAGGCTTTTTATAGTTTCCTTTGCTATACAGAAGCTCTTTAGTTTAATGCGATCCCACACATTGATCCTCTTAATTTCTTGTGACTTTGGGGTCTTGTTGAGAAAGTTTTTATCTGTGCCTATGTGTTGAAGTGTTGGACTTATGCCCTCATCAAGGAGCCTAAAGGTCTCTGGTCTTGATTTCCAAGTCTTTGATCGATCTTGAATTGACTCTTGTGCAGGGTGAGAAAGTGGGGTTTATTTTCATTCTTTTGCATATGGTTAACCAGTTTTGTCAACACTATTTGTTGAATGGGCTATCTTTTTCCAGTGTATGTTTCTGTCCCCTTTGTCAAAAATTAAAAGGCTTTAAATGTACAGATTTGTTTCTAAGTCTCCGATTCTGCTCCATTGTTATATCGGTTTTTGTGCCAGTACCATGATGTTTATTTTTTATTTTTTTGTGGTACCAGGATGGAACCCAGTGGCCTTCTACCTCTGGGATACACTCCAGACCTATGTTATACTTTATTTGGAAACAGGGTCTATTAAGCCAGCGAGGCTGGCTTCGAACCTGTGCGATCCTCCTGTCTCACCCTCCCAAGCACGGGAATTACAAGCGTGAGCCACCATGCCCTGCTATGATGTCTTTATTACTATGGCTTTGTAGTATAGTTTGAAGTTAGGGTTGTGATTCTTCCTTCATAGTTCTTGTTGCTGAGAACTACTTTGGCTATTGTTTTTTGTTGTTGTTCCAGTGAAATTAAGGATTGATTTTTCAATGTTTGTGAATAAATGACCTGGGTGATTTCATGAGTATTGCATTGCATCTGGTGAACACTTTTGGAAGAATGGCCATTTTGATGTTTATTCTGCCTATTCAAGAGAATAGAAGATCTTTCCATCTCCTAAGGTCTTCTTTGATTTCCTTTTTCAATGTATTATAATTTTCTTTGTAGAGGTATCTTACCTCCTTGGTTAGTCTTATTGCTAAGTATTTCATTTTTCATGGTATATCCTGAGTGAAAGTGTTTTCTGGATTTCTTTTTCATTGGATTTGTGGTTGGAATACAGGAAAGCTTATTTTTAAAAAATTGACTTTGTATCCAGACACTTTGCTGAATTTTATAAGTTCTGTACGCTTTTTGGTTGAGTTTGTTCAGTCTTCTAAGTATAGTATCGTGTCATCTGCAAATAGAGATAGTTTGAGTTCTTTTCCTTCTTGTACTCCTTTGGTTTCCTTCTCTTACCTTATGGTGCTGGTTAGAGTCTCAAGCACTATGTTGAAAAGAAGTGGTGATAATAGACACCCTTGTATTGTTTCTGTTTTTATTTTTATTTTTATTAAAAATTTTTTTTATTGCTGCATTATATTCAAACATCATATTGGGGTAAAAAACTTGTGTGTACAAACATGTACTCATCGCTGATTTAACCCCTACCCAATTCCCACCCCGTTCCCTCCCCATCCCTCCCTCTCTTGCTTGGCTTAGTGATTGATTTCGATATGTTTAAGTACATTGTGTGTTTTAGAGATTTTCCTCTTCCCCACTCCTTTCTCCTCATTTAGGTTGTCTTGTTTGCTCCTCTATAGGATTCCCTCTTTCAAGAGTTCCTCCTATAACCCATTTCTCCCTAACTCTCACATATTAGGGAAAGCATCTGATTTCTTGTTTTTTGTGACTGACTAATCTCACTTAGCATAATGTCCTCCAGCTCCATCCATTTCTCTGAAAATGATGTTATTGAGTTTTTTTGATGGCTGAGTAAAATTCCATTGTGTACATATCCCACAGTTTTGTAATCCATTTATCTGTTGATAGACATCTCGGCTGGTTCCATAGTTTGGCTATGGTGAATTGTGCAGCTATGAACATAGATACACATGCATTAGTTTGGTAGTTTGGTTTCTTTTCTTTTGGGTAGATACCCAACAGTGGTATTGCTGGATCAGATGGAAGATTTGTTCCCATTCTTCTGAGGATTCTCCATACTGTTTTCCAAAGTGGTTGCACTAATTTGCAATCCCACCAACAATGTCTTAGAGTTCCCACTTCTCCACATCCTTGCCAGCATCTGTTGTTGTTTGTGTTTTGAATGATTGCCATTCTAGTTGGAGTTAGGTGAAATCTCAGGATAGTTTTGATTTGCATCTCTCTGATTGCCAGTGATGTTGAGCATTTTTTCATGCATTTATTGGCCATTTGAACTTCTTCTTTTGTGAAGTGTCTATTTAGTTCACTTGCCCATTTTGTTATTGGATGCTTTGTTTTCTTAGTGTTGAGTTTCTTGAGTTCTCTGTATATTCTAGATATTAGTCCTCTATCGGTGGTGTAGGTGGCAAAAATCTTCTCGCATTCTGTTGGCTCTCGATTGAGGTTCTTGATAGTTTCCTTTGCTGAACAGAAGCTCTTCAGTTTCATGCAATCCCATGTATTGATTCTCCTTTTAATTTGTTGTGCCTTTGGGGTCTTGTTGAGGAAATGTTTATCTGTGCCTATGTGTTGTAATGTTGGACCTATGCCCTCTTCAAGGAGCTTCAAGGTCTCTGGTCTAATTTCCAAGTGTTTGATCCATCGTGAGTTGACTTGTACAGGGTTAGAAAGTGGGATTAATTTCCAATTTTCTGTATATGGTTAACCAGTTTTGCCAACACCATTTGTTGAAGAGGCTATCTTTTTTCCAGTGTATGTTTTTGGCCTCTTTGTCAAAAATCAATTGGCTGAAAGTGTGTGGACTTGTTTCTGGGTATTCTATTTTGCTCCATTGGTCTATATATCTGTTCTTTTGCCAGTATCATGCTGTTTTTTTATTACAATGGCTTTGTAATATAGTATAAAGTCAGGTATTGTGATTCCTTCTGCATGGTTTTTGTTGCTGAGAACTACTTTTGCTATTCTGGGCTATTTGTTATTCCAGATAAATTTAAGGACTGAATTTTCTATGTCTGTGAGGAATGATCTTGGTAGTTTAATGGGCATTGCATTAAATATGTAGATCACTTTTGGGAGGATGGCTATTTTAATGATATTTATTCTGCCAATCCATGAACATGGAAGATCTTTCCATCTTCTAAGATCTTCTTTGATTTCTTTTTTCAGTGTATTATAATTTTCTTTGTAGAGATCTTTTACCTCCTTGGTCAAGTTTATTCCTAGGTATTTTATTTTTTTGTGGGAGATCCTGAGTGGAAGTGTTTTCTGAATTTCTTTTTCAGTGGATTTATGGTTGGTGTACAGGAAAGCTTCTGATTTTTTAAGATTGATTTTGTATCCAGATACCTTGCTGAATTTGTTGATCAGTTTTTTAAGTCTTTTGGTTGAGTTTGTTGGGTTTTCTAAATATAGTATCATGTCATCTGCAAATAGTGAAAGTTTGAGTTCTTCTTTTCCTATTTGTACTCCTTTGATTTCCTTTTCTTGCCTTATTGCTCTGGCTAGAGTCTCTAGTACTATATTGAAGAGAAGTGGTGATAGTGGACATCCTTGTCTCGTTCCAGTTTTTAGGGGGAATTCTTGAAGTTTTTCCCCATTTAATATGATTTTGGCAGTGGGCTTATTGTAGATTGCCTTAATAATGTTGAGATATGTTCCTTCTATTCCAATTCTCTGCAGTGTTTTTTATCATAAATGGATGTTGAATTTTATCAAATGCTTTTTCAGCATCTATTGAGATGATCATGTGGTTTTTGTCTTTGATTATGTTTATATGATGAATTACATGGATTGATTTTCGTATATTGAACCAGCCTTGCATCCCTGGGATGAACCCTACCTGGTCATGGTGAATGATTTTCTTGATGTGGTTTTGAATGCGTGTTGCTAGTATTTTGTTTAATAGTTTTGCATCCAAGTTCATCAGAGATATAGGCCTGTAGTTTTTCTTCCTTGAACTGTCTTTATTCGGTTTGGGTATTAGTGTGATGTTGGCTTCATAGAATGTATTTGGAAGAGTCCCGTTTTTTTCTATTTCCCGAAATAGTTTGAGTAGTATTGGGATTAGTTCTTCTATAAAGGTTTTATAGAATTCACTTGGGAAACCATCCGGTCCTGAATTTTTCTTTGATGGTAAGCTCTTTATTGCTGTTTCAATCTCTTTGATTGTTATTGGTTGCTTTAAGTGTTCTATATCTTCTTGACTCAGTTTAGGAAGGTTGTATTTATCTAGGAAGTTGTCGATTTCCTCCAGATTTTCCATTTTGTTGGAGTATAGTTTTTCAAAGTAGTTTCTGATAATCCTCTGGATTTCTATGCTGTCAGTAGTAATGTCTCCTTTTTCATCTCTCATCTTCATAATTTGGGTTGATTCTCTCTTTTTTTTAGTTAGGTTGGCTAGTGGTTTATCAATCTTGTTAATTTTTTCAAGAAACCAGCTTTTGGTTTTGTTGATTTTCTGTATTGTTTTTTATTCTCTATTTCGTTAATTTCTGCTCTAATTTTAATAATTTCCTGTCTTCTTCTGGCTTTGGGGTTTAATTGTTCCTGCTTTTCAAGGGCTTTGAGGTGTGTCATTAGGCTATTTGAAGATTTTCTGTTTTTCTTATGTGAGCACTCAGTGCTATAAATTTTCCTCTTAATACTGCCTTCAAAGTGTCCCAGAGGTTTTGATATGTTGTATCTTTATTTTCATTTGTTTCTAGAAATTTCTTGATTTCACCTTTTACATCTTCTATGACCCATTCTTCATTCAGAAGTGTGGTGTTCAGTCTCCACATTTTTATGTTGTTTCTCTGGGTCTTCTTATAGTTGATTTCTAGTTTCATTCCATTATGGTCTGAAACGACACAGGGAAGTATGTAACATTTTTTGAAATTGCTAGTGCTCATTTTGTGTCCCAGGATGTGATCTATTTTGGAGAAGGTTCTGTGAGCAGCGAGAAAAATGTAAACTCCACTGTAGTTGGGTGAAATATTCTCTATGTGTCCAACAGGTCCATTTGGTTAATGGTGTTCTTTAGTTCTGAGGCATCTTTACTGACCCTTTGTCTGGAAGATCGGTCTAGTATTGTGAGAGGTGTGTTGAAGTCTCCCAGTATTATTGTGTTGGGATTTATGTGTGACTTCATGTCACAAAGAGTTTGATTTATGAAAGTAGCTGCCCCTATGTTTGGGGCATAGATGTTGATTATTGTTATTTCCTCTTGCTGGACTATTCCTTTTACCAGTAAAATATGACCTTCTTTGTCTCTTCTAATAAGTTTGGGTTTGAAGTCTAACTTGTCTGATATCATAGTTGCTACTCCTGCTTGTCTTCGAGTACCATTAGCATGGATAACCTTGCTCCAGCCCTTTACCTTGAGTTTGTTCCTATCTTTACTTGTAAGGTGTGTTTCTTGTAAGCAGCAGATGGATGGATTCTGGCTTTTAATCCATTTTGCCACTTTATGTCTTTTTATTGGGGAGTTGAGGCCGCTTACATTCAGTGTGATTATAGAGAGATAATTTTTAATTCCCAACATGTTAAGATCTTATTTCTGTTTGAGATACTGTTTATTCTTCTTTGCTTAGTTGTCTGCTGGATGGGGATGCTTGTTTCTTTGGTTCTGGCGTGTATTACCCATTTCCTCTTTGCAGTTAATCTCCTTGAGTAGTTTCTCTTGTTTCTGTTTTTAGGGGGAATTCTCATAGTTTGTTTCTCATTTAATATGATGTTGGCTGTGGGCCTTTTGATTATTGCCTATATGATATTGAAGTATGTTCCTTCTATTCTGATTATCTGCAGTGCTTGTAGTGTAAATGCTGATAGATTTTTCTAATGCTTTTTTGGCATCTATTGAAACGATTGTGTGATTTTTGTTTTTGGTTCTGTTCATGTGATGAGTTACATGAATTGTGTTTCATATGTTGAAACAGCCTTGCAGCCCTGCGATGAACTCCACTTGGTCATGGTGTATGATTTTTGTGATGTGGTTTTGAATGCACATTGCAAGTTTTTTTTAATAATTTATTTATTTATTTTTTTGGTGGTACTGGGGATGAATCCCAGGGGCATTCTATCTTTGAGCTATACCTCCAGCCCTATTTTTTATTCTTTATTTTGAAACTGGGTCTCACTGAGTTGCAAAGGGCCTCACTAAGTAGTTGAGGCTGTCCTCAAACCATGATTTTCCTGTCTCAGCCTCCAAAATGCTGGGATTACAAGTGTGCACCACCATGCCTAGCTATGTCACTAGTATTTTGTTTAGCAATGTTGTGTCTAAGTTCACCAATGATATAGGCCTACCTATAATTTTCTTTTATTGTGCTCTCTTTATTTGGTTTTGATATTAATATATTAATAAGTACATTAAGGTGGCTTTGTAGAATCTATTTGGTAGAGTTTTGTTTCATTCTATTTCATGAAATATCTTTATTCTCTAAAGGTTTTATAAAATTCACTTGGGAAACCATCTGGTCCTGGGCTTTTGTTTGATAGTAATCTCTTTATTGCTACTTCAATTTTGTTGATTGCTATTTGTTGTTTTAAATTTTCTATATCTTCTTGACTCAGTTTAGAAAGGTTGTGTCTAGAAATATGTCAATTTCTTCTATAGTTTCCATTTTGTTAGAGTATAGTTTTTCAAAGTAGTTTCTGATAATCCTCTGGATTTTCAGACTGCTGGTTGTAATCTCTCATATTTCATCTCTGATTTTAGTAATTTGGATTGATTCTCTCTTATTTTTGGTTAGGTTGGCTAGTGATTTGTCTAACTTGTTAATTTTTTCAAGAAATCTGTTTTTGGTATTGTTGATTTTCTGTATTTTTATTCTCTACTTTCATCATTTTCTGCTTTGATTTTAATAATTTTCTGTCTTCTACTGACTTTGGGGTTAAATTGTTTTTGAGGGCTTTCATGTGTGTCATTAGGTTATTTGATGATTTTCTGTTCTTCTGATATGGGCACTCAGGGCTATAAATTTTCCTCTTAATACTGCTTCCAGGGTGTTTCAGAGGTTTTGATATGTTGTTTCTCTATTTTCATTTGTTTCTATGAATTTTTCAATTTTACCCCTTACTTCTATGACCCATTCCTCATTCATTAGTGTGGTGTTCAGTCTCCACGTGTTTATGTGATTACTCTGGGTCTTCTTATAGTTGATTTCTAGTTTCATTCCATTGTGGTCTAAAAAGATGCAGGAGAGTATGTCACATTTTTTGAATTTGCTAGTGCTCCCTTTGTGGCCCAGAATATGATCTATTTTGGAGAAGGTTCTATGAGTAGCTGAGAAAAATGTGACTCTGCTGTAGTTGGGTGGAATATTTTGCATGTGTCTAATAGGTCCATTTGATTTATGGTGTTTTTTAGGTTTGAGGCACCTTTACTGACCTTCTGTCTAGAAGATTGGTCTAGCTGTGTGAGAGGAGTGTTGATGTCTCACAGTATTATTATATTGGGATCTATTTGTGACTTAATGTCACAAAGTTTATGTATAAAAGTGGCTGCACCTATGTTTGGGTTATAATTTTTGACTATCATTATTTACTCTTGATGGATTGTTCCTTTTTCTAGTAAAAATGACTTGCTTTGTTTCTTCTAATAGGTTTAGTTTTGAAGTCTAATTTTTCTGATATCATAATTGCTACTCCTGCTTTCTTCAAGTTCTGTTGGCATGGATTACCTTCCTTCAGCCGTTTACCTTTAGTTTGTGACTATCTTTATTCTTAAGATGTGTTTCTTGCAGGCAGCATATAGATAGATTCTGTCTTTTTAATCCATTTTGCTACTTTATGTCATTTTATTGGGGAGTGGAGGCCATGATATTCAGTGTGATTATTGAGAGATGATTTTTAATTCCTAACATTTTGAGTTTTTACCTTCTGTTTGAGGTAGCATTTGTTCTTTGCTTAGCTTTTTGCTTGATGAAGATTATTTTAGTCAGCATTTTTATGTGTTTCTTCTTTGCAGTTAATTTCTTCGGGTATTTTCTCTAGAGCTGGTTTGAAAGACATAAATTCTTTCAGCTTGTTTGTCATGGAAGATTTTTATTTCCCTGTCAAATTTGAGAGATGTTTTTTGTTGGATAAGATATTTTGGGGGACTTCTGGGAAGATGGCGACCGAGAAAAGCAGCGTTTACGAGCCCTCCTAACACTCGATCTCTATTGCCACAAAATCAGCACTTTTCATAGCCAGAAAATACTATCAGCAGAGAAAAAAAATGTAAACACAAGAAACAGAGAAAAAGAAGACTAGAAGAACAACCAGAGACCAGAAAAGAAACCAGCCTGAATTGCAGAGCTGCACAGGCGCCATCGTGCCTCACAGCACCAGGCTCCAGAGAGGAAAAGTAAACAAGTAGCTGAAGTGAGCAGCTGCATATCATTTGGGTGTAATTCAGCAGTTCTTTCAGTGCAAAGAATGTCTAAAACTACCAGTGGCCAAGCTCATCACTCCTTCCATGGACTCAGAACGGAGCTCAAAACCAGAAAAGAAGTACACCAGCCTCACGGCCAAGGGTGTGGCAACAGCGCCATATTTCCAGCAGTGGCAGTAAGTTCACCACACTTGCAATGGCTTCAGATCAGTGTGCACAACAATTTTAAGTGAAATTGTGGCCCCTAAAGGAGAAATCCCAGCACTTCATCCCCAGGGATTTGTGCAGCTTTGATCATCTCCCTGGGTCTGATATTTTGCAGTCCAACCCAGTGAAGGAGTAGCAGTGGCAAAGATACCACACCCTAGTTGCAGCTCCTCATAGGAAAACACCCAGCTCAGCACCCCCTACGGTGTCGCGTAGCCTCGACTAAATCCCTGGGTCTGAGACTTTACAATACAACCCAGTAAAGGAGTAGTGGTGGGTGAGATTACCACAAACTCCAGATCCAGAGCACCCTAAGTGAAGTTGTGGTGACCTGGGAAAGAACCCAGAGAAGGCACAAACATCTGAAATCATGGGAAAGAGGAACAACAATAGAGCAATGAATGCCCACAACCCCATAATATCAGAACCTGATAACACAGAAATTCAGAGATCTCCCGAAGATCAAATCAGGAAAACAACTGTAGAAATAATACAGGACTTTTGAAAAGAATTCAGAGAGAGTCTAAAAGAAATAAAGGATGTGATCATTGAAGTAAAGGCATCAATTCAAAGTATAAACAATCAATTAGACCACATGGAGAATAGAATCTCGGTCCTAGAAGATGATCACTTCAAAAACGAACACAGAATTTATAACTTAGAAAAAAAATCAGACAGCAGGAATATGACATTGAAGAAATATGGGCCCATTTTAAGAATCTTAAAATGGAAACAGGTCCAGGAAACTTACAGAGCTCCCTTTAGACAGGATCAGAGAAGAGGATCCCCATGCCGCATAATTGTCAAAATGACCAATGTAGAAGTTCAGGAGAGAACCTTAAAGGCAACAAAACAAAAGGCTAAGTGACATTCAGAGGCAAACCAATTAGAATCACTCCAGACTTCCCAAACCAAGTCATGAAAGCCAGAAGGGCGTGGAGTAACATATTCCAAACTCTGAATGAAAGCAACTTCCAGCCAAAAATTTCCTACCCAGCAAAACCATCTGTCAAATTAGATGGGGAAATAAGAAGCTTCCATGACAAACAGAAACTGAAGGAATTTATGTCTTCAAAACCAGTGCTAGAGCCGGGTGTGGTGGCACATGCTTGTAATCCCAGCATTCGGGAGGCTGAGACCGGGGGATCGCGGTTCATGGACAGCCTCAGCTACTTAGTGAGGCCCTCCACAACTCAGTGAGTCCCTGTTTCAAAATAAAGAATAAAAAATCAGGCAGGGGATGTAGCTTGGAGGTCAAATGCCTCTGGGTTCCATCCTCAGACCCGCCCCCCCCCAAAAAAAAAATTGGCTCCTATCTCTTCAATGTCCAATTCATGCTGTTGAATTCATTTGTATTTCTTTTTTTGAGAAATATCTATTCAGTTCAATTGCCCATTTTTTATTGAGCTATTTTTTTTAACATTAAGTCAAATACTGGTGAGGATGTGGGAATTAGAACTCTTATACATTGTGTGTGGGACTGCATGCTAGTACATCATGTATGGAGTTCAGTGTTCTGGAAGTTTCTCAGAAGATTTGGAATGAAACCACCATATAACCAGGTGCCCAGTATACTGCTCTTGGACATCATTCCAAAAGAATGGAAGTCAGAATAATATCAATACATGCCTATCCATATTTATGGCAGTAAAATTCACAGTAGCCAAATCATGGAAACAACCTAGGTGTCCATCAACAGATGAATGGATCACAAAACTGGTATATATATACACAATGGAATTTTACTCCGCCATTAAGAACAAAATTATGTCATTTTCAGGAAAATGGATGTAACTTGAGAATATTATGCTAAGCAAGATTAGCAAGTCTCAGAAAGTGAGTAGTTGTATGTCTTTTCTCATATGTTGAAGGTAGAAAAATAAAACAAATGAAACCGTAGATAGAGAAGCAAAGACCGAGCAATGAACCACTGTATTAACTATAATATTGTTTTTCTTTTTAGTACTGCTTTGTTTATATTTGAGAGAGCCTGTGCTGGGTCGAACCCTGAGCTGTCCGGGGTGACTCTGCTTTGTTTGTGTCTGAGTGAGCCTTGTGATCCTACCATTCAAAACTCCTGCTTGCTTACATCTGAGGAGGAATTGTGAAGAAGCTTTATTTTCTTCATTTGTTTCTAGCTAAGCTAGTTTTAAGGACAAAGTGGGGGTCTTGCCTCACTGTGGTGGTACCAACTGTGTGTCTTGCATCCTATACAGTTCTGCCACCGTCTACTTGGAGACACACCATGTCAACACCTGGGCCCCACCAGGCCCCACCAGCCTGCCCACACAGCAGGCCAGCCCCAGGGTGTGACGTGTGCATCCAATGGCCACCATAGATCAGGGCTCCATGGCCCTATTCAGGTGAATTATTGGGAGCGGCTCACAGAGCTTGGGAGCACACGTGTTGTTGGTGATTGTGCAGGGTGTCATGGAGTGCACCAATGAAGGGACAGGGGGCCAGGCAGGGGGTGAGATCCCAGGCCTCTGGCTGCGCTACTCTCCAGCGTCCTCACGTGCTCAGCCATCCTGAAGTTGTGCAGATCCGGGCCTCTGGGTTCTCACAGGGCCGCAGTGCTCGGCATGGGTGAGTTTCTCGGTGCTGGCCACCACCTCGGCCTCAGCCCCTCTCCCAACCTCTGGTGACTGCCACACCTGAGGCCCCTGGAGGCCTGGGCTACAGGTGCTGCACTGGCTTGTGGAGGATGCTCTCCTTCTTCACCTTTTTCATTGGATGTTCTGATTGTGTAATGGTGGGATTTCATGCTACATGTCTGTACATGCACATACATTATTAGATCAGTCTCACTGATGATCAGTATCACCTCCCTTACCACCCTGGACATTCCCGGGGTCCTGGGAGCTGGTGGCGTCCCACTGGAAGAGACCTGTACTTCACGGCCTTCCTCTTCCCTTGGGGTGGTGCTGTCTTTCCTGTTGAGTTTTTGCATTTGTATCTTGGTTGGGTAGTTTGTCTTTAGTTAAAAAATAATTTAACTACATTATTAATAAATTTTATTGTCAATATTCTGTTATGTAGATTAAAAATAAAAGTAGACAAGTAAATCTTGTGTATAAAATATACACATAAATGTATGGATATATTTGTATATTTGTGTAGAATTTAGTGAGAATAGACTTGAGGGGGAATGTGGAAAAAAGTATATTTGTTATTATTATTGATGCATTATAATAATAAATCATGATGATGTTTCAAGGTGTTAGAAATATACATGTACATAGCACTTGGTGAGCACTCCCTCTGCCCTCCCCTTCCCGACCCTGTGCACGATACTGAGAATGGCATTGGTATATTTGTGTTCATGCATTATGTCATTGAAGTGTTCTCTTCCTTGACTCTCCCTCGCCTCAGCAGACTCCCTCTGTTAGGTCCTCCTCAACACTCCACTAGGGTTTCTCCTTTGCCCCTCTTGTGTCCCAATTTCCCCCTAGCTTCCAAATATGAGGGAAAACATCCAACCTGACACTTTTAGTGAATGACTAACCTCACTTAGTATAGTATTCTCCAGTTCCATCCATCTCCCTGCAAATGACATGATTTTGTACTTCATATAATAGCTGCGTAGAATTCCATTGCATGTATTTTCATAATTTGGCAATCCATTCATCTGTTGATGGACATCTTGGCTAGTTCCCTAACTTGACTGTTGTGAATTGTGCCGCTATAAACATAGATACTCGTGTGTTATTATGGTGCTCTGATTTCCATTCCTTTGAATAGGTACCCAGGAGTGGTGTAGCTGGGTCATATGGTAGGTTCATTCCCCTTCTTCTAGTATTCTCCAACACAGCTTTTCAAAGTGGTTGCACTAACTTGCAATCCCATCAACAATGTGTTAGAGTTCCTACTTCCCCATACCCTCACCACCAGTTATTATTTGTGTTTTTAATGATTGCCATCCTAATTGAGGTTAGATGAAATCTCAATGTAGTTTTAATATGTATCCCTCTAATTGCTAATGATGTTGAACATTTTTCATATATTGACTGACCATTTGTCCTTCTACTTTTGTGAAATGTCTATTAGTTCACTTGCCAAATTTTTGTTGGATTATTACTTTTTGTGATACGTTTCTTGGGTTCTCTATCTATTCTAGATATCAGTCTTCCTATTGGAGGAGTAGCTGGCCAAGATCTCCCATTCTGTCAGCATTTAGAGCAAAGATGTTAAAGACCTCTACAGAGAACACTACAAAACATTAAAGCTCTTGATATTTTCATGGCTACACAGATGATCCTCGATGTGATGCAATTCCACTTAGGACCCTCATTTAATTTTTTGTGCCTTTGGAGTCTTATGTAGGAAGTTTTTATCAGGGTCTATATATTGGCGTGTTGGTCCTAGGCCCTCTTTAAGTAACTGGAAAGTCTCTGGCCTAATTTCCAGGTCTTTGGTCATCTTGAATGGACTCTTATGCATGGTGAGAAGGTAGAATTTATTTTCATTTTCTTAACATGTGAATAGCCAGTTTTGCCTACTCCATTTGTTGAAAAGGCTTTTCCCCCTTTTATGAAATCAATTGTCTCTAAGTGTATAGATTTGTTCCTGGCTCTTCTATTCTGTCCCAGTGGTCCATTAGTCCATTCTCATGCCATTACCGTGCTGTTTTATTACTATGGGTCTGTCTTTTTTTGGGGGGGGGTATTGGGGATGGAACCCAGGGTCATTGTTTCTCTGAGCCACACCCCTTGCACTATTTTTTAGACTTTTTAATTTTTGAAACAGGGTCTCACTGAGTATAGAAGGGCCTCACTGAGTAGCTGACCTAATATATATATAATTTTATTGGTGCATTGTACTCATACATCTTAATGGGATAAAAGGCTTGTGGAGACATACATGCTAACATTACCCAATTAGCCCCTACCCAATCCTCACCCCATTCCCTCCCTCCTTCCCATGCTCGGCTTAGTGACTGACTTTGATATGTTTGTTTAAGTACATCATGTGCTTTAGAGAGTTTCCCTCTTCCCCTCCCATCCTCTCAGTTAGGTTTCCTTATTTGCTCCTCTATAGGATCTCCTTCATGTAGAGTTCCTCCTGGTACCCATATTAGGGAAAGAATCCAATTTCTTATTTTTTGTGACTGACTAATATAACTTACCATAATGTCCTCCAATTTCATGTATTTCCCTGTAAATTTTGTAATTGTGTTTTTCTTTATGGCTGAGTAAAATTCCATGTGTACACATCCCATAGTTTTGTAATCCATTCATCGGGTGATGGACATTTTGGCTGGTTCCATAGTTTGGCAATGGTGAATTGTGTAGCTATGAATATATATATATATATATACACACACACACACACACAATTTTTTGGTGGTGCTGGGGATGGAACCCACGGCGCATTCTACCTCTGAGTTGCACCCCCCAGCCCAATTTTTTATTCTTTATTTTGAAACAGCATCTCACTGAGATGCAAACGGCCTCACTAAGTAGCTGAGGCTGCCTGTGAACCATGATCCTCCTGTTTCAGCCTCCCAAATGCTGGGATGACAAGCATGTGCCACCAGACCTAGCTTAAGAAATATATTTGATGATGCTTTTGTTGGGTTCTTGGTTCCTATTTTTATTTAACGAGGTTCTATAGGTATAGATAGCTTTATTTACTTAATTTTGGAGAAATTTGGCTGGCTTCCGCCTTAGAAGAGATCTGATGTTCTTGTTTAGGGGCTTTTTTTTTGCTCCTTTTAAAGCTTGGTAAGATTAATAAACTATATCTGTTACTGACATTATATATATATATAAATATTTTCTGGGTCCTTTTCTTCTGGGCATTGAGAAAAAAGGTCTATTTCTAAACTTTCTGTCTTCCTGTTACTCAGCAGATGGGTGTGGCTTCAGTTCTGCAAGGCCCCAGTGCTGAGGTGAGTGTGGGAGGGACTGAGCGCGAGGCCGGAGCCTGGGCTGCAGAGTGAGTGAGAGAAGCCAAGGAGGAACCACAGAGAAGCTCCTGCAGGCGGCCGGTCGGCATGGAGCTGCACCTGCGCACTTCCTGTCCTGGGCAGAACAGGAGGGAGGAGGTCCTGGCAGGAAGGGCTCCTGTGGCTGGGTGCCCTGCAGCTGGGCCCTGGATGCCTCTGTGTGGCCCGTGCCAGGCCCCTAGGAGAGCAGGAACAAGAGGGCCCGAGGTCAGGGCTGCTCGGGCACACTGCCCCTCCCTCCTGTGTCCAGCACTGCCTTTGCGAGCCAGTCCGAGGCCCCTGAGCCCCAGCAGGGAGGCAGGTGAGTGGCACCCTGAGTCCTGAGCTCTGAAGCTCCTGGCTCCCCTGGGGATGCTCGGAGCAGATGTGGGCAGAGAGGTGGAGGCTGCTGGGCAGTGGTGCCTGGTGTGGCGTGGCCGCAGGAAGGCGTGGGAGGTGGGCTCGGGGACCGTCTCCCCAGCCCTGGGGGGGCAGCGAGCTGGGGTGCTGCTGGTGAAAGGGGCACGGGACTCTGCCAGGTCTTTGTGGTGCTACCTCTGGCTGGGCCTGTGTGCTAGGAGGTCGGGCCAGTGTGTGTGTGTCCAGCGCTCACTGCCCAGCACTGTGTGTGGTGCCGGGCTGCCCTTTTGAGAGGGTCTGTGACCATGTGGTGCCCTCCATATCTGTTCCTCCTGATTTGTCCCTCCAGTCCTGAGCCGGGGACAGAGACCAGGCTGGGCATTGGTCAGGGTGAACAATGGGCAGATCCAGTGCTGACCTCAATAGATAGAACCATGGGCTTCGGGCTCTGCAGGGAGCAGGGGTTAAAGAAGAGGCTGCTTCAGGGGACAGCAGAGCCATAGAGGCCAGGGCAGCCTAGGGACCGGGACCAGGCATGTGTACAACCCCTGCTCGAGACAGGAAGCCTCCCTCGGATCAGCTGTGGTCGGGGGGACCCTCTCGCTGACCGTGAGGTCCCCACATCACTGGGCAGCTTCAGTGTCTACAGTTCAGCTTCCTGATGCTCCCGGGTGAGACTGAGATGGTCCCCTGGGGTCCTTAAGTGGCTGAGGGACCCTCCCTCAGGCCGTGAGTGGGCTGGCGCTCTGTGGAGGACTGTGGACTCTGTGGGTTCCAGGTGGGGCGGCAGAACAGGGGATTCCTGGGAGACTAAGGGGTTGTCTGAGTCCAGACCAGGAGAGTAACTGGCCTCTCAGAGGTCAGGGCCCTGGGATCATCCTCCTTCCCCTACTCCTTTAATTTTTTGTGGTACTGGGAATGGAATCCAGGGACATTCTTCCTCTGAGCTACATCCTCAGCCCTATTTTTATTCTTTATTTTGAATAGGGTCTAAGTTGCAGAGGCCCTGACTAAGTAGCTCAGGCTTGGCTGCGAACCTGAGAACCTCCTGTCTTAGTCTCACAAGTCCTGGGATAACAAGTGTGCACCACCACGCCCGGCTCTCTCTTTGGGGTTCCATCCATTCTCATTCTGGCAGGTCAGGACTAGTCTGGGGGCCTCTGGCCTGTGGGTGGAAAGCCGGGAAGTTTGTGGGAGTGAGGCTGTTGGATGCAGATGCTGGAGTGCTTGGTCGGGATCCATGTGGTGGCTCCAGGGGCCTTCAAAGCCCCGTGGTGGGTAGACGCTGCGTGGGGCTTTATCCAAGGGGCTGCGGTTTTGGACCTGGCTCAGATGCTCTGGTGCTGGCCCCTCTTGGCCCAGGAGGGCTCTGATTGGAGGACCCACAGTTCCAGCAGTTTTTGTTACTGGACCCACCACTGTGGTAGCTACCGTAGTAGTAACACCGTAGGAGAGCCCTTCACAAAAAGCCCCCAAGGGAGGGCCCTGGAGTCTCCACCTGGCTTCCAGAGGGACCACAGACAGCAGAGTCAAGTGGGAGAGAAGAGTTTGATTATTTCCCCACAAAAATAACCCAGTGCTGAGGTGAGTGTGGGAGGGACTGAGCGCAGGAGGCGGGAGCCTGGGCTGCAGAGTGAGTGAGAGAAGCCAAGGAGGAACCACAGAGAAGCTCCTGCAGGCGGCCGGTCGGCATGGAGCTGCACCTGCGCACTTCCTGTCCTGGGCAGAACAGGAGGGAGGAGGTCCTGGCAGGAAGGGCTCCTGTGGCTGGGTGCCCTGCAGCTGGGCCCTGGATGCCTCTGTGTGGCCCGTGCCAGGCCCCTAGGAGAGCAGGAACAAGAGGGCCCGAGGTCAGGGCTGCTCGGGCACACTGCCCCTCCCTCCTGTGTCCAGCACTGCCTTTGCGAGCCAGTCCGAGGCCCCTGAGCCCCAGCAGGGAGGCAGGTGAGTGGCACCCTGAGTCCTGAGCTCTGAAGCTCCTGGCTCCCCTGGGGATGCTCGGAGCAGATGTGGGCAGAGAGGTGGAGGCTGCTGGGCAGTGGTGCCTGGTGTGGCGTGGCCGCAGGAAGGCATGGGAGGTGGGCTCGGGGACCGTCTCCCCAGCCCTGGGGGGGCAGCGAGCTGGGGTGCTGCTGGTGAAAGGGGCACGGGACTCTGCCAGGTCTTTGTGGTGCTACCTCTGGCTGGGCCTGTGTGCTAGGAGGTCGGGCCAGTGTGTGTGTGTCCAGCGCTCACTGCCCAGCACTGTGTGTGGTGCCGGGCTGCCCTTTTGAGAGGGTCTGTGACCATGTGGTGCCCTCCATATCTGTTCCTCCTGATTTGTCCCTCCAGTCCTGAGCCGGGGACAGAGACCAGGCTGGGCATTGGTCAGGGTGAACAATGGGCAGATCCAGTGCTGACCTCAATAGATAGGACCATGGGCTTCGGGCTCTGCAGGGAGCAGGGGTTAAAGAAGAGGCTGCTTCAGGGGACAGCAGAGCCATAGAGGCCAGGGCAGCCTAGGGACCGGGACCAGGCATGTGTACAACCCCTGCTCGAGACAGGAAGCCTCCCTCGGATCAGCTGTGGTCGGGGGGACCCTCTCGCTGACCGTGAGGTCCCCACATCACTGGGCAGCTTCAGTGTCTACAGTTCAGCTTCCTGATGCTCCCGGGTGAGACTGAGCATGGTCCCCTGGGGTCCTTAAGTGGCTGAGGGACCCTCCCTCAGGCCGTGAGTGGGCTGGCGCTCTGTGGAGGACTGTGGACTCTGTGGGTTCCAGGTGGGGCGGCAGAACAGGGGATTCCTGGGAGACTAAGGGGTTGTCTGAGTCCAGACCAGGAGAGTAACTGGCCTCTCAGAGGTCAGGGCCCTGGGATCCTTTTTTGTTGTTTCTCTTTGCCATAGTGGGGATTGAACCAGGGGCATGCTACCTCTGAGTAACACCTCCAGCCCCATTTTTTAATTCTTATTTTGAAACAGTGTCTCACAAAGTTGAGGAGGGCTTCACTAAGTAGTGGAGGCTGGCCCCAAACTGGGATATTCTTTCTTGGCCTCCCAAGTACTGGGATTACAAGCATGCTCCACCAAACCCAGCTGTCCGGCTTCTTGTTGGGACTTTGGGGTTCCATTTACTCTGATTACAGGACTAGTCTGGGGGCAGTGTGTGGGAGTGTGGCTATCGGACACAGAGGCTGGTCTTGGTCGGCGTCCATGTGGTGGCTCCAGAGCCCTTCAAAGCCCGTGGTGGGCAGACGCTGTGTGGGGCTCTATCCAGGCGCTGAGGTGCTGGACCTGCTCCGATACTCCGGCGCTGGCCCCTCCTGGCCCAGGAGGGCTCTGAGTGGAGGACTCTCAGTTCCAATGTTCTTTTGTCACCTGCTCTCCCTATGCAGCACCTACCTGAGTATCACATTAGGAGAAGCTTCACAAAAAGCCCCTGAGGGAGTACCTTGAACCCTTGTCCAGGCTTCTAGGGGGACATCGACAACTGGGTCCTGTCTCTGGACTCCCTTACACTTTCTTCTGTCCACCAAGAGCTGATCCAACCCACCTTCCTGCCTGCCTTTCCTCCCAGGAAGGGCCTGTGGTTACGTCTCCCACTGAGGCTAGGCAGGTGCCAGGCGTCCCTGCAGCTTTAGCTAGGGATCATGTGCACAGGTTTAGGTCTGCCCTAGAGGGGCCATTTGGATACAGACTCAGATTCTACTGGGACTTCACTGAGCACTGGGCTGGGAGAGGGCCCCAAGGGAGGGGGATGAGAACTTGTGCAAGGGTCTCTATCTTTGAGTAGGGAACTGGAGTCTGGACTGGCTTTCTCTGGTAAGGTGAAGAAATGGGTATGACGCATGCTCTTGGTGGACGGTCCAGCTCCATCCAGTCCCAGGAACATCTTTTCTCTTGGAAATGGCCCCAGGAAAAGCAAGTGGGTGTGAGCATCTGGCTGAGTGCTTGACTCTGACTCCTGCTCACCACCTTCTCCTCACCCCCCTGGCCCCGGCCAATCCTCTCTAGTCACACAGCACAGAGATGGGCTCCAGTGGCCTTCTGCCAGCCTCCCCTCTCAGGTTCTCCCTGTACAAGAAACATTTCTACACCCATATTCAACCATGCTGGTCCTAGCATGCAGGAGCTCTAGCTGCCCTTCTGATAGACTGGCTTCTCCAGGACCGTGGCACCCATGCTGGCGTGGTACATCGTGAGTGTGGGTGATGTGGGTGGCAGGGGCAGTGTGAGGGTATTTGGGTATTTGTGTCCTCTATGCTATCTCCATCCCCAGCATGGGAGCTTGCTGGGCTCTCAGCTGGACACAACAGTCTGGTTGGGTCAGTGGTAACTGCCCTAGTCCCCGCCTGGACTTGCCCCTCAGTGAGTACTGGCTGAGTTTGGAGTGACTTGTGTCTTCTGGTTCACCATCCACTTTGGACTAAGGAGGCTGCAGCTCCTCGTTTGTGAGTCCTGGCCGGGTCTGGGGGAAGCCTGGGACCCTGCTTTCATTGTGCTGTCTTGGGGTTCTGGGTTGCACTAATGTGTAACCACGCTCGGCCCAATGGTGATGTTGCCAGTGAGGACCTTGGAGCCAGGCTCCCATTCTTCCTTTCTCAATCAGAGTCTGTGTTCTATAAGAAGTCAGAGAGTGAGAGGTCTAAGGAGAAGAGCCTGTACATCCTGGAGGCCTAAGACAAACCTCTCCTGCACTCCCTCCTCTACCCTTGATCTGGTCCTGTTGGTCCTGTGCGCCCCCTCGTGGCCCCAGGAACCCCTGACAGTGTCCTGCAGATTCCCATTTTAAGTGTGCAAATGTTTATAATAGGTTTTTTCTTTCTTCCTTTGTTTCCTTCTTTCTTTGTGTAGAGTCTAACATTCGAGTGGCACATTATGCTTAAGTATAATTGATTTGTGTCTATTTTGAGAGATATTATTAATTATCCTCACATCTTCCTTGGATGCATCATTTACAATTTGTCCTGTGAAATCAAGTTGGTGGGGAAGTCAGCCGCCCAGGCCACATGTATCTTGTGCTCTGAGGCCAAGAGGCTCATCTGTTTGGGGCCTGGGCATTTCACCACCCACCGTCAGAGGCCCAAGGCAGACATCTGCTCAGTAGGCTTTGGGGTTTTGTTTTTGTAAGTCCCAGAGCAAATCGGAACAGTGCTGACGCATTACCTCAATTACATCAGTTAAGGAAGCAGTGGCATATCCCGCATAGCAGTGGCCTCCCAGTTGAAGGAGCTCCCATCTGTGAAGCAAATAAGGAAAGAGCTAGGGAGTGGTCCTTCCTGAATGTGAGAAGGGCAGCGAATAAGGTTATCTGAGACCTCTAGACATACATGAGAGGGAGGGGCAGTAGAAGTGGGTAATAAGGTGGCTAGATTTCAGGAGGAACCTGAACTAAAAGACACAGTGAGGCCATGCAAAAAGGTGACCAGAAGGGAAAGCACTCGACAAGGGGGAAGAGTTTGAAGGCCTTTCTATGTAAGCAGGTCCTTTAGTTGATGTGCAAAGTGACCATGATGTGGGCCCCAAAAGTTAGGTTTTTTGCTTCTTGGAGAAGCACATAAGCAGAGGCTAAGGCATGTAGGCAGGGGTCCCAGCCCCGGATGGTCAGCTCTAGCTGTTTAGGTAGATAGGCTACTGGGGCAAAAACAGAACCCTTGGATGACCCAGGACACCCAGGGCCAAGCCATGACCTCTTGTACAAATAGGGTAAAGGGTTGTTTGAGGTCAGGGAGCTGGAGCGCCAGAGCATGCAGTAGTACCTGCTGCAGTGTCCTAAAGGCAGTATTTACCCTGGTGGGACAGGCTCATGTTGGACCCCCTGGTTACCTCATAGAGGGGCTTGCATAAAGAGAGAAATTAAGATCCATGCTCAAAAATATCCCACCAGACCCAAGAGAATATTTCCTTCTTGGTTTGGGGCAAGGGAGTGCCTCAATAAGGGCTTTTGAGTCTAGAGCAATGGCCTTCATTGATGGGAGATTGGAACTCCAAGATATAGGACCTGGGTTTGAATAAGCTGAACCTTCTGAGGTGAGACCCTGTATCCACTTGAAGCAAGAAGTTTAAAAGGGCGTGAGTGTCAGAGCAAGATCCAGAGAAGGAAGGGCTACACAGAAGGAGGTCGTCCACATAGTGGAGGAGGGTAGATGTGGAAAACTTGAGTTTCTGAAGGTCAGCTGCCAGGGCTTGTCCAAAAATATGTGGGATGTCCCTAAACCCTTGAGTGAGGACAGTACAGGTGAGCTGCTGGGACAGGTGAAGGCAAAGAGATCCTGAGAGGCGGGTGAAAGAGAAATCGTACACGAGCATCTTTTAAGTCGACAAGTGAGAAACAGGTCTCTGAGGATGGAGTAAGGGAGACTAGATGGAGTAATGGGGACTAGAGGGTGTGTGGGCGTAACTGCTCATTACCTAAGGGGAGTTCCACACGAGGCTAAAAGCACCATTAGCTTTTAACTGCCATTTGTGGTGTTACATGGTGACTGAGTGGGCCACAGGAAACGTTTTCTCAGAAGGTCTGAAATAGGTCGTTTGAGACCCCGGAGGCCAGCCACAGGGAGTGGGTATTGAGGCTTATTTGGAAAATGATGAGGGCCTTTTAGTTGAATTTGCACAGGTGGGTAGTTAGCAAGTGGGGTGTGGGTACCCCAAACTCTGGGGTGCACTAAATGAGGAGCGATGGGATATGTGGGAGCTTTGGGAGGACTGTCCACATCCATCAAGGTCAGCAGGAAGGCCGAGTCGGAGGAGATGGCAGGGCCAATAGGCCAAGGCTCCATGGTAATGGAGGCCCGAGATTTTCCTAAAACATCCCACCCTAATAAGGGAACAGGGCATTTGGAAATAACTAAGAACTGATGGGTAAAGGGGTGGTCATGGAAATGGCAGGTCAACATAGGGGTTTTACAAGGATTAAATGTATGTCTCTCTATCCCGACAATAGAGGACCACACTAGGCTGGTGGGCCCCAAAATTCTCTCAGGACTGGGAACGCAGCTCCTGTATCCAGGAGGAAATTTATGGAGTGGCCATCAACTAAGAGGGTTACCTGAGGTCCTTGGGCAGCAATGTTAACAGTCAGGAGACAAACCCCAAAGCCCCGTCAGTCCTCTGTGGCCAGGCCAAGTAGGTCCTGCTGGAGGAAGGAATAGAAGACGAGTTTCCCATCGGGTGGGGTCTTAGCAGCCGAATACCAGGAGGAGCATCCTTCTCAAGCTCACAACTGCTCCATATCTGGCTCCCAGAATCCGGTCGTCCCTGGAATTTAGGAGACAGAGAGGTTTCAAGAGAGCGGAGATTCTGGGTTACTCCACACCAGGGTTTTTCCCCTGGTGGGAGTGTGAGAGAAAGAGGGAGAGACCCACGATCAGAGAGGAGGGAAAGGGAGAACATCACTACTACCTCGGCTGAGTTCTGAAAAACACGGTGAGGGGGGCTCCACAAGGTCCACTGTGCTGAAAAGTCTAGGTGGCTGTGTTCCTCCCCGTGGAGATCCTTCAACAGGAGGCTGGACTCTCAACGGTCTATCCTGCCAGACAGATCCCATGGGTTTAGGAGCCCAGGAGGTTAGGGGAAACTGACCAATCAGAGATCAGCGTTGAGTGCTGCAGAGAAGCTGTCAAAAGGATGGACCCTGGCCAAAGGGGCTCAGCAGGTGTTTGTCCTCCAGTTTAGATGGGATCCTGCCAGGATCACCACGAGGCAGGGAGTCCCAACTGACACGAGGCACCACTGAAAGGACAAAGTTTAACCACACCGGAGGCCGCCTTATAGCCAAGAGATTTATTGGGAAGGTGGTGTTGCAGCTGAAGGGAGAGAACAGGAGAGAAAAGGAGAGTGCTTGCTGGGGTCAGTGTTATATACGGGCTTGGGGTTACGTGTTGGGGGTAACAGGCTAGGAGAAATGCCCTTTGAGCTAATTGGCTAGGGTCCCGTGGGAGAGGGTTGTGCAGCAGGTAATTGGCCCAGGGTCATTGGGAATGCCCCTTACACTGATTAGCCAAGGGGCACCAGGAAGGGGCAGATCTCCCAGGTAACAAAGTCCGTTTGAGGGAGGGTGGTAGCTCATCCAGTCAGACCAGGGCCTCTCAGGAAACTTGGCTGGGGGGTGAAGGGGCGGGGCTTCTGAATTAAGAACACACGTCATGGCCCCAAGCGGAGCATAGAGGAGCGCAGCGGCCAGGAGTGCCGAGAACCCCAGGATGCACGGCTGGCATCCCGGCCTGGCCATGCTGGGCTCCCTCCAATGAGCCCAGGACACTTACAGAGTATGTTGCTAAGAATTCCTGAGCATGTGCAGCAGGAGCAGTCTCCTTTCTTTCATCCATCTCTTCAGGGATGTTCTTCCAAAAATCACTTCTTTCGGTGGCAAGCGCCACGGTGCCATCTTGCCTGTAATTCCACCTTTTCCACTCTCTCTCTTACATTTTAGATAGGAAGCTATGACTGAAAACATCTCCGTATGTTGTCCCAATCAGACATTAAGCCAAAATCTGTTGTCCAAGGTTTCTCAGAGGAATACATGTCCTATTCAGCTGCTGCTAATCGCCGCTGCAGCCGTAGCTGCCCTATACCTAGTTTAGAACAAGAACCCGTGGCTACATCTGTCTCTCTCATGGGAACAGCTCCGGGAGCCTAACAGGGTCCCCAGAGCAGTTCCCCAACTGTAACTCTGGCCATCCCCAGAACCATGAGAGTGGTCGTGTGTGATACAGTGAAGCTGTTTCAGTGCCCCTGTTGGGCTCCGAAACTGTACTGATATGAGATGTAGCCATCAGTTCTTGATCTGAGCTGTGTGTGTGTGTGTGTGTGTGTGTGTGTGTGTGTGTGTGGTACTGGGGATGGAACCCTTCTAACTCCAGCTCCACTCCCAGACCTATTTTATATTTTTATTTGGAAATAGGGTCTCTTAAGCCCTTAAGCCCTAGAAAAAGATTAACACAAACTCTGTTTTGGCCAGCCTCTTCAACTTAGTGAGACCCTGTTTCAAAATATAAAGAGGCTGGCTTCGAACCTGCACAATCCTCTTCTCTCTGCCTCCCAAGCGCGGGGATTACAAGCGTGAGCCACCACGCCCGGCTTGATCTGATCTATTTTAGAAAAAGAATAACACAAACTCTTTTTTTAGCCAGCCTCTTCAACTTAGTGAGAGCCTGTTTCAAAATAAAAAGAATAAAATAGGGTTGGGGTATAGGTCAGAAATATAATGCCCCTGGGTTCTATCCCCCATACCATCACGTGTGTGCGTGCACACACACACACACACACACACACACACACACACACACACACACACCTCAATTCCAGCCTATTCAGACAAAATTCTAAGAAAGGTTTACATAGTATGGGAAGAAAAATCAATACTACACAGAGTGTTCTTATAACCAGCTTCTGACCCAACTAGATCCCCCCTCTGGGGCAGGGTGGGCAGCTCTTTCTCTGGCATGCCTTTTGTTACACTCCAAAATGTGTTAAGTTGCTTATCTGGAGTCTGGGATTCACCTACATCCTTTAAGAAAGTCCCCCTCTCTTAGAAATGTAAACAGACCCTAGGTTCTATTCTCTTGCTAATTACCATTGGCGCCTAGAGATCTGCAGCCCTTTCCTTGAAGCTTCTGCCTTCTTTTTCTACCAAAGATATAGTTTGAAAATTGAAAATCTTTCCCAATACTGGTACACCAATACATTTTGAAGTCTCGTCCCAATACTGGTACACTTATAAGCTCTACATGCTCCTCCATTAACCAGCCTCACCCATTTTCTAAAACATATCGCAGCAACATGGGGTGTTATTACAGTCCTGGTGCAGCAGGTCCTCTATCCTACAATGTCCTTCATCCCATCCTGGGCTGCTGTGGTTTGGGGTTTGTAAGGTTGTCTGTAGTTGTGGGAGTGATTCACCATGAGAGACTTTTGGCTACTTCCATTGGTGGCTTGATGCAGACCCAGCAAGGGAAGTTTTCTTTTTGCAGCCTTCCAAAGGTGTGTACTCAGGAAAGCAGGCTATTTCTTTCCATTAATCTGGTTGGTAAGACAGAGCAGAAAGAAAGACCATCATTAGCAAGTTCTTCCCATTTGGGATGATATAGGCAAAATACTCAACTTGTGAGATAACCGTGGCTGGGATTATGGCCACTCCAGGGCAATGGTACAGCTTTATATGCTGGAAATACACATTATGATACGGACTCTGTGAGCAGGATCGCTCAGGCACAAACAAAATTTTGTAACTTCCTCAGTAAATGATTTTCCTTTTGCACAGCTGCATTTGTGAAAAATAGTGTTTCTCTTGATCTTGGATATTTGGGCTACTGAATGTGCAGGGCTAACCTCTTGTCCATTAAGATGGGGTTTAAGGACTTTATGTTACCTTGCCAATTTAATTCATAATCTTAGGTCACCTGGCACTCCATGATCACATTTACAAAGCTGTGGGGCACACAGGCAAAAACAAAATGGTATTTGCCTACCTTTTTCATCTGTTTCTTTACACATATAATTCATCTTGTCATACATGTTACATGTGTGTGAGCATGATTAATAGACCTGAATGTTTATTCTTATCAATGTGCACGGGATTTGATATTATTATTATTATTATTATTATTATTATTATTATTATTATTTGGTGGTACTGAGGGGTGGAACTCAGAGGCTTTCTACCTCCAGGCTATACTCCAGACCTATTTTCTATTTTATTTGAAAACAGGGTCTCACTAAGTTGTTGAAAGCATCACTAAGTAGCTGAAGCTGGCTTCGAACCTGTGTGATCCTCCTGTCTCAGCCTCCCAAATGCAGGGATTACAAGCGTGTGCCACCACGCCTGGCTATTATTTTATTTAGTGTATAAAGTGACCTATTAAGAGTTCTTATAACTTGGGTGTGGTTACCTAATCCTGTAATCACAGTAATTGGGAGGCTGAGACAGTAGGATCACAGGTTTCTGACAAGCCTCAACAACTTAGTGAGACTCTTATCAACCTATAGAGTCTCTGTTTCAAACAAAATATAAAATAAAATGAAATGAAGTAAAATAAGATAAATACGAGCTGGGGGATATCTTGGGGATAGAATGCCCCTTTGGTTCAATCCCAAATAACACAGAGGAAAAATGGGTTCTGACAGTTTTTTATGTATTTACTGTATCAATAAAAATAAAGTTAAATGGAGTTTAATGGCTTTATATTATTTTGCCAATGAATATATATTTGAAGTAGTGACATTCTGGGAAACGTAGATTTTATAATTATAGATATAAATATTGTGCTGACTCAGGAATTCAACTTGTGACTATATGGAGTACGACCCAATTCAAACTGTTCATATTATGCCAGGCGTGGTGGAGCACGCTTGTAATCCCCACGCTTGGGAGGCAGAGACAGGAGGATCGCACAGGTTCGAAGCCAGCCGCATGCGCTGGCTTAGGAGACCCTGTTTCCAAATAAAAATGTAAAAATAGGTCTGGGAGTGTACCCCGGAGGTTGAAGGGCTTCCAGGAACCCCAGTACCACCAAAAAAAAAAAAAGAAAGAAAAATAAAAAAACTGTTTATATTAAATATTTTACTTCAGATACTAAAATGTTAGGGCCTGAAAAAGGAAAAAGGACAAGACCCTTAAAATTTTAGATAGTCAGGAAACTTCAAAAAATAGTAAAAAGAAATCCAGTAAATTGAATGGACATCTGTGTCATTTTTCATTGACCATATAGGCACCACCTCAAAGTGCTGACCTTCCTCTGAAGGTCCAGACCTCCTGCAGACGTGAGCGCCCCCTGCTGGTCCTGGGCACTTGCAGGAGGTTCCTGTCTGGGCTCACACTGAGGTCCCAGACTGTGTCTTGTACAGTAATACAGGGCCGTGTCCTCAGGTCTCAGGCTGCTCATTTGCAGGTGCACCGTGTTCTGAGAATCGTCTCTGGAGATGGTGAATCTGCCCTTCACAGAGTTTGCATAGTTTGTATTTTCAATGCTACTAAGTATGAGACCCACTCCATCCCCTTCGAAGGCACCTGGAGGAGGCAGTTCATTTCATAGTCACTGAAGGTGAATCCAGAGGCAAGGCAGGAGAGTGTCAGGGACCCCCCCCCCCCAGGTGGCACCAAGCCTCCCCCGGACTCCACCAGCTGCACCTCACACTGGACGCCTGCAAACACAGAGAATCCTGCTCAGGAAACTGCCACAGTCCACTGTGTCTCTTACTCCCGTCCACTCACACTCAGCATCTCCTGTTCCCATGAATTACCTTTCAACACAGCAACCAGGAGAACCCAGCTCAGCCCAAACTCCATGGTGGGTCCTCCGTGTGCAGTCCTGATCCCTGACTGGGGTCCCCTGGGTGCAGGGCTGGGCTCCTGTCCCAGAGCTGCAGGGTCAGGGCTGGGCTGGTTTTCATCAGCAGAGGGCAGCCGTATTTGCATGTCCTCCTGCCATATAGCAAGCTCTGCTGAGGGAGGATTCAGTCAGGGTAGATCACATGGTAACTGCAAGTGCCCTGGGGGAGTTCGCCCACTGACTCCTTCAGCAAAACATAATGTCATTAGAGCCAGCTACCATGACAGAAACGCAGCCTAAGTGTAATTTTACATAATAGTTTTTAAGATCCATCATATTTTCAATAAAGCCATTTTGCTTGATAAGTGAAAGTTACTATTCCATGTGTACATTGCACCCATGGCCTCCTGTAATTTTTACTGGCACTGGCATAACTTCATAGGGATAGCAGTATCAATTCCTTTCTGAGGTGTGAAATTCAGCTCAAAAGCATGGATACATTGTGCAGTGTTTCTGGGTCTCATAAGGCTGTGCTACCCTGGCCAGATCCCTGATAGAGACCCTCCTTGCTATGTTTGCAGAACCCTCCTGTAGAGAGCGGGTGAGATGTTCATGACCCTGTGTTCTCCTGAGAGTGCATGGAAGCCAGGCTCATGCTCATGTTTTTAGGCATCAGGGAGTCACACGCAAGGGTCTGCCTTACATCAGCCAGACTCACCTGTGTCACCCACTCAGGGGGCTGTGGCTGTCATAGCTTAAGTGTTCCGTAGTGAGAGTGCTAAGCACGAGCTCATTTTCACTCCTGTGCAGACATCACAGACCCTGACACTGAACACATGGACCTCCTAGTTCCACTCTTGGCCCTGATTTCTCCCTCCACTTACCCCCTTATACATGACCACTGAACTCTTACCTGATGATGACTTAATTAGTGTATGAATTGTAGAATTCATAGGGCTGTTTCATGTGTTTGGCATCCTTCACTTTCTTAAGCGTTGGGGCTCACCACCGTGTATGGAGTCAGGAAAGCCTTCATGTCCACGATGGAGGCCTTTCTAAGGATGGATCTGCCACATTTTATACAAGCAGGCTTCGTGGTCTTTGAGTGCTTCCAGTTGCTGAGGATCACTCAGGAAGCCGTCACTCACAACCTCACCTGGGGCCACGGAAGCAGGAGCTCCTATGAGTATCTATGCCTGGATTCACACTAACTTCCCCAGTGAGTCAAACACTCAGATTAAAGATGGGTAGAAGACATGAGAAGACATTTCTTGAAAGCAAATTAACGATGCCCATTGGTATGTGAAGAAAGCCTCCACCTCTCTAGTCCTTCCAAGATTCAGATCAGAACCGGCAGAGCGATCGTCCCATATCATGAAGACCGGGCTTCCTCCACGGTCCCCTAGACAATCACCTGATGAGCTCAGGATGCGATCCTCCATGATGGCATTCATTTGTGGAGTAGAGCAGGTTGATCTCACAGATGCAGAGAACAGAATGGAGATTCTACACTGTGTGGCCATCAGATGAAGGCAGTGTGTGACCCCATCAGCCGGTGGGTCTGTGCAGGTGAGTAGGAGGGAGGAACTGTGCGTTCACTGAACACCGGGATGAGTATAGGTAATGAAGATAACCAAATGCCCAGGAGAGAGGCTTCTAAAGGTCAGTAGCACAGAATGGGAGAGAATAAATGGGAGAGAGGCATACTTGTTAGCCTGACTTGATCACTCATGGGCACAGTGTGTTCAAATGTCACACAGTGCCCTACCACCATGCACCATCACGCACCAATGAAATGAAATATGAAGAAACGCACAGCTGTGGTCGCACTGATGCCCCTACCCTCTGAGCAGCTCGCTCACGGGAACCTAAGTATCTGCAGATACTTATCCAGAAGCAGAGTTGAGACAGATCAAGATGGGGACAGGAGTGCGTGTGGGAAAGGAAGACGGAGGGAGGAAGGAAGGAGGCAGGCTGGAATGCTGACACATCCTTACCTTTCCATGTTCACAAAGTTGATGTTTTAATTTTAAACTTACAAAATATTGTTGAATCACAGTCTCACATCCTAACGTGGTCTAGAGTAATAGGGACATCCATGACACAACACTTGCTGACTTCTCCCTGTCCACCTCCCTCCCTCCGCTTGCCCATACACGGTATGAGGGTGGCCATCGGTACACATACATGTGTACACTATGATTCATATTAGTCAATTAAGGTCCATAGGCATAATGGCAATTGGTATACACACATGTGTACACTATAATTCATTATTATTCAACCAATGTCTCTTGACATAACGTTGGTGGACATGAATCCCCGATCCCTCCCCAGAGGACTCCTTCATCCACTGGACTTTCTTCTTCATTATCTAAAGTCTGTTTTGTATGTTATTAACTTGCACAGAGGAGAGAAGACACAGGACTCTCCACATTCTATGACTGGTCATTCTCACTCCACATGATATTCTCCAGTTCACCCATTTTTCTGGAAATGACATGATTGTTGTTGTTACTGCTAAGTAGATTTTACTGTGTATATCCTATGCTTTTGCAATCCATTCACCTGTTGATGGACACCGAGGTTGGATACATGCTTTGACTATTGCAGCTTGTGCTATTATAAAAGTATATGCATGAATCACTATAGTGTTCTAATTTCAGTCCCTTTGGTAGATACCCAGGAGTGGTAGAGCTGGATCCTACAGCGGATCCATTCCTAGTACTCCGAGGATAATCCACGCAGATATCCATAGCAGCTGACTCATTTGCAATTCCCCACTGTGTATAAGTGTTCCTGTTTCCCTACGTCCTCACCAGAAATCACTGTTATTTGTTTTCTGGATTATTTTCATTCTAATTCAAGTTACATGGCTCTCAGTGTGGTTTTGATTGGCATCTCCCTGATTGCTAACAATATTGAACATTTTTCCATATATTTATTGGCCAGTTGTGTTTCTTCTTTTGTGAGGGATCTATCCATGTAGTTCAATTGTCCACTACCTGATTGGATCATTTGTATTTCATTGTTTAGTCTTTTAAGTACTTTCTGTCTTCTAGATATTATTCCTCCTCAGAGGAATATCTGGGAAAAGATCTTCTCCCATTCTGTAGGCTTCTCTTTAGACTCTTGGTATCTTGTTTTGTGTAACAGAAACAATTTAGTTTAATGCAAGCCCTCTTGTTAATTCTTGTTTTAATTTCCTGTGTCATGGTGGTCTTGTTGAGGAAATGTCTATCTGAGCCACTATGTTGGAGAGCTGGACCTTTGCCATCCTGCAATTATTGCGAAGCCTCTGGTCTAGTTCCTAGGTTCTTCAGGTCCCTTCAGGAAGAGCCCATCATTTCTCAGTCCAGGGGAGTTTAGCAGCAGCTACAGGAGCTCACTGTGTGGTTTTGTTAGGACGTCTGCAGAGTGTTCATGATGTTTTCAAGCATGGAGAAGAGAAAGCATTGCTTTGCATATTCGTTCTCTGCACCCTCTGGTTCCACAGGATTTAGGTTCTTTGCTGGAGTTGGTGTGGGTGAGATGCTGGATTCCGGCACCTTGTGGCTCCTGCAAGGGCTCATCACTCTGGTGCCGCTTCTGCTCCCTGCTCCTCAGAGGAGGCACGTGGAGCTCTTCCCTCCTCTGCTCTCTGTGATGTCTCCAATCAAGCATGTTCCAACCATCTTTTTTCTCTTGAGTCTGACTGCTTTTCTTCACTTACCAAGAACCTCATCCTGCTGATTGAGTTCCCCGTTTCCCAGCCACGAAAACACACACCTTCCTCCATTCTGCCATCTTTAATCCTCTCTATCCAGATTCTTTACAGTGCAATATGCTGTGCAACTCATGTTTATAGCAATCCAATATTGAACCACACACTCTATAGAGGATTACGAGAGATCTAATTTTATTATGATTTTTTGTTTCCTGACATGTGCTCATTGCAATATGGGTTTTTGTGCAACATTGCCCATTTACATAACCATTTTTAACCCCTCAATAAATAATTTTCATTTTCATGCCTCCATTTATGTGAAGTCAAGTGACTGTGATCTTGTTTCACTGGGCTGCGAGAGGTACAGCAGTGACCTTTGCCATCCTTGACTTAGGTTGCCTGTAACCATTTCAGATGACCAGTTACAAGGCTCTGAGGTGCACGGTTAAAACAGTATTTGAATGTATTTTCTGCTTTCAATATTTTCTTCTGAATGTGGGTAATCCTGTCCTACATGTTACACCACATTAAGAGTAATTAGTATTTCTACAGTTTATCATTGTTAATGTGTATGTGCTTTAGTTGGATGATTTGTTGTGATGGGAAGAATGACTAGTTCTGTGTGTTTATGTAATTTCTGAAATCAATAACTAGGTAATTGTAGTTGATGCTTTAAAACTCCTGCAAATTGTTTGTGAAAAATAATTGTCAGTAGTGACGTTTTGAAAACTTAGAGAGTAGAAATTACAGGTTTGAGGATTTCATAACTTATTTTAATTGGTGCATTGTTGCCATTCTCTTCATGAGGTACAAGATGGTAGAGTCAAGATGCACACGTCATCACTAGCTCCTCCCGGGTCCCACCCCCAGTGTCTCCCTCCTCCCTCCTCTCCTCTCATGATTGACTTTGATATGTTTATGAATGTACACCATGCATCGTAGAGAATTTCTCTCTTCACCCCTCTAATGCCCCGCAGTTAAATCACCTTCTCGTCTAGTTTAACATTTAATATTCAGGATTAAAGGAAATTCAATGGGTTTCAGGATTAATGGAAAATCCATTTCAAAATGTCCTATTAAATATATTAAATACGGATGACTACATTGTAGGCTTACAACATAATAAAGAGGACTTTCTAGGGAAAACAGTTATAGATCCTGAAAGCAATAACAACAAAAAATAAAACAATTCCAGTGAACCCTTTCTCCATCTGTTTCTATTTCTTAACCAGAAGCACCACCTGGACATCCTGAGCGCCCCCTGCTGGTCCTGGGGGCCCTGCAGGAGGTTTGTGTCTGGGCTCACACTGAGGTCCCCACACTGTGTCTTGCACAGTAATACAGGGCCGTGTCCTCAGGTCTCAGGCTGCTCATTTGCAGGTGCAGCGTGTTCTTGGAGTTGTCTCTGGAGATGGTGAACCGGCCTTTCACAGAGTCTGCATAGTAGGTGCTTCCATCATTACTAATGGCTGAGACCCACTCCAGCTCCTTGCCTGGAGCCTGGCGGACCCAGTGCATCCAATAGTCACTGAAGGTGAATCCAGAGGCCAGGCAGGAGAGTCTCAGGGAACCCCCAGGCAGCACCAGGCCTCCCCCGGACTCCACCAGCTGCACCTCACACTGGACACCTGCAAACACAGAGAATCCTGCTCAGGAAACTGCCACAGTCCACTGTGTCTCTCACTCCTGTCCACTCACACTCAGAGTCTCCTTTTCCCCATTAATTACCTTTCAACACAGCAACCAGGAGAACCCAGCTCAGCCCAAACTCCATGGTGGGTCCTCCGTGTGCAGTCCTGATCCCTGACTGGGGTCCCCTGGGTGCAGGGCTGGCTCCTGTCCCAGAGCTGCAGGGTCAGGGCTGGGCTGGTTTTCATCAGCAGAGGGCAGCCCTATTTGCATGTCCTCCTGCTATAAAGTGGGCTGAGGGTTCAGTGGCTCTGACAGGGAGAAGTGCCCAGAGCAGATGTGAGTGTGAATAGGATACTTTGGAAATCACTGTCTGGAAAATTATGGCTCTTGTTAGGCGATCTCATTTGCTAATGAATCCATTTCCTCGATTTCATCATTATCTGTGCACAGAATACCTGCTCTTGGCATCAGGGTTGCCCCTACTTGACAGTCACATATGTTTTTCTGTCTGTAGCAATCTTGGCACACACTAGTGTTTACATTGCATACTTACTGGCCTCTGTATGTGGGTTGCAGCCATCACCCCATGAGGCCGAGGGATGCCTGGTGCCCCATAGCTACTCTGTGATCCTCCTGCCTCCCTTCCTCCTCAGTTACTGCACACTGACTCTGCTCGAGTAAGGGATGGCACTTCTGTTTTCATTTTAGAATTTAAATAATCAGAATCACACAGAGGGACCTTTAGCGCTTGGTCTTCTTATACTCAGCATCACGACTGAAAATATTTTGTGCTGTTTGTGAATTGAACATACACTGATTTGGCTGCTGAGCAGAAAGCAAAGAATGAACATTCAACACTATTTTTATTTCTTGGTTAGGATGTGGAACTTTTTATAGGCTCTGGCCATTGTTAGTAAAGTTTCACCATGCCATTCATTGGACGGTGAGCTGAAAAGAACCTGTATTCGTTTGGCATTGAACAGAAATATATGAACAATGCTGGGCAGGCTGAAAAGTAGCTCATTCCCTTGACCTTGTGAGAGGACTAAAGTCCAAGAAAAGAGCCAGCCTTGGCAGAGATGATTTAAAGGACAATAGCATTCTTCATCAGGTGTGCTGGGCAGAAGTTTCCAAATGGAAAATGATCTGGAAAAACGGTTGCATTTCTAGATGTAGGTAAGCAGTAATAAATCTCAGCCGTGATAAAGCATGAGGATATCTAGCGCACAGGCGTGGACCCACAGAGGCGGAGACCTCTGCCCTCTTGCAGAATCTGCCAGGGATGTGGAGAATCCCCACCAGCTGTGTCTGTTGCTCTGGAATACTGGGGGACAACAGAGACCACAGCCCAGTGTGTTTCCAGCTCCTCTGCAGAGTGGATGCACTGACCCCAGAGCCACGGCAGTAACACTGGGAATTGGGCCCCTGTGTGGACCACGCAGAGGCACAAGTCTCAAGAAGCACATTTCCACAGTGACCTGGATGAATATGCGACATCCCAAGTCAAAGACCTTCTCATGCATTTGGAGTGAATGTTATCACGAGCACTTTGAAGAAGGATCTGGCTTCACTGCCCCACAGAACCTGGCGTCAACCTTGTTTCAGAAATCCACCCGGATGCCCCAGAGCCTCCAACCCAGGCTGTTAGACTCCTCCCAAAGGTGAAGCCCGGTCAGGGGAGGCCAGGGCTCCTCTGACAGAAGCTCTGCAGGTCCAGGGTAGGTCTGAAGATAATAAAGAGCATCCTAGGATGAGAAGACTCTGTCTAATTATGTTCCTTCTCACTCCGCAGCACTGTTTCAGCCAAATCTGTGCTCTGTGTAGGAGAGCACAGCTGGATTTCCATGTTCTCTAAAACACATTGAAGAACGGCCAGAAGACATGGATCCACAGAGGACCCACAGGTAGACACACGTGCAGAGGACATAAGACTCTTGAAAAGCAGTTCCTTATAGAAAAGGATGCAAAATATTCCCCCAAGAAAGTCATGTTCTAAGTGAAATAGCAATGATTCACCATGATCTCACACGATACAATGCAATTATGAGTGAAATCAGCCAGATTTGAGGGACTGCCTCTAAGGAAAAGTGCACCATCTCTACCCCAATTTCTGTTAAACTTTCCTTACTCTTTTGGCTTTATTCCCACATTTTCATTTTCCATATGATTTTTTCTTTTTTATTGGTGTTTGCAGTCATGCATCTTACTGGAGTACAGGATGGTACAGGTATACATGCACACGTCATTCATTTAGCTCTTTCCCAATAACTGCCCTTGCTCCTCCCCTCCTTCCTTCTTACTTTGGCAACTGACTGACTTTGAAATGTCTGTGAATGTACATCATGGACATGAAATAATTTCCCACTTCTGCCCTCCCATCTCCCTGAGTGAGTGCCATTATTTGCTCAACTATGGTTTCTTAATCTTCTAGAATTTCTCCTATGACCCTCTTTCTCCCAGATTCCTCACATATGATTGGATAACAAAACTATGGGATATGTACACAATAGAATTTTACTTCGCAAAAAAAACAACAAAATCACATCATTTGTGGGGAAATTGATGGAACTGGAGAACATCATACTAAGTGAGATTAGTCACAAAAAGTTAAGAACCATACAACAGGATTTTTTTCTAGATAAATGAGGTTTGTCAGTGTCTAGATGATTTATTGCAATTAAATACAGGCATAACAACTGTAGTTATTCTTTGAGTTAATACACGTGGCATTTTTTTCTATCATAATTATTGTAATCCAAAGACATCATAGTAAGCACAGAACATTAATGAAAGGAAATTTTCATGGGAACTCATTACAAAGAGGATAAGCCATGACACTGAACAAAATCAGATTTTTTTTTATTTTTTATTTTTTACTTTTTTATTTTTATTTTATTTTATTTATTTTTTGGCAGGTCTGGGGATGGAACTCAGAGACATTCAACCTCCAAGCTACACCCCCTGCCCTATTTTTTTTTCTTATTTTGAAACAGGATCTCACCAAGTTGTGGAGGACCTAAGTAGCTGAGGCTGTCCGCAAACCGCGATCCTCTGGTCTCAGCCTCCCGGATGCTGGGATTAGAAGCATGCGCCACCACGCCCAGCGAAAGAAAGCAATACTTGCATTAGACTTTCTAGGTTTACAACTTATGTTCTAATAATATATGACTGCTCTGTTTCCTTGCAGCCATCATTCATAATATCTATATACTTTCCTTTTCTTTCCTTATACTTTTCACTAAATGTAGAATATTTCCTGCTCTCTCATATTCTTATAGAGGCCCCACTCAACTGTTGATTCTCCGCCCAGATATCATCTCCCAAACTCGAAGCATATTCTTGACACCTTCCTCCTAGTGGCCTGAACCCCATCTCTGGTGCCGGAGCATCTTGAGGCACCTGGTGCATATTGCTTATTTGGTCATACTTTGATCTTATGATTCTGTTTGTATTCCTACCAGCCCAACACTTTTCTTAAGGTCAGGGCTTTCTTACTATCTTTGAATCCTAGCACATTCTTTTTTTTTTTTTAGTGTCCATCTATAAAGAGATTCAAAAAAATTTTAATGTATTTTGATTGGTTCATTGTAGTCTAACATCACAATGGAATACAAGACTTGTAAGGATTTCCGAGTACACATCATCCACTTGGCCCTTATCCAATCCCCATCCCACTCCCTCCCCCCTCAATCCCATGCTTGATTTAGTGATTGACTTTGATATATTTGTTTCCATACATCATGTCTTGTAAAGAGGTTCCATCTTCCCCATCCCATGCTCTCTGATTGGTCACCGTAATTGCTCCTCCATAGGGCCCCTTCTTCAATCAGATTTCCTCCTTTTACCCATTTCTTCCTAGTTTTTGCATATTAGGGAAAGCGTCTGATTTTTGTTTTGTTTTCTGTGATATTTCTCTGTGTATGCCCCATTGCAAGTTCTGATCCCACTCTTGAAGGCCCCGGCACTGGCCTGGCCACCCGGCAGACTCTAATCCCAGCCTTGCTGGCTCCAGTACTGGCCTTGCCTCATGGCAGGCTCCATCCTGGCCTTAGAGGCCCTAGCACAGGCGTTGCTTTAAGGCAAGCTCCTATCCTGGCCTTCTTGGCTTCAGCTACAGCCCTAGCACTTGGCAGGCACGGATCCCTGTCTTGCTGGCCCCAGGACTGGCCTTGCTTTATGGCAGGCTCTGATCCCGGACTTACTGGCCCTGGAACCAGCCTCACCACTTGACAGGCTCTGATACCAGCCTCCAAGGCCCCATGACCAGCCTTGCCTCATGGCAGGTTCTGATCTTGGCCTCGCTTGCCCTGGCACCAGCCTAAACCATCATCAGGCTCCAAACACGGCCTCAGAGACTGCAGCAGCAGCCTTGTCTCACGGCAGGCTCCGATCCCAGCCTTGCTGGCCCCGCCCCCGGCCTTGCCTTACTGCAGGCTCTGATCCCAGCCTTGCTGGCCCCGGCCCTGGCCTCACCACTCGGCAGGCTCTGATACCCGCTTTCAAGGCCCCAGCACCATTCTTGTCTCAGGGCAGGAACTGATCCCAGCCTCGCAGGCCCCAGCAGCAGCCTCACCCCTTGGCAGGCTCTGATCCTGGCCTAGGAGACCCCAGCTCCAGTCTTGCTTCATGGCGGGGTCTGATTCTGGGCTTGCTGGCCCCAACACCAGCCTCACCCAGAGGCCCACGTGTGATATGTCAGTCTAGTGATAGGGTGGACACTCCCCATGCATGGGGAGGCGGTCATCTCTTCAGGCTCCTGAGGTGGAGGGTCACCTGAGAACCCACAGGTGCAGGCAGGCGCTGCTCAGAGCAGGCTCGCCATCATTCCCAGAACAAGCCTCCAGCATACATCTGGGGCTGGAGATTCCAGACACAGTCTCAGGTAACACTCTGTCTCTGCTCCTAGCCCTCTGTGTTGTCCATGCTGCCCTCCTCCTGGGTCTGACACTTGATGTGCCGTCAGAACAAGAGCACACTCTTATTGCAGGGAGGTGGCTCCGTCTGCATGGTGGGTCCTCCTGCTCTCCCAGCACCCTGGACTCTACAGGTTGAGGGGAAGGGCCCTTGCACCACAGAGGGTCAGTCTAGCTTTCCTGGCAGGCTCCAGCCTACAGGTCATCTTTCCCTCTTGTGTTCCTGGCCTGTGTACATGAGGTCTGAAACAGACAGATTCACCACTGAGCACCCCAGTGTGCCTGCAGGTTCCCTGCAGGGAATGTATGCATCCTGCTGGCTCTGTGACTCTATGTGCAGCCCATGAATACACCTCACATCCCATAAACCACAGAGTGGGTCACAGGGTCACTTTCCTCTTCTGCCAGCCTGCCCCATGGACTGTAGACCTGAGCTCACACACAGACAGACTCTCAACTCTATCACCCCAGCCTGCAAGCCAGTCCCCTCTGGGAAGTGCAAGTGTCCTTCTGGTCTGCATTTTGGACGCCCATTGTTAAATATCTTTGTCACACAGTTAAAAATCAAAATGACATGCCATTAGATTTCAAGTACTTTCTTTCTGAATGTACGTCATCTTCTCATACATGCCACACCAATGAGATGGTGAGGATCATACACACTGGAGCACTACTAATGTAAATGTATATGTGGTATTATGGATTAATTAATCATGTAATGGGGCTTTGACATGATTTGTGTGCTTTTTTGTATTTCATGCATAAACCACCTGTGGAATATGAATAATTGCCTTTTAATGATTTTAAACAACTTTGAGAATAAGTAAAATTTTCAGAACATTATAATTTTGAAATTTATCCTTTAGGGATTTAGGTATAATGAATTTTATGATGCCGGGTGTGGTGGCGCATGCTTGTAATCCCGCGCTTGGGAGGCAGAGACAGGAGGATCGCGCAGGTTAGGAGACCCTGTTTCCAAAAAAAAAAAAAAAAAAAAAATGTAAAAATAGGTCTGGGACTGTAGCCAGGAGGTAGAAGGGCTTCCAGGAACCCCAGTACCAAAGAAAAAAATAAAAGAATTTTATGTTTCACATGTTCAAGTCTTGGAACTGTGGGATTCAGTATTCTGACAAAAGCTCATTTCCAATGAGTGCTAATAACAATTTGAACTTAGATAATTACATGGGAGGCCCAGCATGATAAGTGTAGAGAACTTGCCAGGGAAAAGTGCTATGTGGACAGAACCTGAGAACACAATAGAAGAAAATGCATCAACTCTGCTGTTTCCTTTTCAAGGATCCAGGTAGAAGTGGAGGTCCTGAGAGCCCCCTGCTGGTCCTGGGCGCCCTGCAGGAGGTTTGTGTCTGGGCTCACACTGAGGTCCCTCACTGTGTCTCTTGCACAGTAATACAGGGCCGTGTCCTCAGGTCTCAGGCTGCTCATTTGCAGGTGCAGCGTGTTCCGGGAGTTGTCTCTGGAGATGGTGAACCGGCCCTTCACAGAGTCTGTATAGTAGGTGCTTCCACCATTAGGGTAAATTTGTGCTAACCACTCCAGCCCCTTGCCTGGAGCCTGGCGGACCCAGCTCATGTAGTAACCACCGAAGTTGAATCCAGAGGCCAGGCAGGAGAGTCTCAGGGACTCCCCCGGCAGCACCAAGCCTCCCCCGGACTCCACCAGCTGCATCTCACACTGGACACCTGTAAACACAGAGAATCCTGCTCAGGAAACTGCCACAGCCCACTGTGTCTCTCACTCCCGTCCACTCACACTCAGCGTCTCCTGTTCCCCATGAATTACCTTTCAACACAGCAACCAGGAGAACCCAGCTCAGCCCAAACTCCATGGTGGGTCCTCCGTGTGCAGTCCTGATCACTGACTGGGGTCCCCTGGGTGCAGGGCTGGGCTCCTGTCCCAGAGCTGCAGGGTCAGGGCTGGGCTGGTTTTCATCAGCAGAGGGTAGCCTTATTTGCATGTCCTCCTGCCATATAGCAATCTCTTCTGAGGAGACGACTCAGTCAGGGAGGTTCTCTGATCAGATGTTGTTGTCTGGGGAGTCTGTTCACTGACAGCAGTCAGGAACATTTGATTTTATTAGCAGATTGTACTTTGATGAGCATACCCTTTAAATCATAGTTTTATATATAATTGCATATAGAATATTAGCTTTTATTAAAATACTTCACTATTATGTAAGTGATGCAAGAAAACTGTATTCCTTCTATCTATGTTTAGTAATATTATTTCATTTACTTGTAAAGAGATAACCATGTAAATGATTTCAATTTTATCTTTTTTATAATTTTTTTATTGGTGCACTGTATTCATACATCATAATGGGAAAAAAAACTTTTGTAGACATACATGCACATATCGCCCAGTTAGCCCCTACCTGATCCCCACCCCATTCCCTCCCTATCCCTCCTTCCCCTGCTTGGATTAGTAGTTGACATCTAGTTCAATTTTATCTTGACTTTTTCTTGTTCTATTTAAAACAGTGAACGCTTTTGGCAATATTTCTAGATTGATATGCAGGATAAGATGCTTCTCATAACTGAATCCATGCTCCTCACCATGAGGATACATTTCCCTTGGACCAGCTCAAGGATAGAGGGGCCTGGCTAGTGATGTCTGCAGGACCTTCCTGTGACTTTCCTGTGACTTTCATGAAACCTGTCTTCCCTTAATAAATGTACAGAATTCCAGGTTCATGCTGATGTGTTGTCAGGAATCAAAGAAAATCCCTACACTACTGTCTACCTTCCCATCACACCCTCACCTGAGTTATCCAATCATTCCCTATAGATGGATCAAGAGACTATGATTGACAGTGTAAATGTCACACAGAGGAGTAACATTAGTTTATTTGTTGCTCTTCCCTGCTGTGCAGCCTTCATGGACCCTAAGTGAGCATGTCAAGCCCTATCATTGCTCCTGCCCTCTCCACGTCCTCCCTCCCTTCTCCAACAGGTCCCTTGATGAACGCATCTTCTAGGTAATTTAATTATCCTTGTCTCTAGTAAACTTAAAATGTGTGTTTTGCTTTTCTAGGATTAAAGCATGTGTTTTGTTTATTGGCGTCTTTCAATTGCCATGAGTATCACCAACTCATCATGATGTAATGCGTGTCAAACCTTCATTTTCATGATGGGTAGCATTCCTAGGATGGACACAAAAGAGGTTAATAAGGAAGCTGCAGGATCCTTGGGCTGCTTCCACTTTCTGAGTATCACATGGGAAGCAAGAATTCATTTGGACATGTTCATATACTATAAAATGTGGTGTTAAATCTCACACCTAAATGAAAATACAAACTATCAATTTTTATACAAAGAATTGGTCAATGTTTTAAATAAAAAAGACATTAAACACAAGACAGTCAGGAATTCCTATGAGGAAAGGACCCATGATATCAACAGTGCAGTCACTGTTCCAAGGAAGTTGTCGATGTGAGGTGAGTGTGGGAACCAAATTCCTCCTGCCAACACCTCACCTTCTGCCTTTGGAAGCAGCCTGTCTCCCTCTGTCTTCTCACTGGCCATCGTGTGGACACAGAAGGACATATGGATTAGAACACAGAGTTCAAGTGAGGAAATACCGGGAAGGACACTGCCAACAGGTCTGCCCTTCCTCTTTTATTTGATCTGTATTCTCTTCATGGGAGGAATACCATGCTATGAGATTGGGAATATGGGAGTATGTCACTCAGAGTTACAAAGCCTTCTTATTGATGAATCCCTGATGACTTTATTCTTTCTATTTTTAACTGGAAATGTAGAAAGTTTAATGTGTCTTTCCTTCTATTTTATTTTGGAATTAGAAAGCTTGTGATCCAGCATAAAAGGTCAACAGATGGAAAGACTTTTGCTGCAAGGTGTATCAGGCCCAATTTCTCCTGCTGTGATGGTTTGGATATGAACTGTCCCACAGAGATCCTCTGTGTCAGATGACACAGCCAGGGCCAGACTTGGGACATGGCAGGAGGGCGTGTGTCACTGGGGGAAGGGCCTGGGGACTGTGTGTGTCCCTGGGGCCCTCTTCTGTCTCTGCTTCCTGTTGGCCACACACTGAAGATACCTTTCCTCTTCAGTGCCCTGAGTCCCTGCTGACAAGATGTTCATCCTGGTAGGCAGTCAGCCATGAAGAGAAACTCAGTCAAGCTTTGCCAAAAAAAGTTTATCCTCTAAATTGTATTTTTAAAATTATTTTGTCACAGTGATCAAAAACACAACAAAAAAACCCTGCACTCACACAGTCACATTTACTTAATGACATGTGAGTATTTCCAGGTGATGATGTTTGTATAGATTTTGGAGACAATGGATGGAAGACTAACCTGGACAAGATGCCTTTCTTCCTCATGGGCAAGGCTCAGGAAAGCCTTTCCTGGAGGGTCTGCCTGGAGAAGGCAGGGCCACTAAAATCAAAGAAGAGCAATCATTGTCCTGTTCTGAAATAATACTGGTGACTCCCCAGTGGATAAGGGGAAATTCCAGATGTGAGGGGCTAATTCATCTGTAGAACAGTCCGCAATATGCCCCACAGCCACCTGTACCTATGATCACAGGGACACTACCTTGTCCCCAGGTGGGCATGGAAACAGGACCCAGAGACAGAAGCCCAGAGTGACCTCTGCCTTCCCTCAAGGACCACAGGCTTACCTAGGGATGACTGTGTTGAGATGCACGCCACACTCCGCTTGGAGCTGTTGCTTGGTTCTTGTGTGGAATCCCCATAAACCTTGCTGTGTACTTTCAGCCCTGTGCTCTACGTTTGTGCCTGTGTTCACTGGTTCTGCTCTCCAGTGTGACAGACATCACTGCACACTGCCCATGTAGGTCTGTTTCCTGTGACCAGAGTGTCCCCATCATTTGACTTCAAATACACATCCTCCCCTCCTGTCTCAGAGGAGAGCGGTATCCAGAAGTAGCAGCTGCCTCTGTGAATGTGGTTGTCCTTATTCTGTTGTGTTAGATAAGCACTCCTGTGCAAATGGGAATTTTAACACACATCAGCCATTCTTACACATGTCTGATGTGTATTATACTGTTTGACAGAGGAAACTCTGGCTGTGGGTGGATATCCCTCCCACTAAGCCTGTTGTGTCTGGGTCCACAGGTGTGCAGCAAGGGTCCAAGGCCCTGCCGTCCAGCTCTGTCCTGCCAGATCATCCTTGTGTGAGTTCACAGGGCAACTACTCTGTGAGCTAGGTAGGAAAAGGCTGTCCTGGCCTCAAGGGGCTCCTCAGGGACACCGTGACCTCCAACACTGCATCTTAGAAGAGTGGGTTGCTTTTGTTAATGCCTGCTTCAGGAGAAAAAGTTGGGCACAGACAGAGCAATCTGGAGTCGGGCAGGCATCCTACAGAGTGTCGAGTTGTCCTGCAGGGGGAGGATGGGATCTGGGCTGGGGCTCCACTCAGGCCCAGACCACTTGCTGTGACTGACATTGGGATATTCACCTATGTACACAGTCCATGGTAGTATTTCCATGAATGACCTCAGGCTTCCTCCTCCCCTTCCCTTAGACTACCTGCCTGGCTCCACTGAGGTTCCACTCCATTATCTGGGTCCCTCTTGTATCCCAATGACTCCCTATCCTGCACATATTAAAGAAACGTAGGAGCCTCCACTCTCTGTGATTGGCTAATCTCCCTTAACATCATGTTCACCAGCTCCTTCTATCTTCTTAAAAATGAATAATTTTCTCACTTTGTGTATTTGAGATATTGGTCATCTGTCAAGGGAAAGCTGGAAAAGATCTTCTCCCAGTCCATGAGCTTTCTCTTTACACTCTTGATGGTTTCCTTTGATGTGCAAAACTTCGTAGTTTAATGCATGCCATTTATTAACTCTTGCTTTAATACCCTGATCTTTGGGGTCTTGTTTAGGAAGTTCCTGCCTGTGCCTATATGTTGAAATGTTGAATGTATGTCCTGTAGTAGCTTCACAGTATCTGCTCTAATTGCCAGGCCTTTGGTCCATCTCGAATTGACTCCTATATAGGGTAAGGAAAGGATTTAGTCCCATTTTTCTACAAATGGATAACCAGTTTTCCCAACACCGTTTGTTGAAAAGGCTGCCTTTTCTCCAGCACATGTGTCTGGCACTTTTGTCCAAAATCAACTGGCTGTAAGTGTGTGGGTTTCTTTCTGTCCCTTCTGTTCTGTTCCATTGCTCTCTTCATCTGTTTTGGGGCCAAAACAATCTTTGAGCAAAAGCAGAAATTGAAGGAATGAACCTCACGTAGCCCACAGTCTGATCTCATAAACACAGTCGAACTTTTATTCAATGGGACACTTAAAAAGTGTTAAAGAGGACTTCCGGGAAGATGGCGACCAAGAAAAGCGGGGCTTAAGAGCCCCGCTAACAACCAATCTCCATTACCACAAAATCAGCGCCTTTCATAGCCAGAAAACACCATCACCAGAGAAACAAAAAAATCACCAGGATCCAGAGAGAAAGCGGACTGAGAACAGAGCTCAGAGCCACAGAGGAAATACACCGGCCTCACGCCTGAGGACGCGGCAGCAGCGCCATATTGCCGGCGGCAGCGGCGAATTCACCGGACGGCTACAGCAAGCCGAGGTGAGCCGCTGCGGAACAGCCAGGTGGGATTTTTCAGCACAGGGAACATCTAAAGCTCCCAGTGGCTGATCTCAGCACACGCTGCAAGTTCTCAGAGTGGAATTCAAAACCAAGAAGAAATAAGCCAGCCTCACGGCCGAGGGTGTGGCAGCGGAGCCATATTGCCACCGGCGACAGCAGCAGCGAATTCATTGAGTCCAGTACAGCTACATCTGCGAACTCAAGAACAGTGAGTCAAATTGCGGGCCACAGAGGAGAAATCCCAGTACTGTACTTCCTGGGACTTGACCCAGTGGGGAGTGGCGGTGGCAGAGATATCACACCATAGGAGAACGTGCAACCTGGCACCCCCCCCCCCATAATTTAAAGCAGCCTCTATCGACTCCCTGGGTCGGAGACTCTGTGATACAACCCAGTAAAGGAGTAGTGGGGTCTGAGATACTACAGACTCGAGATCCAGAGCACCTTAAGTGAAGTCATAGTGACCCAAGGGAAGAACCCAGAGAAGGCACAAACTTCCAAAATCATGGGAAAGAGGAATAACACTGGAGCAATGAATGCCCACAACCCCACAACATCAGAACCCGATAAAACAGAAAATCAGAGATTTCTAGAAGATCAAATCAGGAAAATAACTGTAGAAATAATAGAGGTGCTTCGAAAAGAACTCAGAGAGAGCCAAAAAGAGATAAAGGATGCAATTAATGAAGTAAAGGCCTCAATTCAAAGCACAAACAACCGATTAGAACACATGGAGAAAAAAATCTCGCTCTTAGAAGATGATCATTCCAAAAATGAACGCATAGTTTCTAATCTAGGAAAAAATATCCAACAGCAGGAATCTGACATTTAAGAAATATGGGCCCATTTTAAGAGAGCTAACCTAAGAATAATTGGAATAGAGGAGGGAAAAGAAAGTGAATCCAAAGGGATCAACAATCTCTTCAAGGAAGTAATAGCAGAAAATTTTCCAAACATAGAGCAAGAGGTTGATACACAGGTCCAGGAAACTTATAGAACTCCCTTTAGACAGGATCGGAGAAGAGGATCCCCACGCCACATAATTGTCAAAATGACCAATGTGGAAGCCAAGCAGAGAATCTTAAAGGCAACAAAAACAAAGGGCCAAGTGACATTCAGAGGCGAACCAATTAGAATCACTCCAGACTTCCCAAACCAAGTCATGAGAGCCAGAATGGCTTGGAGGAACATATTCCAAACTCTGAAAGAAAACAACTTCCAGCCAAAAATTTCCTACCCAGCAAAACTTTCTATCAAATTAGTTGGAGAAATAAGAAGCTTCCATGACAAACAGAATCTCAGGGAATTTATGTCTTCAAAACCAGCGCTAGAGAAAATACTCAAAGAGATTAACTACAAAGAAGAAATAGGTAACACACACCAGAACCAGAGAAACAAGATTTTCCATCCAACAGACAACTAAGATTAGTTATCTGTGGATATTCATTATTTATGTTAGTCTTTTACCTATCTCTAAATGGTATTGTTTGCCTTTATTGTTGTTAATTTTTAGGATTTCTAGTTGGAATATTAATATACCTTCAGATATAGCATTTGGAAATATTTTATCCCATTCTATTAGTAACTTTTAACTCTGTTTACATTGTCTTTGGATATACAATATTTTTTTTTTTAGGGAGTTTGTATACTCTTCTGTTGCTTGTGCCATTGAAATCACATCCACGAAATCACTGCCAATTTCATTGTTGTGAGGTTTTATGACCCAGATTTTCTTCTAAAAGTTTATATTCTTAAGATTTATATTTAGGTCTTTTATCTATTTTGAGTTAATACTTGTATATGGGATTAGGTAAGGGTCCAATTTTATTCTTTTCCATGTAATTATTATGTTTCAACAATATTTAGTTAAAAGATTAGTATATCCTCCACCAAATGTTCGTGGAAACCTTGTCAAAAATAACTTGATAATATAGGGAAGAATTTAGCTCTAGGCTTGTATTTAACTCCAATGGTTTATATATCTGCCTTTAGAACAGTACTACACTGTTGCAATTATTGTAGCTTTATATGGTTTGAAATCAGAAAATATATATCTTCTAGCTTTGTTCTTTTTCAAGATCGTTTTGGGTATCTAGAATCCATATTCCATATTAGGATAGATTTTTTTCTAAAAAATAAATATATAAATATATGATATTTTCACATAAAAAATAGAAAAAAATATTCTCTGGTAAGAAAGAAAGCAAAAAGAAATATTGAAATGTTATCTTTAAGTCATCAAAAGCTTGGTATCAGACAAATGAAACTGTTATGTGAGATTATCATTTTTAATTTTGGATAAATTGCTATAATACTAGATGTCAACCACTAAGCCAAGCATGGGAAGGAGGGATGGGGAGGTAATGGGGTGGGGATCGGGTGGGGGCTGACTGGGCGATGTGTGCATGTATGTCTACAAAAGTTTGTATCCCACTATGATGTATGAATACAGTGCACCAATAAAAAATAAATAAAAAAAAGTGTTAAAGATAAATGAAGGATCCAGTATAGGTAGACAAGAAATGGGTCTAAAGAAATGGAGAGATTTGTTGGAAGTAATCAATGAATTTGACCAGTACTAATTATTTAAAAATCCTGAAAATAATTTAAAATGCAGAATATATAAGGAACTCAACTCAGTATTAAACAAAACAAACACTCGTTGGGTTAAGTTATAATCAAAGGCGTGGACACCCGCCTTTGCGCTAAGCTCCTGGGACACGCTGGAGGGCTTCCTGTCCCTGTGCTGAGCTGCCCAGGACACGCAGTTCGGCCTCTCGCCCAGTGCACCTTCCACCACGCCAGGATTATTTTTCTTACAAAGTGTGCTGTTAAGTGTCCCCAGCAGGTGTGGCTGAAGCAGTCTTTTCTCTAATCACTCTGGGGTGTTCTTCCAGATATCACTTTTCTTGCGTGGCTGGCGCCTCATTGTCCTCTTGCTTCTGATTCTGCTGTTATCCACGCTCCTAAATTCTAGGTAGAAAATCACAGCTGGAAATGTCTCCTTAAGTTGTCCCAGTCAGGTATTAAGCCAATATCTGATGTCCAGGGTTTCTCCTAGGAAGACATGTGCATTTTGGCAGCCACCATCTTGCCCCGCCTTCTCCAAAATCAGATTTTAAACTCCCTTGAGTCCTGTGTGGTGGCTCATGAGTCTAATCCCAGTACATGTGAGACTGAGCCATGAGGATTTCATATACAAGTCAAGCCTCACCTGTAAGAGTATTGGGAGGGCCATCCCATTCCCTTATAAAATTAAAATATTGGATATAGAAGTAAGTTAAAGTGTTTGGAACTTATTTTTCTGTTAAGAATGTTTTCAAAGTGTCTGGAACTTGTTTTTCTGTTAAGAACGTTTCCAAAGTGTCTGGAACTTAACAGAAAAACAAGATGGCTGTGAAAACAAGAGGGCTGCGAAAAACAAGATGGCTGCAAAAAAAAGATGGCTGCGAAAACAAGATGGCTGCGAGAAGCAAGATGGCTGGAAAAACAAGATGGCTATGAAAAACAAGATGACTACGAAAAACAAGATGGCTGCAAAAAACAAGATGGCTTCGAAAAACAAGATGGTTGCGAAAAATAAGATGGCTCCACTTGTTTATTCTGTAAACCTATTGGCTGTATCCATTGTGATTGTCCCTTTTGCGACTATAAAAGTAATGTCTGTTTTGGGCTCGAGGTCAAGCCCGACAACTTGCCTGCTGCCTAAGAGGCTGAACGTTAGCCCGGCCAAAAGGAAGCATTCCTCTGTTTGCTGCTGGACAATTCCTCTGAATGAAAGTTAGGCTTGTGAAGGAGACTTGACCCTGGCTTGCCAGTAAGAGCTGCCGCACAATAAACTCTGCTTGTGATTTACATCCTTGGTGTGTTCTTCATTATTTGGGTAAGGGGGCGACTCTTGGACCATAACACACCAAATTAGCAAGCCTCTCAACAACCTAGTAAGGCTATTTAAAAAAAAAATCTGAAAAAAATGGGTTAGGGTTTATCTCAGCGACAGAATTCCCCTATATCAAATGCGCACACAGTAACATACACACACACACACACACACACACACACACACACACACACACACACCCCACCTCCTTAGAACTTAAATCTGAGAAATGATCACTTACTGAGTGTGTCTTAAGCGCCCCCTGCAGGACTTATGTGTCCCTGAAGGAGGTTTGTGTCTGGGCTCACACTGAGGCCCCACACTGTGTCTCTTGCACAGTAATATAGGGCCGTGTCCTCTGGTCTCAGGCGGCTCATTTGCAGGTGCAGCGTGCTCTTGGAGTTGTCTCTGGAGATGGTGAACCGGCCCTTCACAGACTCTGCATAGTATATATAATCACTATTATAACTAATGGTTGAAACCCACTCAAGTCCTTTCCCTGGAGCCTGGCGGACCCAGTGCATGTAGTATCCCCCAAAGTTGAATCCAGAGGCCAGGAAGGAGAGTCTCAGGGAACCCCCAGGCAGCAACAGGCCTCCTCCGGACTCCACCAGCTGCACCTCACACTGGACACCTGCAAACACAGAGAATCCTGCTCAGGAAACTGCCACAGTCCACTGTGTCTCTCACTTTCATCCACTCACACAGAGTCTCCTGTTCCCCATGAATTACCTTTCAACCCAGCAACCAGGAGAACCCAGCTCAGCCCAATCTCCATGGTGGGTCCTCCGTGTGCAGTCCTGATGCCTGACTGGGGTCCCCTGGGTGCAGTGCTAGGCTCCTCTGCCAGAGCTGCAGGGTCAGGGCTGGGCTGGTTTTCATCAGCAGAGGGTGGCCCTATTTGCATGTCCTCCTGCCATATAGCAAGCTCTGCTGAGGACGACTCAGTCAGGGAGGGTCTCTGATCAGATGTAGGTGTACTGCGGTATTCTCCTCACTGATATCAGTCAGCAAAAAGCTATTTTCCTTAGAAGATTGTACTTTCATGTGCATGGACTTAAATTATGTTTATTAAAATTGTGTATGAAATTTTTATTAAAATATTTATTTTATGGGTAAGCAAACGATGTGTGCCAGTTTTGGGAAATGGTTTTGGTACTAATTTCAAAGTATATTGTAAAATTTCTCTGGTACTAATTCTAATTCCAAAATGTCAAAAGGGTAGTCAAGGCCTGGTTGCTGCCAGGCACTCAGGCAGCTGTTACCCTGCAGAATTCTGGGCACCAAAAGTGATTAGCAAGGGCTCAAAAGATTTTTAGCCCAGGGCCTTTATATTTCATAGACAAGTTTTTCATAATACGTAACTTCTAACAGATAAGGCCAAAAGTCTCCAAGAAGCAGAAGGATGATACAGGCCTTGATGAGAGCAAATACCATGTGACCCCTGGCTCTGTCAACAAGTAACACATTTTGGTCTTGCACAAGAGAGTAGGGCGGCCCACATTTGCAGGAAGAAAGCTTTTGGTTAAGCAGGATGTAAGATACTATAGTGAATCCTCATAATCACATCAAAAGGCTTGCCCCAGAAAATGGGTAGATCTACAACTCGTTGGGTCAGGAAGACTATTGGCTAAAGCAAGGATGGCAGATAACAATCTTTATAAAAACTGCTCGGTATCAAAACTTCAGTGTCTTCTTTTCAAGTCACCCCCACTATGTCCTCTGATGTAGTGGTGTTCTGTCCCTTTTCTTTCTGCGTTTGTAATAATAAAAATTGCTTAAGCTTGCAGCAGTTCTCACTATCTTTTCTAAAAATAGCTAAGAACAAGAACCCACGCCTCCATCTCACACTGTTACACTATGAAAAACTACTCATTCAGTGTATATGTAACAATTCTTATTTCATCTTTACGTGTTCGAGATAACTGTGTAGAGGTAGTCAATTTTATTTCTTCTTTAAGTGTTAAAATCAGCTCAAAAACATGAATAATTGTGCAGTATTTCTAGAATGACAAGTATGGTAGGATGCTTCACAATGTCTGAATCTGTGCTCCTGGCCACTAGGCTACGCTGCCCCTTGAACCAGACCCTGGATCGAGTTGCCCACCTAGTGATGTCTCAGAGCCCTCCTGTTGAGAGCTGGTATTCCTGTCATGCATTCTCAAGGTCACATATTGAATGTGCAGAGAGCCAGGTTCATGCTGATGTGTTTCTGGGATGGCAGAGATTTCCCATGCTGCTGTCTCCCTTTTCATTGGGCCCACTCAATTGATTTATCTGTTTGTTAGAGATGGATTCAACATGTATGACTGACATTGCATGCATGTGGCATAATAAGAGTGAATATTGCTCAGAGTTTGCTGATGTTTCCTCCTGTGCAGGCCTCATAGGCCCTAAGACGGTGAACACGTGGATTTTCCCGATAATTCTCCTACACTTTTATGTTCTACTTCCACTCAATCCCTTCTCCCCAGTTTTCTTTTAAAATTCATCTTAAAATTAATTTAATTAGTTTCCTTTCTAGGATTTTTCATTTGTGTTTAATCTCTTGGGGGAGATGTTTCAATTGTCATGACTATTGTGAACCCACCATGTTGTTTGTAGCGAGTCAGAACATTCTTCGTTTTCATGGTGGATAGCATTTCTAGGTATGGACACAACACAGGGTATATGAGCAAGCTGCGGGATACTTGGATCGCTTCCAGCTTTGAATATCACACAAGAAGAGGCTACACACTTGGATGTGTTCATATCTCCAAAATATCTGGTTTTGAATCTGACACCAAACCAAAGTAAAAACTATCAAATTTTAAACAATTCGTTAACTAGTTAATGCTACAAGAAAAAGAGACTTGACACACACAAGAATCAAGAATTTCAATGAATAAACAGAAGCAGGATGTTAAATGATTCAATCACTGCTGCCAAGAAGTGATAGATGTGCGGGAGGGGTGAGTTTGGGAAGCAAGCCGCTCAGGCCAGCACTGCACCTTCGGCCTTTGAAAATGCCTGTCTCATCTGCCTCCTAAGGGAGTGAGAGGTCTCAGTGGAGCCCGACCTTCCAGATCTTGATGTAATTTCCCATCAGTCCAGAGAGGTAGAACACATGTTATTAATTGGTGTATGAACTATGTTTTAATATTAAAATGTTTTGAGATATTGTAAAAATAATCTCAGGCAAGGCACTGAAAGGATAATAAACTGGTACAATATGAAATTGGGACTCCTTGTGGAATTAATTAGTACCGTGTGGAAAAGGACTTATAGTTTGAAACTCTGAGAGGCCATACTTGTGAGGGGTCCCCATTTCCCTTGAAGCATTTTACTGAGATTTTAGACATATGTCAAGAAGCTCCATCCTCCACCAACCGTGTGCTGCATGAAAACTTGAAGAAGTTCCACTGAAAGGAATCCAACCCCACGTGCGTTTCACCAGCACAGAACATGTTGTGGTTCTGTATCATCGAGGCTGCGCCCTACATGCTCTGTGGGAACCCACTGGAACTGTAGGGAGTAAAGGAACACAGCCACACTCTGCAAGAACACCCCACCTCTTGCCTAAGGAGAAATAGCCTCACTCTTCAGGAAAAGATAGAAATATTGACAACTAGGGACACGTGTGAAAAGTGGCAGCAGCTATGAGAAGGGACAGCTGTGAATGAAAACCAAAGACTCTCTGCCCAGGGTCAGGAACAAGAACACGGGACGTGCAACTCCCTGTGGGATTACAGGAGCCTGTGGAAGAGCACACAGCGCCCTCCTGTTGCTGGGAGCCTCTGCAGGGAGTTTAGTGTCTCGGCACACACTGAGATCCACACACTGAGGTCTCCTCACCGTGTCTTTGCACAGTAACACATGGCCATGTCCTCAGCTCTTAGGGTGCTCATTTGCAGGTGCAGCGTGTCCTTGGAGTTGTCTTGGAGATGGGGAATCATCCCTTCACAGATATGCCTCTTCCACATCCCTGGATCCTGGTAGGGCTGGAGCATGTAATAATCACTGCAGGTGATTCTCTAGGCCCCACAGAACAATCTCAGGGATCCTCAGGATGCACATAGTCTCTGCTGGACTCTGTCGGCTGCATCTCAGAGCTGTAAACATAGAGACATCCTGGCCAGGAGTCTGCCACACAACCCTTGTGTGTCTCACTCATGTATACCCACATTCAACATCTCTTGTTTCCAAGAAACTGAAATGTAAAACAGCAACAAGGAAAACCCAGTTCAGCCAAACTCCATGGTGTGTCCTTGGTGTTCAGTGCTGACCACTGGATGGGGTCATCTGGGGAGGATTCTGGTGATGCAGCTGGTGACGCATCGCTGGGGCTCTTCACTCTTCTCCTGGATTTCAATGTAGTATTTTATGTTTTTATTGGTAGATTGTAGTTATATATTATCATGAGGATCCAAGTCTTACAAACGAGTGTGCACGCCCGTCTTGGTGTCTTTTCCTTTTGACTACTTCTTTACCTGACAGTGATTTTGAGAGACACCTTCACACATGGGCATCACGCGATTGAACTATTTCTTTTGTCTGCTCTTTCTCCCCCCCACTCTCTCCATGCCATTACCCACGATTCTTCTGGTCACTCTTCTCAGGTACCTAAAGTTCTTTTCGTTTCTTACTTTTTCTCTGGCTTCTGCATATGAGAGAGTACATTCATCTCTTGCCATTCTGAGACTGGCTGGCCTCACTTGGCATAATATTCTCTAGTTTCGTCCATTTGCCTTCAAATGCTATAATATTTGAAGGCATCGGAGCCGGCCTTGAGGCATGACCAGTGCTGGGGCCTCCGAGGCTGGGATCGGAGCCTGCCAAGGGGTTAGGCCGGTGCTGGGGCCAGGGAGGCCTGCATCGGAGACTGCCGTGAGGCAAGGCCGGTACTGGGGCTTCCGAGGCCAGGATAACAACCTGCCGAAGGGCTAGACCGGTGCTGGGGTCAGCGAGGCCGGCAACGGAGCCTGCCTTGAGGCATGACCAGTGCTGGGGCCTCCTAACCCGGGAACGGAACCTGCCGAGGGGTTAGGCCGGTGCTGGGGCCAGCGAGGCCGGCACCGGAGCCTGCCATGAGGCAAGGCTGGTACTGAGGCCTCCGAGCCCGGGATTGGAGCCTGCCGAGGGGTGAGGCCAATGCTGGGGCCAGCAAGGCCGGCATTGGAGCCTGTGGTGAGGCAAGGCCACTCCTGCGGCCTCCAAAGCCAGGACCGAAGCCAGCTTAGGCGTTGACCGGTGCAGGGGCCAGCGAGACTAGACCTGGGGCCTCCCATGAGGCAAGGCCGCTGCTTGAGCCAGCGAGGTCTGGATCAGTCCACTGAGTAGCCAGGCCACTACTGGGACCATCAAGAGTGGGATCGGTACTTGCAACGCAGCATGCACAGAGAAATATCGCAGAAAATATAAATCAGACGCTTCTCTTAATCAGCAATAACTAGGAGGAAAAGGGCAACAGGAAGAGGTTGAGCTATAGAAAGGGCCCTATAGTGAAGCAACTAATGTGACCAATCAGAGGGTATGTAATACTGGAGGACGGAGCCTCTTTAAAACGCAGGAGGTACATAAACAAATGTATCAAAGTAAATCACCAAAGAAGCATGCGATGGAGGGAGGGGGAGGGAATGGGATGGGGGCTGGAGGAGGGCTAATTGGATGATGTGTGCTTGTATATCCTCTCAAGTCTTGTACTCCAATGTGATTGATATATGACTACAATGCACCAATTTAAAAAATAAATTATTTTAAAAAATTAAAAAAAAAGAAACACTAATGGATCTAAAGGGAGATAATTTTTTGTTATAGGTTCATCCAGGTTCACTGAATTGTGTTTTTATGGATTGCAGATCCACAAACTGCAGATCATGAACTTCTGTGTTTAGCTGATATTAACAAACACTCTTCTAAAGTTTTGGCCTGGTATGTGGCTCCTTGTAATAAATATGATGGCAATAGGCAATAGAGTGGTGCTCTGCTAGCATCCTCACTGCGGTGTCTCCCCAAAACCCACAATAGCAGCTGAGAGACAGGAAATGTATTTGCTCAGAGTTCTGGAGATTTCATAGTGTCAGTCCATGTTAAGCCAGTTTACATCAGTGGAGCCCAGAGATGATGTCAGGAGAGGGGGGCTCCCACACCATGGAGGCCTGAATCAAGTGTGAGAGCAAGGGGAAGAGGACCACATAGAGCCCCCAAGGCCACAGCCCAGGGGCCGTCCTGAGCAGACAACTCTGCCTCCCCTAGGGTTGCCTGGTCTGTGAAGTGAGGGCCAGTTTCTAGTAGCTTCATTTGGTACTCCATGTAGCCTGGTGCAGGCTCCATGTTCCGGTATGTTCTCCAACACTGGATTGATTGGTTTTCCTTTTATTTTGAGGCATTGTATAATGTAAATGTGCACTGATGTCTTGATAAGATATTTCTAGTGGCAGAGAAAATGCAGTGTGAGTTTTTGTGCATATCCTCTGGGATGGAATGTTAACAGAAACTTTGCTTGTTTTATGAGTTTCCCTGTTCTATAATGAAGATTTTAATTATATTGTGGGTACACTTATTTTGGTGGTCAAATGATTTGCAAATAATTATTCTTAGTCTGAAGATTTTCATTTGTATCCTTACAGTCATTTGAAAGTGTTTAACTTAGATGAGGTGCAGCCTATGTGCCTTCTTTGTTATTCCTGAGCTTTCATTTCAGTTACTATTGGTGGAATGCTAGTAATTTCATATTTTATGCAATATATCCATAAGGTTATCTTCCCTGGTCTCTTTCCAGATCACTTTTTTACTTCTGCCACAGCAGTGCTTGTGTGTGTGTGTGTCTGTGTGTGTGCATGCTCACACATGTGTGTGTGCCTGTGTGCGTGTGTGTGCGTGTGTGTCTGCACTTGTCGCATGCGCGTGCGTGTGTGTGTGCACGCGCATGTGTACCTATGTGCGTGTATGTGGGTGCGAGTATGTGTGTGCACGTTTGTGTGTGTCCACATGCGTGTGTGTTTGTGTGTATGTTGCCATGCTGACTGCAACCTGGCTCTGAGACTTCCTGTGTCTTTAGAGGAATATATCACCCATCTATGAGGTCATGGACTCTGTATGCAAGATGGGTCCCTCTGTTCTCCCAACACCTGAGAACCCTCCACATGATAGAGGGGCCCTCTGAACCACAGAGAGTCAGTTTTCCTCAGCCATCCCAGGTCAGTATGGCCAACAAAGCCCCCTAACACAGGGGAGGTCAACCTAGAACCACATCCCAGCAGGTCCTTACAGAGCTTAGCCATGGGATCCTGCACAGGGTGACTGCTGGGGGCAGGAGATTTAGCATCTGCTTGCAGCAGATTGTAGACTTGGGACAGTGTCTTCCTGGCTCCTCCAGCCAGCCCTCCTGGCAGGAGGTGTCTATTTTCTCCTGACATTGTCTCACCTGGGCAGATGTGCTGCATGGAGAGACAACTCTTCTTTAGAAAACTGGAGGCTCCAGGATAGAAGAACTGCAGGTAACTTCATGTGTCTGCTGCCTAGTCTGGTCATCATAGCTTCAGCCTCCCCTCCATGGTAGACATGGGATGGGTTCATGGTTGTCTTGCGTTTGCGGGTCTACGCATGGCCTGAGGAGGACCCCGGGACCTGCAAAGAGGCCCTACACACCATCCATACACTGACTTCCTGTTGCCTGCATCATCTCGCTTGACATATATGTGATATATTCAGACTCATCAAATCACACCCTTGAACCTGGTATGGTGGTGCATGCCTGTAACTCCCAAATTTGGGACAATGAGAATGGAGGGTAGCAGACTTGAAATAATCCACGGCAGTATAGTAAGACTCTCAGCAAACTAGGATGACCATGTTTCAAAAGAAAAACTATTAAAGGGGGTGTTATTGATTGGTAAAATTTCTCTTGGTTAAACTCCCTGTAAACACACACACACACACACACACACACACACACACACACACACACACACACACTAAAACAAATACACTTAGAATTTTTGCCCAATAGATGATCACTTGCTTAGTGTGACCTCAGCACCCTCTGGAGAAGCTCTGTGTCCCAGCAGGAGGTTTGTGTCTGGGCTCACACTGAGGTCCCCACACTGTGTCTCTTGCACAGTAATACAGGGCCGTGTCCTCAGGTCTCAGGCTGCTCATTTGCAGGTACAACGTGTTCCTGGAGTTGTCTCTGGAGATGGTGAACCGGCCCTTCACAGAGTCTGCATAGTAGGCGCTACCACCACTACTAATGGCTGAGACCCACTCTAGTCCCTTGCCTGGAGCCCGGCGGACCCAGTGCATGCCATAGTTACTGAAGGTGAATCCAGAAGCCAGGCAGGAGAGTTTCAGAGACCCTCCAGGTTGCACCAGGCCTCCTCCGGATTCCACCAGCTGCTCCTCACATTGGACACCTGCAAACACAGAGAATCCTGCTCAGGAAACTGCCACAGTCCACTGTGTCTCTCACTCCCGTCCACTCACACTCAGTGTCTCCTGTTCCCCATGAATTACCTTTCAACACAGCAACCAGGAGAACCCAGCTCAGCCCAAACTCCATGGTGGGTCCTCCGTGTGCAGTCCTGATCCCTGACTGGGGTCCCCTGGGTACAGGGCTGGGCTTCTGTCCCAGAGCTGCAGGGTCAGGGCTGGGCTGGTTTTCATCAGCAGAGGGCGGCCCTATTTGCATGTCCTCCTGCCATATAGCAGGCTCTGCTGAGGACGACTCAGTCAGGGTAGAGGACATGGTGACTATAAGTGCCCTGGGGTAGTTCGCCCACTGACTCCTCACCAAAATAATGTCATTAGAGCCAGCTTCCATGACAGAAACGCAGCCTAAATGTAATTTTACATAATAGTTTTTAAGATCCGTCATATTTTCAATAAAGCCATTTTTGCTGGATAAGTGAAAGTTACACTTCCGTGTGTACATCGCACCAATGGCCTCCTGTAATTTTTCCTGGCACTGACGTAACTTCATAGGGATAGCAGTATCAATTCCTTTCTGAGGTGTGAAATTCAGCTCAAAAGCATGGATACATTGTGCAGTGTTTCTGGGTCTCAGGCTGTGCTGCCCTGGCCCAGAATCCTGATAGAGACCTGCCTCGCGATGTTTGCAGAACCCTCCTGTAGTGAGCGGGTGAGATGTTCATGACCCTGTGTTCTCCTGAGAGTGCATGGAAGCCAGGCTCATGCTCATGTTTTTAGGCATCAGGGAGTCACACGCAAGGGTCTGCCTTACATCAGCCAGACTCACCTGTGTCACCCACTCAGGGGGCTGTGGCTGTCATAGCTTAAGTGTTCCGTAGTGAGAGTGCTAAGCACGAGCTCATTTTCACTCCTGTGCAGACATCACAGACCCTGACACTGAACACATGGACCTCCTAGTTCCACTCTTGGCCCTGATTTCTCCCTCCACTTACCCCCTTATACATGACCACTGAACTCTTACCTCATGATGACTTAATTAGTGTACGAATTCTAGAATTCATAGGGCTGTTTCATGTGTTTGGCATCCTTCACTTTCTTAAGCGTTGGGGCTCACCACCGTGTATGGAGTCAGGAAAGCCTTCATGTCCACGATGGAGGCCTTTCTAAGGATGGATCTGCCACATTTTATACAAGCAGGCTTCGTGGTCTTTGAGTGCTTCCAGTTGCTGAGGATCACTCAGGAAGCCGTCACTCACAACCTCACCTGGGGCCACGGAAGCAGGAGCTCCTATGAGTATCTATGCCTGGATTCACACTAACTTCCCCAGAGAGTCAAACACTCAGATTAAAGATGGGTAGAAGACATGAGAAGACATTTCTTGAAAGCAAATTAACGATGCCCATCGGTATGTGAAGAAAGCCTCCACCTCTCTAGTCCTTGTAAGATTCAGATCAGAACCGGCAGAGCGATCGTCCCATATCATGAAGACCGGGCTTCCTCCACGGTCCCCTAGACAATCACCCGATGAGCTCAGGATGCGATCCTCCATGATGGCATTCATTTGTGGAGTAGAGCAGGTTGGTCTCACAGATGCAGAGAACAGAATGGAGATTCTACACTGTGTGGCCATCAGATGAAGGCAGTGTGTGACCCCATCAGCCGGTGGGTCTGTGCAGGTGAGTAGGAGGGAGGAACTGTGCGTTCACTGAACACCGGGAAGAGTATCGGTAATGAAGATATCCAAATGCCCAGAAGAGAGGCTTCTAAAGGTCAGTAGCACAGAATGGGAGAAAATAAATGGGAGAGAGGCATGCTCATTAGCCTGACTTGATCACACAGTGTCCACCATCATGCACCATCACACACCATTAAATGAAATATAAAGAAGCGCGCAGCTGTGGTCGCACTGATGCCCCTATCCTCTGAGCAGCCCGCTCACGGGAACCTAAGTATCTGCAGATACTCATCCAGAGGCAGAGTCGAGACAGATCAAGAGGAGGACAGGAGTGCGTGTGGGATAGGAGGATGGAGGGCGGAAGGAAGAAGGCAGGCTGGAATGCTGACAAGTCCTTATCTTTCCAAGTTCACAAAGTTGATGTTTTAATTTAAACCTACAAATTATTGTTGAATCACAGTCTCACATCCTAACGTGGTCCAGAGTAATAGGGACATCCATGAAACAACACTTGCTGACTTCTCCCTGTCTACCTCCCTCCCTCCCCTTGCCCATACACGGTATGTGGGTGGCCGTTGGTACACATATATATGTACACTATGATTTATGTTATTTAATTAAGGTCCATAGGCATAATGGCAATTGGTATACACACATATGTACGTTATAATTGATAATTATTCAACTAATGTTTCTTGACATAACGTTGGTTGACTTGAATCCCCGATCCCTCCCCAGAGGACTCCTTCATCCACTGGGCTTTCTTCTTCATTATCTAAAGTCTGATTTGTATCTTATGACTCCATAACTTGCACAGAGGAGAGAAGACACAGGACTCTCCACATTCTATGACTGGCCATTCTCACTCCACATGATATATTCCAGTCCACGCATTTTTCTGAAAATGACATAATTTTGTTGTTTTTGTTATTGCTAAGTAAATTTTACTGTGTATATCCTATGCTTTTGCAATCCATTCACCTGTTGATGGACACCGAGGTTGGATACATGCTTTGACTATTGCAGCTTGTGCTATTATAAAAGTATATGCATGAATCACTGCAATGTTCTAATTTAAGTCCCTTTGGTAGATACCCAGGAGTGGTAGAGCTGGATCTTACGGTGGATCCATTCCTAGTACTCTGAGGATCCTCCACGCAGATATCCATAGCAGCTGACTCATTTGCAATTCCCCACTCTGTATGAGTGTTCCTGTTTCCCTATGTCCTCACCAGAACTCACTGTTGTTTGTTTTCTGGATTATTTTCATTCTAATTCAAGTTACATGGCTCTCAGTGTGGTTTTGATTGGCATCTCCCTGATTGCTAACAATATTGAACATTTTTCCATTTATTTATTGGCCAGTTGTGTTTCTTCTTTGTGAGGGATCTATCCATGTAATTCAATTGTCCAGTACCTGATTGGATCATTGGTTTTCATTGTTTAGTCTTTTAAGTACTTTGTATCTTTTAGATATTAGTCCTCCTCAGAGGAACATCTGGGAAAAGATCTCCCATTCTGTAGGCTTCTCTTTAGACTCTTTTGGTATCTTGTTTTGCATAACAGAAACAATTTAGTTTAATGCAAACCCTCTCGTTAATTCTTGTTTTAATTTCCTGTGTCTTGGTGGTCTTGTTGAGGAAATGTCTATCTGAGCCGCTATGTTGGAGAGCTGGACCTTTGCCATCCTGCAATTATTGCGAAGCCTGTGGTCTAGGTCCCAGGTTACCTCAGGTCCCTTCAGGAACAGGCGGTCATTTCTCAGTCCAGGGGAGTTTAGCAGCAGCTGCAGGAGCTCACTGTGTGGTTTTGTTAGGACGTCTGCAGAGTGTTCATGATGTTTTCAAGCATGGAGAAGAGAAAGCATTGCTTTGCGTATTCGTTCTCTGCATCCTCTGGTTCCACAGGATTTAGGTTCTTTGCTGGAGTTGGTGTGGGTGAGATGCTGGATTCCGGCACCTTGTGGCTCCTGCAAGGGCTCATCACTCTGGTGCCCGCTTCTGCTCCCTGCTCCTCAGAGGAGGCACGTGGAGCTCTTCCCTCCTCTGCTCTCTGTGATGTCTCCAATCAAGCATGTTCCAACCATCTTTTTTCTCTTGAGTCTGACTGCTTTTCTTCTCTTACCAAGAACCTCATTTTGCTGATGGAGTTCCACGTTTCCCAGCCACCAAAACACACGCCTTCCTCCATTCTGCCATCTTTAATCCTCTCTATCCAGATTCTTTACAGTGCAATATGCTGTGCAACTCATGTTTGTAGCACATCCAGTATTGAACCACACACTGTATAGAGGATTAAGAGAGTTCTAATTTTTATTATAAATTTTGTAAGTTTGTTTCCTGACATGTGCTCATTGCAATATAGGTTTTTGTGCAACATTGCCCATGTACATACACATTTTAACCCCTCAATAAATAATTTTCATTTTCATGCCTCCATTTATGTGAAGTCAAGTGACTGTGATCTTGTTTCACTGGGCTGCGAGAGGTACAGCAGTGACCTTTGCCATTCTTGACTTAGGTTGCCTGTAACCATTTCAGATGACCAGTTACAAGGCTCTGAGGTGCACGGTTAAAACAGTATTTGAATGTATTTTCTGCTTTCAATATTTTCTTCTGAATGTGGGTAATCCTGTCCTACATGTTACACCACATTAAGAGTAATTAGTATTTCTAAAGTTTATCATTGTTAATGTGTATGTGCTTTAGTTGGATGATTTGTTGTGATGGGAAGAATGACTAGTTCTGCGTGTTTATGTTATTTCTGAAATCAATAACTAGGTAATTGTAGTTGATGCTTTAAAACTCCTGCAAATTGTTTGTGAAAAATAATTGTTATTAGTGATGATTTGAAAACTTAGAAAGTAGAAATTACAGTTTTGAGGATTTCATAACTTATTTTAATTGGTGCATTGTTGCCATTCTCTTCATGAGGTACAAGATGCACACGTTATCACTAGCTCCTCCCGGGTCCCACCCCCAGTGCCTCCCTCCTCCCTCCTCTCTCCTCATGATTGACTTTGATATGTTTATGAATGTACACCATGCATCATAGAGAATGTCTCTCTTCACCCCTCTAATGCCCGAGGTTAAATAACCTTCTTGTCTAGTTTAACATTTAATATTCAGGATTTAAGGAAATTCAATGGGATTCAGGATTAATGGTAAATCCATTTCAAACTGTCATATTAAATGTATTAATACTGATAACTACATTGTAGGCTTACAACATAATAAAGAGGACTTTCTAGGGAAAACAGTTATAGATAATGAAGTCAAAACCAGCAAAAAATAAAAGAATTCCAATGAACCCATTCTCCATCTGTTTCTATTTCTTAACCAGAAGCACTACCTAGAGGTCCTGAGCACCCCCTGCTGGTCCTGGGCACCCTGCAGGAGGTTTGTGTCTGGGCTCACACTGAAGTCCCCACACTGTGTCTTGCACAGTAATACAGGGCCGTGTCCTCAGGTCTCAGGCTGCTCATTTGCAGGTGCACAGTGCTCTGAGAATCGTCTCTGGAGATGGTGAATCTGCCCTTCACAGATGCAGCATACTCTGCTGTGCCACCATTGCCTTTGTTTCTAATAAAACCTACCCACTCCAGCCCCTTGCCTGGAGCCTGGCGGACCCAGTGCATGTAGTAATCACTGAAGGTGAATCCAGAGGCCAGGCAGGAGAGTTTCAGGGACCCACCGGGCAGAACCAGGCCTCCCCCGGATTCCACCAGCTGCACCTCACACTGGACACCTGCAAACACAGAGAATCCTGCTCAGGAAACTGCCACAGTCCACTGTGTCTCTCACTCCCGTCCACTCACACTCAGTGTCTCCTGTTCCCCATGAATTACCTTTCAACACAGCAACCAGGAGAACCCAGCTCAGCCCAAACTCCATGGTGGGTCCTCCGTGTGCAGGGCTAGGCTGATCACTGACTGGGGTCCCCTGGGTGCAGGGCTAGGCTCCTGTCCCAGAGCTGCAGGGTCAAGGCTGGGCTGGTTTTCATCAGCAGAGGGCGGCCCTATTTGCATGTCCTCCTGCCATATAGCAGGCTCTGCTGAGGGAGGACTCAGTAAGGGAGGGTCTCTGATCAGATGTAGGTGATCAGGGGAGTCTGCTCACTGACAGCAGTCAGCAACATGTGATTTTATAAGAAGATAGTGCTTTGATAAGCACACCCTTTAAATCATAGTTTTATATGTAATTGCATATAGAATATTCTTTTATTAAAATATTTCATTATTATGTAAGTGAATCAAGAAAACTGTATTCTCTCAATCTATGTTTAGTATTCTTATTTCATTTACTTGTACAGAGATAACCATGTAAATGATTTCAATTTTATTTTGACTTTTCTCTGTTCTATTTGAAACAATGAATGCCCTTGGCAATGTTTCTTGTTTCACATGCAGGATAAGATGCTTCTCATAACTGAATCCATGCTCCTCACCACGAGGCTACACTGGCCCTGGACCACCTCATGGATATGGGGCTTGCCTAGTGATGTCTGCAGGACCTTCCTGCTGAGGTCAGGTGTGACTTTCATGCACCCTGTCTTCCCTTAATGAAGGTGCAGAATTCCAGGTTCATGCTGATGTGTTGTCAGGAATCATAGAAAATCCCTGCACTACTGTCTACCTTTCCATCACACCCTCACCCTATTTATCCAATTATTCATTATAGATGGATCAAGAGACTATGATTGACAGTGTAAATGTCACACAGGGGAATAAATTTTGATTATTTGCTGTTGTTCCCTCCTATGCAGCCTTCATGGACCCTACAGTGAGCATGTCAAGCCCTACCATTGCTCCTGCCCTCTCTACGTCCTCTCTCCCTTCTCCCACAGGTCTCTTGATGAACTCATCTTCTAGGTAATTTAATTATCCTTGTCTTTAGTGGACTTAAAATGTGTGTTTGCTTTTCTAGGATTAAAGCATGTGTTTTGTTTATTGGCGTCTTTCAATTGCCATGAGTATCACCAACTCATCATGATGTAATGCGTGTCAAACCTTCATTTTCATGATGGGTAGCATTCCTAGGATGGACACAAAAGAGGTTAATAAGCAAGCTGCAGGATCCTTGGGCTGCTTCCACTTTCTGAGTATCACATGGGAAGCAAGAACTCACTTGGACATGTTCATATACTATAAAATGTGGTTTTAAATCTCACACCTAAATGAAAATACAAACTATCCATTTTTATACAAAGAATTGGTCAATGTTTTAAATAAAAAAGACTTTAAACACAAGACAGTCAGGAATTCCTATGAGGAAAGGACCCATGATATCAACAGTGCAGTCACTGTCCCCAGGAAGTGGTCGATGTGAGGTGAGTGTGGGAACCAAGTTCCTCCTGCCAGCACCGCACCTTCCGACTTTGGAAGCAGCCTGTCTCCCTCTGTCTTCTCACTGGCCATTGTGTGGACACAGCAGGACATATGGATTAGAACACAGAGTTCAAGTGAGGACATACCGTGAAGGACACTGCCAACAGGTCTGCCCTTCCTCTTTTATTTGATCTGTATTCTCTTCATGAGAGGAATACAAGGCAATGAGATTGGGAATATGGGAGTATGTCACTCAGAGTTACAAAGCCTTCTTGTTGATGAATCCCTGATGACTTTATTCTTTCTATTTTTAACTGGAAATGTAGAAAGTATAATGTGTCTTTCTTTCTGTTTAATTTTGGAATTAGAAAGTTTGTTATCCGGCATAAAAGGTCAACAGATGGAAAGACTTTTGCTGCAAGGTGTGTCAGGCCCAATTTCTCCTGCTGTGATGGTTTGGATATGAACTGTCCCACAGAAGAGCATGTGCGCCAGGCGACGCAGCCAGTGCCAGGCTTGGGACATGGCAGGAGGTGGTGTGTCATTGGGGGAAGGGCCTAGGGACTGTGTATGTCCCTGGTCCCGTCTTATTTCTCTGCTTGCTGCAGAGAAACTGCCAGGTCTTTGATCAATCTCGAGGTCACTCCTATGTAGGGCAAGGAATGGATTTAGTCCCATTTTTCTGCAGATGGATAACCAGTTTCCCAACACCGTTTGTTGAAAAGGCTGCCTTTTCCCCAGCACATGTGTCTGGCACTTTTGTCCAAAATCAACTGGCTGTAAGTGTGTGGGTTTCTTTCTGTCCCTTCTGTTCTGTTCCTTTGCTCTCTGCATGTGTTTTGGGGCCAAAACCATCTTTGAGCAAAAGCACAAAATGAAGGAATGAACCTCACATGGTTCACAGTCTGATCTCATAAACACAGTCTAACTTCTTATTCCATGAGACACTTAAAAAGTGCTAAAGATAAACGAAGGATCCAGTATAGGTAGACAAGAAATGGGTCTAAAGAAATGGAGAGATATGTTGGAAGTAATCATTGAATTTGACTTGTACTAACTATTCAAAAATCCTGAAAACAATTTAATATGCAGAATATATAAGGAACTCAACTCAGTAGAGAACAAAAACAAACACATGTTGGGCTAAGTTATAATCAAAGGTGTGGACACGGTTCTTTAAAAGGCAGGCATAGAGGTACGATCAAGACGTTCTCTAGAGAAGCTCAGTGTCCCCGTCATCAGAGACAGGAAACCAGATCCACCGTGTGATTTCTCTTCCCCAGGTCAGAATGGCTCTGACCAGAACACTGGAGACCAAGGTCTGGAGGAGGTGGAGCAAGGAGCTCAGTCCCTGCTGGGCTGCAGGTCAGCACAGCCACAGGAAGGTGGTGTGAAGTGTCAAGCAGTGAAGGTGCCCCTCTGTGGGACCCAGCAGGACACACCCCAGGGAAACGACGTCAGCCTCCCTAAGGATTCCTGCAAGCCCAGGGTTACTCCAGCACTTCTCACCAAGCCAGGGTGTGCAGTGAATGGAAATACCCAGATACTGAGTGTTAATAAAAGAAGATATGCCTTGGGGAGTTCTACTCGGCCTCCAGAGACACAGTTCTGCCATTTTCCACTTCTGAATGGCAAGTAGGAATCCTTCTTTCAAAATGCCCTGTCAAGATTTAACTCCTGAGAATATTCCTGGGATTGGGGAAAACTGACCCTGCACACACTACCAAACCAGAATGAATGTCCTGAGACAGTGTCTCTTCTTTACTTATCAACCCGTTTGTCCTTCACAAGAGGCTTCCCTGTTCCTCAGAGAGTCAGTATGTCAAAGTAAAAGTCTTTATCTATCTGCTTGATGTACATGTGACATCACCAGACCCAATATTCCTTACTCACTGTCTGGGGTCTCTGCTGTGCTTTTTGTCATAAATAACAGGTTCTGAGGTTGTTGTCATGACTGTGGCCAGCACAGGGGCTTCTGTTCTCCTGCTCTGCCTTGCTGACCCCTCTCTCACTTGCTGTCAGCAGGCCCTGGGTGCTAATCCTTGCAAATAGGCACTTGGAGAATTTTGTATTAGTACCATGTGTTTTATTTATTTATTTTTAATTTAATTTTTATTTGTTTATAAGTGGAACATATTGAGAGTGGTGTACATTTACATTGTGCTTCATGCCCTTCCCCTCCATTCCCCCCCCACCCCATAGAGAGTGTCCAGGTTAATCATGTAGTATTTATGCTATTACACATATTCGTATGTACCTCCTCCATTGAACAACCTCAGCTTTCTTCCTTTCCTATCCTTCCTTTCAAGCTTTGCTGAGATTTCCCCTCCATCATTTGGAATCCCTCTGGTTGTACCGCTACGCCCTAGCTTGGACATATTAGAGAAAACATATGTCCCTTCTCTTTGTGTTCTTGACTAATCTCACTTAACATAATGTTCTCCAGCTCCCTCCATCTTCTTGCAAATGCTATACTTTTCTTTATAGCTGAATAGAATTCCATTGTGTGTATTTCCCATAATTTTGCAATCCATTCATCTGTTGATGGAGATCTAGGTTGGTTCCATATATTGGCTATTACAAACTGTGCTGCTATGAACATGGGTATGCATATGTTAACGTAGTTCTCTGATTTCAACCCCTTTGGGAAGTTACCCTAAATGGTATAGCCGGATCAAATGGTGGATCTATTCCCAGTTTTCTCAGGAATCTCCACACTGATCTCCATAGTGGCTGAATTAGTTTGCACTCCCACCAACAGTGTAAAAGAGTTCCTCTTTCCCCACATCCTCACCAGCAATTGTTGTTTGATTTCTTTATGTTTGCCACTCTGATTGGGGTTATATGGAACCTCAGCGTAGTTTTGATTTGCATCTCCCTGATGACTAGTGATGTTGAACATCTTTTTATGTATCTATTGGCCATTTGTATCTCTTACTGAAGACCTTTTTCATGTATGATTTTATTCATCATCACAAGACCCCTGACCCTAATAATAATAATAATAATAATAATAATAATAACGATAAGGCAAATGATAGCAACAAGGGTGGAAAACATTGTTTCAAGTTTCAAAGGGAGAATACAACAAAAGATGATTGCTGTCAACTAAAATAAAGCTCAGCATTTTTAAAAAAATTTGTACTGATGATTGTCTACTTATTGGAAATTCACTTGAGCTAATTCAGGTAGACTTTTTTTTTTTGTGGTACTGGAGATGGAACCCTTCTACTTCCGGACTACACTCCCAGACCTATTTTATATTTCATTTGGAAATAGGGTTTCTTAAGCCAGCATGACTGGCTTTGAACTGCGAGATTCTCCTGTCTCCGCCTCCCAAGAGCGGGGATTACCAGTGTGCGCTACCACGCCCGGCTCAGATAGATTTTAAAGGAACATGTGGCACTCATGCGTGCATACATAGGAAGCATGAATTAGATGAATTGTCATGCTCACAAGTAGTCTCACAAGAGCATTGGCACCAAGTCAAGGATGGCCACATTTTCTAGCAAACATCTTCTCTGTCTCTGTGCACACCACTGTGTAAGTATTCTTTAGGAGAGCACTCTATCAGTGTCTCCAAGATGAGTAAAGACTCTGCAGAACTGATGAAAACTATAAACCAAATGGCCTTAATAGACAATACAGAATATTTCAACCAGAAAAAACAGAATACACATTCTTCTCAGCAGCCCATAGCACCTTCTTCAAAATAGATCACATTCTGGGGCACAAAGAAAGCACCAGAAAATTCAAAAGATGTAATATAATTCCCTGCATCTTTTCAGATCATAATAGAATGAAAGTAGAAATCAACAAGAGGAAACCCAAAATAAACTATTTAAATACATGGAGATTGAATGATACACTCTTGAACGACAAGTGGGTAAGAGCAGAAATTAGGGGAGAAATAAAGACATTTATGGAATTAAATGAAAATAGAGAAACAACTTACCAAAATCTATGGTACACTTTGAAGGCAGTGTTGAGAGGAAAGTTCATAGCATTGAGTGCCCACATAAGAAGAATAGAAAGCCACCAAGCAAACAACCCAATGACACAACTCAAGGACCTAGAAAGACTGCAACAGTCTAATTCCCAAGCCAGCAGAAGGCAGGAAATTATTAAAATAAGAGCATAAATAAATGAAATAGAGAACAAAAATCAGTTCAAAGAATCAACAAAACAAAAAGCTGGTTCTTTGTTTTGCTAGTGTAGAGTCTTTTGAGCTCTTTGTATACTCTGGATATTAGCCCCCTATCAGAATGGTGGCTGGTAAAGATCCTTTCCCATTCTGTAGGCTTCCTCTTTAGGTTATTGATAGTTTCCTTTGATGAGAAGAAACTTTTTAGTTTGATGTTATCCCACTTGTTTATTCTTGCTTTAATTTCCTGAGCTTTGGAGGTTTTGTTGAGAAAGTTACTGCCTGTGCCAATATGTTGTAGTGTTGTACCTATGTTCTCCTCTACTAACTTCACAGTCTCAGGTCTAATTTCTAAGTCTTTGATCCATCTTGAGTTGATTCCTGTGTTAGGTGAGATATAGGGGTTTAGATTCATCCTTTTACAAATGGCTAGCCAGTTCTCCCAGCACCACTTGTTGAAAAGGCTGTCTTTTCTCCAGCGTATGTGTTTGGCCCCTTTGTCAAAGATTAATTGACTAAAGATGTGTGGGTTTGTTTCTGCATCTTCTATTCTAATCCACTGGTCAGTATATCTGTTTTTGTGCCAGTACCATGCTGTTTTTACTACTATTGCTCTATAGTATAGTTTGAAGTCTGGGATTGTAATGCCTCCTGCGTGTTTCTTGTTATTGAGAATTGCTTTGGCTATTCTAGGTCTTTTCTTTCTCCATATGAAGTTCATGATTGATTTTTCTAGGTCTCTGAAGAATGCCACAGGTATTTTAATGGGAATTGCATTGAACCTATAGATCAGTTTTGGCAGAATGGCCATTTTGATGATATTTATTCTGCCTATCCATGAGCACGGGAGATCTTTCCATCTTCCAAGGTCTTCTTCTATTTCTTTCTTTAATGTTTTATAGTTTTTGTTGTAGAGGTCTTTTACATCTTGGGTTAGGTTTATTCCTAGGTATTTTATTGGTTTTGAGGTTATAGTGAATGGAATTGTTGTTTTTGTTTCTTTCATTGTGGATTCGTTGTTGGCATAAAGAAAGGCCACTGATTTCTTTAGGTTGATTTTGTAACCTGCGACTTTGCTGAATTTGTCAATCAGCTCCAGAAGTCTTTTGGTTGAGTTCTTTGGGTCTTCCAGATAAAGGATCATGTCATCTGCGAATAAGGATAATTTTACTTCCTCTCTTCCTATGTGGATTCCTTTGATTTCCTTCTCTTGTCTGATCAAGAAATGGGCAAATGAACTAAATAGACACTTCACAAAAGAAGAGATACAAAGGGCTAATAGATACATGAAAAGATGTTCTTCAACACTGGCCATCAGGGAGATGCAAATCAAAACTACACTGAGATTCCATCTAACCCCAGTCAGAGTAGCAAGCATAAAGAAATCAAACAACAACAAATGCTGGCGAGGATGTGGGGAAAGAGGAACTCTTTTACACTGTTGGTGGGAGTGCAAACTAATTCAGCCACTATGGAGATCTGTGTGGAGAATCCTAAGAAAGGTGGGAATAGATCCACCATATGATCCAGCTATACCACTCCTGGGTATCTTTCCAAAGGGGTTGAATTCAGAGAAATACAGCAACATATGCATACCTATGTTCATAGCAGCACAATTTGTAATAGCCAAAATATGGAACTGTTGCAGACTAAACTCAGTCGGGTCGTTATTGTCCGCTCCCGGTCAAATCCTCAGAAAGATGGGGCAAAAGGCAGGTGAAGTTCTGCAGAAACTTATCTGCAGCGATTCTTTCCCCTCTATGAATTTCTTAAGTTTTTTGGTACAACGCTTTGGAAAGAACCTGAGGTGGACAAAGGCTTCTTGAGCCAATGACACTTTATTACAAAAACCCCAAGAAATTTATACCCTTCACCAGTAAAGTTAATAATAAGAGAAAGAGGGGGTGGGTGTCTTTCAGCTGGCTGTTGGCCTTCGAAAGATTAACTCCTGATCCTCTCCAAGGTCTCGCAGATAAGCAGTTCCGGGTGGCAACCTCCCAGAATAAACTGGCATAGTCAAGGCTTGGGAGCTTCTCGGGGAATCTTCTTTAACTTTTCCTGAAACTTTCCATCTTTTGGGCTCAGTTCATATAGCAAGTGTGGGGAAATGTGGTGATTCAGGTGGATGTGATGGAGTTTCTTCAGGTGTTGGCATCTTATCTTCTAAATCTGAAAGCTTAAGCATACTCACAACACAGTTTGGCTGACAAAATATCACAAACAACACCACAAGGTTCTTAGTTCTAATTGTCAAATGTATTTCCTTAACTGCTGAGCACTCTTCTTTAGACAACAAGCCTATTAAAAGCCTACTCATTTTTAATAATCCACTTCCCTGTCACAAACTCTCTGCAGCCTGTTTCTAACTTTCTAATTCCTTTCTTTCCCAGTTGGGACTTTTTTATGATAAGCTCTTCTTCATGCAAAAATGCTTTTCGTACTCTTACGGTATTTCCTTTCCTTCATATATATATATTTAGAATGTCTGTCCTTTATTTTGTCATATTTATTTCTAACCATGCAGCCAGTCTCCCTATCTCCAGGAATGCTCACACTGAGGTAAAAGTCAACAATATTTTTCCTTGGGTCTATTGTATTTGGGCAGCTAAGTTGTTTATCAACTAAATTGCTTTAAGGTCACACACAAGGTTTTTATCTTCTCTGTCTCTAGGCAGGATTTCAAGGGTAAACAATTACTTTGAACTGAGCTACTTTAAATGAGGGTCAGAGGCCATTTGTGATTGCTGCAGCTGGAATGCTTATCACAGCTTCTGAGTTCTGGCCAGTTTTTCATTATTTTTGAGCAGAGCCAAGGACGTTTAGACAAATTATTAGAGAATTTATTTCCACGGACTCAATTTTATAGTCCTGATCTCACATCACTGGAGCAATTCGTGTAGAGAGTTAAAAGGAATCATTACCAAGAAAATAATAGTCATGAAGGGTATCTAAAAGTGGGGGGTACTTTGGCCAGAGACGACACCTCCTTCTCGGGGCTTGTTGCCGATTAACTATGTGGAGTGGGGTCTCAACAACTAGATGCCGAGGCGGCAGGCGGTCTTGGCATGGAACCAACCCAGATCACCATCAACAGATGAATGGATAGCAAAACTGTGGGAAATACACACAATGGAATTCTATTCAGCCATAAAGAAGAAAAAAATAATATCATTTGCAAGAAGATGGAAAGCCCTGGAGAGCATCATGTTAAGTGAGATCAGCCAAGCACAGAAGGAGAAGATACACATGTTTCCTCTAATATGCCCAGACTAGAAAACACAAAGGATACCAGTGGGACTCCAAATATTACAGGGGAAATACTAGCTAAGTTTTAATGGAAAGATAGGAGAGGAGAAAGGCCGATCTTGATTAATGAGGGTCTACACCTGAACATGTGTAAAATTATGAATAAGACATGGTTAACCTGGACAACCATTGGTGGGAGGGGGGAAGAGAAAACAGGGGTGGGGGGGAGAGGGCACCAAATATAGTGTAAATGTCTACTATTTATGTTCAATAAAAAATTGTTAAAAAAAGCTGGTTCTTTGAGATTAATAGATCTGACAAACCCCTGGCAAATCTAATCAAAAGAAAGAGAGAATCAACTCAAATTATTAAAATCAGAAATGAAAAAGGAGACATCACCACAGATGGAGGGGAAATTCAAAGGATTATTAGAAACTATTTTGAGAATTTATACTCCAACAGACTGGAAAACATGGAGAAATCGATAGATTTCTAAGCACATATAACTTACCTAAACTGAACCAAGAGGACATAGCAAGCCTAAACCAACCAAAAGCAAACAAAGAAATAGAAACAGCAATCAAAATCTGCCAACAAAGAAAAGCTCAGGCCCCAATGGGTTCCTAGTTGAATTCTCCAAAACTTTCAGTGAAGAACTAACTGTGTGTTTATAGCATTGTTTATAGATAAATGAGGTTTGTCAGAGTCTAGATGATTTATTGCAATTAAGTAAGGCATAACACCTGTAGTTATTCTCTGAATTAATATACGTGGCTTTTTTCTATCATAATTATTGTAATTCAAAGACATCATAGTAAGCACTGAATACTAATGAAAGGAAATTTTCATGGGAACACTTTACATAGAGAAAAACCTGTGACACTGAACAAATATAGATTTTAAACATTCTGGAGCACTGTGCGGTGGTTCATGACTCTATTCCCAGTACTTGTGAGACTGAGCCATGAGAATTTCATGTACAAGTTAAGCCTCACCAAATTAGCAAGCCTCTCAACAACCTAGTAAGGCCATTTGAAAAAAACCTGAAAAAATGGGTAAGGGTTTATCTCAGTGATACAATTCCCCTGGATTAAATGCACACAGAGTAATTCTCTCTCTCTCTCCTTAGAACTTACATCAGAGAAATGATCACTTGCTGAGTGTGTCCTGAGCGTCCCCTGCAGGACCTATGTGTCCCTGCAGGAGGTTTGTGTCTGGGCTCACACTGAGATCCCCACAATGTGTCTCTTGCACAGTAATACAGGGCCGTGTCCTCAGGTCTCGGGCTGCTCATTTGCAGGTGAACCGTGTTCTTGGAGTTGTCTCTGGAGATGGTGACTCTGCCCTTCACAGAGTCTGCATAGTAGGTGGTACCACCAATGGCTGAGACCCACTCCAGCCCCTTGCCTGGAGCCTGGCAGACCCAGTGCATGTAGTAATCACTGAAGGTGAATCCAGAGGCCAGGCAGGAGAGTTTCAGAGACCCTCCAGGCAGCACCAGGCCTCCCCCGGACTCCACCAGCTGCACCTCACACTGGACACCTGCAAACACAGAGAATCCTGCTCAGGAAACTGCCACAGTCCACTGTGTCTCTCACTCCCATCCACTCAAACTCAGTGTCTCCTGTTCCCCATGAATTACCTTTCAACACAGCAACCAGGAGAATACAGCTCAGCCCAAACTCCATGGTGGGTCCTCCGTGTGCAGTCCTGATCACTGACTGGGGTCCCCTGGGTGCAGGGCTGGGCTCCTGTCCCAGAGCTGCAGGGTCAGGGCTGGGCTGGTTTTCATCAGCAGAGGGCAGCCCTATTTGCATGTCCAACTGCCATATAACAAGCTCTGCTGAGGGAGGACTCAGTCAGGGAGGATTTCTGATCAGATGTAGGTGAACTGGGGAGTCTGCTCACTGACAGCAGTCAGCAACATGTGATTTTATTAGCAGATTGTGCTTTGATAAGCATACCCTTTAAATCATAGTTTTATATGTAATTGCATATAGAATATTCTTTTATTAAAATATTTCATTATTATGTAAGTGAATAAAGAAAACTGCATTCATTCAATCTATGTTTAGTAATCTTATTTCATTTACTTGTACAGAGATAACCATGTAAATGATTTCAATTTTATTTTGACTTTTGTCTCTTCTTTTGAAACAATGAATGCTTTTGGCAATGTTTCTGGTTTGACATGCAGGATAAGATGCTTCTCATAACTGAATCCATGCTCCTCACCACGAGGCTACACTGCCCCTGTACCAGCTCATAGATATGGGGCCTGCATAGTGATGTCTGCAGGACCTTCCTGCTGAGGTCAGGTGTGACTTTCATGCACCCTGTCTTCCCTTAATGAAGGTACATAATTCCAGGTTCATGCTGATGTGTTGTCAGGAATCACAGAAAATCCCTGCACTACTGTCTACCTTTCCATCACACCCTCACCTGAGTTATCCAATCATTCCCTATAGATGGATCAAGAGACTATGATTGAGAGTGTAAATGTCACACAGGGGAGTAAAATTTGATTATTTGCGGCTCTTCCCTCTTATGCAGCCTTCATGGACTCTATAGTGCGAATGTGAAGGCCCTACCATTGCTCCTGCCCTCTGTAAGTCCTCCCACTTTTCTCCCACAGTTGAAGGAAAATAGCATTCTTCATCAGGTTTGCTGGGCAGAAGTTTCCAAATGGAAAATGATCTGGAAAAACGGTTGCATTTCTAGATGTAGGTAAGCAGTAATAAATCTCAGCCGTGATAAAGCATGAGGATATCTAGCGCACAGGCGTGGACCCACAGAGGCGGAGACCTCTGCCCTCTTGCAGAATCTGCCAGGGATGTGGAGAATCCCCACCAGCTGTGTCTGTTGCTCTGGAATACTGGGGGACAACAGAGACCACAGCCCAGTGTGTTTCCAGCTCCTCTGCAGAGTGGATGCACTGACCCCCGAGCCACGGCAGTAACACTGGGAATTGGGCCCCTGTGTGGACCACGCAGAGGCACAAGTCTCAAGAAGCACATTTCCACAGTGACCTGGATGAATATGCGACATCCCAAGTCAAAGACCCTCTCATGCATTTGGAGTGAATGTTATCACGAGCACTTTGAAGAAGGATCTGGCTTCACTGCCCCACAGAACCTGGCGTCAACCTTGTTTCAGAAATCCACCCAGATGCCCCAGAGCCTCCAACCCAGGCTGTTAGACTCCTCCCAAAGGTGAAGCCCGGTCAGGGGAGGCCAGGGCTCCTCTGACAGAAGCTCTGCAGGTCCAGGGTAGGTCTGAAGATAATAAAGAGCATCCTAGGATGAGAAGACTCTGTCTAATTATGTTCCTTCTCACTCCGCAGCACTGTTTCAGCCAAATCTGTGCTCTGTGTAGGAGAGCACAGCTGGATTTCCATGTTCTCTAAAACACACTGAAGCACGGCACAGAAGACATGGATCCACAGAGGACCCACAGGTAGACACACGTGCAGAGGACATAAGACTCTTGAAAAGCAGTTCCTTATAGAAAAGGATGCAAAATATTCCCCCAAATAAAATAGCAATGATTCACCATGATCTCACACGATACAATGCAATTATGAGTGAAATCAGCCAGATTTGAGGGACTGCCTCTAAGGAAAAGTGCATCATCTCTACCCCAATTTCTGTTAAACTTCCCTTACTCTTTTGGCTTTATTCCCACGTTTTCATTTTCCATATGTTTTTTTCTTTTTTATTGGTGTTTGCAGTCATGCATCTTACTGGGGTACAGGATGGTACAGGTATACATGCCCACATCATTCATTTAGCCCTTCCCCAATTACCACCCCAGCTCCTCCCCTCCTTCCTTCTCACTTTGGCTTACTGACTGACTTTGAAATGTCTGTGAATGTACATCATGGACATGAAATAATTTCCCACTTCTGCCCTCCCATCTCCCTGAGTGAGTCCCATTATTTGCTCAACCATGGTTTCTTAATCTAGAATTTCTCCTATGACCCTCTTTCTCCCAGATTCCTCACATATGATTGGATAACAAAACTATGGGATATGTACACAATAGAATTTTACTTGGCCAAAAAACAACAAAATCACATCATTTGTGGGGAAATTGATGGAACTGGAAACATCATGCTAAATGAGATTAGTCACAAAAAGTAAAAACCATATGAATTTTTTATAATTCACTCCATTCTTTAGTTGATTTTTATAGCACTTACAATATGCGAAGCTTAAATTTACCAAAATTAAAATTGCATTATGTAATTTTTGTAAATTTAATTCTAGGGAAAAGTCCATCACAATACTGACAGCGTGTCAGCATTGCAAATATTCATAAATATTTTCTAATTTGAGATGAGCCTGTTGGCCCACACTTGCAATCTCAGTAATTGGGAGGCTGCGACAGGTTTGCAAGTTCACTGCCAGCCTCAGCTACTTAGTAAGGCTCTCTGCAGCTTAGTGAGATCCCATTTTAAAATGAGAGAACAAATAAATGTCTAAGGGTATAGCTTGGATGCAGAATGCCCCTGGATTCAATGTCCAGTACTGCAGAATTAAAGGTCTAATTCCACCCATGCATGCAAAACCTTTATTAAATGTCCCCTTCAAAGTCTCATGTGATAGACAGTGCCTGTATGTTGGAGGTGGGACAGGACAGTAGAAAATGGGTCATTAGAGAGTAGCCTCGGGGACTCTGTCTGCTTGTGTTTGCTCCTCTGTGCTCTGTGAAGACGACACCAAACTGCAGCCACCACAGCCAGGACATCTAAGAATTGTATCCAGAGTGAACCTATCCTCCTCCAAGCTGTGATTTTCAGATTGTTGACTGCAGTGATAAGAATGTCACTGAATCATGAATCAGCACCATAGGGCAGGCAGCCCCTAGAGCCGATGGCCCTGGTGCTGAGGAACCGACTCTATTGGAAGAGCTAGAGATGGAGACATCAGAGACCAGGCGGGTGGGGAACAGGTCCATCCCCCTGCACATTCCTGAGAGGGCTCCACAGCCATACCTGGGACAGGACACCTGGAGACTGATGTCAATCTCCATGATGACAATCATCACCATCATTTATGAATTTCCTGTTTGGGATAAATATGAGACAATGTCATGGAGAAATAGCTTCCAGGCCAGCTTACCTCCAGCTGCAGCTTGAGGATACTGGAGCCGGTCCACGGCACCAGGACAATCAGACAACAACTTGGAAGTCCTGTCAGAGTCCTGAGGTTTAACTGAGAGACGAAGCTGTGATTGGCTCCATGTGGGGGGCTCCATGGTATGGAGCGGGATGGGTGGTGTTTAGCTGTGGACCACGACTCTGGCACTGGAAGGAGAATGTTTGATTTTCCACAAGGAAGATGAACTTTTATTGAAATTCCTGGGTCTTGGGTTGCAGGGAAGAGAAAGGCCTGCCGCAGACTGAGAGCTGAGATGGTTTAGAGATAAACTCTGGCCTCTTGCAGAATTCCCACTTATGGGGGCCTGTCTGGCTTCCCTCTCCTCTCTCAAGTCTCCTGAACCCAACCCTCCACTCCACCTGTGAGGACAGTGGGGAGAGCATGGAACAGTGCAGGTGCTGCCCAGAGAGGCAAACCTGGGAGCACAGCCAGGCCCAGCCATGGAGGACACAGGACCCAGGCTTGTGACTGCACCCTTCCCAGGAGGACACTTGCCTCTACACGGCCATGGGGACGTTCATCTGGGACAGGACGGAGCACAAATACATGAGATGTTTCCAGTAGAGCTGGTTCTGAGTTTGTGTCCGGTTAGGGCCCATCATTTCTCGGACCTATTCACTGCTGATAAGATCCTGCTACCCACAGTCATCTGAGGCTTATCTCAAGCATCTGGGGCCTGGGAGGTGTGCACCCTCCTTTACACTGCTGTCCCTGCCTCCAGCTACACAGAAGTCATTTTCAGATCCTAGAACCGTCCCCGTTCTGGCCAGCTCATGGCCACTGGGCTCCATAGACTACTCTGGAGATTCAGCCTTTCTTCTCAGTCCAGTTCAGAAAACTGGTCAGCCCTCAATGACTGAGCCTCCCAAAGCCGGAGGCAGGGCAACAAGAAAGGGTGATTTGAGACGGCAGCACACTGCCCACATTTCTCATTCTCCCCTCAAAGCATGCAGCCCTTCCCACAGGTGGACATCTCAGGAAGAGGCTCTGACCTACCAAGGTGTCTCCACCCTCCAAGGCAGGAGGTTAGTGTGGGGTGAGCCATTCTGAGAAGTGACCACACTGGGGCCATGGCCATTCAGTGCAGAGCCCCCTGCCCAGGTGTTCTCCAGGGAGACTGAAGAGGGAGCTTAGCGACTACTGCTGCTGAAGTGGCCGTGAACTTTTGGAGGGCTGAGGAATATGGTCATGTGCGACGGACTGGCTCGGTCGGAGCACTGGAGAGCGTTGGGACAGGGTCTAGGAAGATGGGCAAGGATTCTGTCGTTTTCTGCAGAGCTTTTTCTGCAGCGATTTCTCCCCCTTAATGATATAAACTCCTTCGAGTCCCTGTTCACGGTCCTAAATGTGGAGATTCCTCTCCGGGACTTGAGAGGGAGAGACCTGAAATGACGGACTCGGACAATTGCCTCTCATGCAACTGACAAAGTTTATTTCCCCAAATCAAGACTCTTATACCCCTTTTCAGTGAGATTCCTAGTTAAAAAAAAAGTGTAAACACCAAAGAACAATAGGGAAGGACATGTAAACAAAACAAAAGGAGGGCCTGTAACATCACTGGTCTTGTGATTAAGATTAGCCCCCGATCTTGTGATTAAGGCCAGCCCCTTGGCCTTGCAGATGGGAGTCCTTAGAGGGCAAATTCCAAAAAGGACAGGAGTCACACCCAGAGTTTTTGGAGAATTCAGCCTTTAGAATCTTCTTTAACCCTTTCGGAACCTTCCGTTCCTTAGGCTTTGTTCATGTCCTCCTCTGTCTATTAACTTCTTTGAGCTGGGCGGGGACGAAGTTGGGGGTCCCAGCTTTAGGGTAACATTCTATGATGATCCAAAGGACTGCGATAGATGTCTGTCAGGTCCTGTCTGTAACACCATCTGATGTCTGAAAGATTCAATCCTATGAGACAACACTCACAATGCAGTTTAGCAGACAGGGTCCAAAGAGCAACATGACAAAAAGACACAGGCGAGTTGATTCTTGTAATTATTCTCTGATAAATATCATTGCAGACTTTGGAGTCTTTCGATTTAATTGTCAGATGTACTCCTCTAGCCTCTACTATCCATAGTACTCTCCTGCTGCTGAGCACTTTCCTCTTGGGAATACACAAGGGGTAGGCTTATTAAAAACCTCTTCTTCTTTTAATAATCTATCTTCATCACATACCACAAACCTTTCTGCAACTTGCTTTAAACCTTCTGATTCTTATCCTGGTCCATTCTTTCCCATTTGGGACAATCTTAGGATAAAACTTACTTCATACAAAATGCTTTCTTATTCTCACAAGATTTTCTTTATCTCCATCAAAACTTTATACCTGCACACTTATTATATCTGTCTTTTGTTTTCCTTAGCCAGGTGGTGCCTCTTTGTCTCCGGGCAGTGCACTTACTACGTCCAAGGGTCAAGAATCTACCTGGCCCTCGGCTCTATTGTATTGGGCAGTATTGGTTGCTCATCCACTAGGGTGCTTTGAAGCTGCACACAAAGTTTACCTTTCCTATATCCAGGCCAGATCACAAGGAGAGGTGGTAAACAGAGGCACTGGTTGCCTTTCTCGTAGTTTTAGGGCTAATGGCCTCAGTTGACTCTTGAGGCTTTTACTATAGGTTAATGATTAGAATGAAGGGCAACGATAGAGAGGAACTCTGCATTGTAATTGCTGCAGCCGGAATGCTTGCACAGCACCTAAGCTCTGACTAGATTTTATTATAGCTTGGAGCAAGGCAGGGAGAGTCTAAGGGCCCAGATATGTATTACCAGAAAATTTATCTTCCACGGACTCAGTTTCTCCCATAGTCCTGATTTTAGATCACGGGAGCAAGTTGTGTGGAAAGGTAATAGAACCATTACCAAAAGAACAATAGCTATGAAAGAATATCTAAGAGGAAGGAGCACTCTGACCAGGGACCACGCCCCCTCAGGGCTTTTCTTCCTTGAGGTTTGTGCCATGCCATGCATGCAGGGTCACGCACACAGACTCCAAGGGAGACAAAGCCGTGGCAGTCGGGAGGGAGAAATCAAGGTGCAAAGCAGGAAGGTAGGTTAGAGTAGTTGTGTCTTCCACGGAATCATTGAAATTTGATAAGCCAGGTTAAGTGAGTGAATTTGCCTGGTAAGTATTGAAGCCCAGGCATGCAGTGCTGGTTCTTGATTTACACAAGGATCCTAATGGCATGTGTGTTAGTGGAGCCTGCCAGAAACATTGGGCCATTGATGGGGAAGAGACAAAATTGATGCCTTACAAATCTCTTAGGAAATCCCACCTTTTAGAAACAGATGGGAGCTTGTTTGTGTAGGGCACACGTGTTTGAGGTGGGGTCTCTGACCGCCAGGCCTCTCACCCTTGCCGGGCTTGGTGGCTGCTCTGCCCTGTAAAGGTCACACTGTGGAAATCCTTGTTAGTGAAGCCCTGGTTGAATTTCTGCAATCCACAGTCATAATCTAAATGTAAAAACTGGAAAGATCTTAACAATAATGTCTGAAATTCCCAACTTTTAAAATCTCCTAATATCAAAGCTAGAGAATCATAAGTGTATGAGATAAAAATCCTGAAGTGGACTTCTGGGAAGATGGCGACGGAGCAAAACAGGGCTTATGAGCCCCGCTAACAAACAATCTCTATTACCACAAAGTCACTGCCTTTCATAGCCAGAAAACACCATCAGCAGAGAAACAAAAAAGTGTAATTTTAAAGGACAGAGAAAAAGAGGGCTGGAAAAACGAGACACCAGAAACCAGACCGCAGTCTGCACCCGGAGTCACGGCGTGAAGAGGCGGGCGCCATTTTGCCTTGCTTCACCAGGATCCAGAGAGGAAGGGAACTCATAACGGAGTTCAGAAAACAGAGAGGAGATACGCCAGCCTCACGCCCGAGAACGCGGCAACAGCACCTTACTGCTGGTGGCAGCGGCGAGTTCACCGGACGGCACCAGACCAGCGCACTCAACAGCCCACCAAGCTTCAGAGAGGAGCAGCGGACAGCCAGCCGAGGTGAGCCGCTGCGGAACAGCCGGGAGGAATTCGGCAGATCTCTCAGCACAGGGAGCATCTAAAGCTCCCAGGGGCTGGGCTCAGTGCACCCTACAGGGACCCAGAGTGGAGTTCAAAAACAGAAAAGAAATACGCCAGCCTCACAGCCAAGGGCGCAGCAGTGGCGCCATATTGCTACCGGCGGCAGCAGCAGCGAATTCACCGAGTCCACGACAGCTCCATCTGCGCACTCAACAGTGAGTCAAATTGGGGCCCCTAGAGGAGAAATCCCAGTAATGTACTCTCAGGGACTTGACCCAGTGGGGGAGTGGTGGTGGCAGAGATATTACACCATAGGAGAGCGCCCAACCTGGCACCCCCCATGGTCTAAAGCAGCTTTGATTGACTCCCAGGGTCTGAGATTCTGCGATACAACCCAGTAAAGGAGTAGTGGGAACTGAGATACCATAGACTCGAGATCCACAGCACCTTAAGTGAAGTTGTAGTGACCCAGGGAAGAATCCAGAGAAGGCACAAACTTCTGAAATCATGGGAAAGCAGAATAACAATGGAGCAATGAATGCCCACAACCCCAAAACTTCAGAACCTGATAAAACAGAAATTCAGAGATTTATAGAAGATCAAATCAGGAAAATAACTGTAGAAATAACAGAGGTGTTTTGAAAAGAATTCAGAGAGAGCCAAAAAGAGATAAAGGATGCAATTAATGAAGTAAAGACCTCAATTCAAAGTACAAACAACCGATTAGAACACATGGAGAATAGAATCTTGCTCCTAGAAGATGATCATTCCAAAAATGAACGCATAGTTTCTAATCTAGGAAAAAATATCCGACAGCAGGAATCTGATATTGAAGAAATATGGGCCCATTTTAAGAGAGCTAACCTAAGAATAATTGGAATAGAGGAGGGAAAAGAAGGTGAAACCAAAGGGATTAACAATCTTTTCAAGGAAATAATAGCAGAAAATTTTCCAAACATAGAGCAAGAGGTTGATACACAGGTCCAGGAAACTTAGAACTCCCTTTAGACAGGATCGGAGAAGAGGATCCCCACACCACATAATTGTCAAAATGACCAATGTGGAAGCCAAGCAGAGAATCTTAAAGGCAACAAAAACAAAGGGCCAAGTGACATTCAGAGAAAAACCAATTAGAATCACTCCAGACTTCCCAAACCAAGTCATGAGAGCCAGAAGGGCTTGGAGTAACATATTCCAAACTCTGAAAGGAAACAACTTCCAGCCCAAAATTTCCTACCCAGCAAAACTTTCTATCAAATTAGATGGAGAAATAAGAAGCTTCCATGACAAACAGAAACTGAAGGAATTTATGTCTTCAAAACCAGCACTAGAGAAAATACTCAAAGAGATTAACTACAAAGAAGAAATAGGTAACACACACCAGAACCAGAGAAACAAGATTTTCCATCCAAAAGACATCTAAAATTGGTTATCTGTGGAGATTCATTATTTATGTTAGTCTTTTACCTATCTCTAAATTGTATTGTTTGCTTTTATTGTTGCTAATTTTTAGGATTTCTAGTTGGAATATTAATATACCTTCAGATAGAGCATTTGGAAATATTTTATCCCATTTTATCAGTAACTTTTAACTCTGTTTACATTGTCTTTGGATATACAATATTTTTTTATTTTTTAGGGAGTTTATTTACCCTTTTGTTGCCTGTACCATTGAAATCATATCCAGGAAATCACTGCCAATTTCAATGTTGTGAGGTTTTATGACCCAGATTTTCTTCTAAAAGTTTATAGTATTAATTATAGTATTAATTATAGTATTAAGTATAATTAATTATAGTATTAACTTAGGTCTTTTATCTATTTTAAGTTAATATTTGTAAATATGTTAGGTAAGGGTCCAATTTTATTCTTTTTCATGTAATTATTATTTTAGCAATATTTAGTTAAAAGATTATTATTTCTTGCACCAAATGTTCATGGAAACCTTGTCAAAAATAACTTGACAATATATGGAAGAATTTATCTCTAGGCTTTTATTTAACTCCAATGGTTTATATATCTGCCTTTAGAATAGTACTACACTGTTTCAATTATTGTAGCTTTATATGGTTTGAAATCAGAAAATATACATCTTCTAGCTTTGTTCTTCTTTGAGATTGTTTTGGGTATCTAGAGTCCATATTCCATATCATGATAGATTTTTTCTGAAAAATAAATAAATAAATGTATGATAGCTTCACCTAAAAAAAAAAGAAAAGAAAATAATATTCTCTGGTAAGAAAGAAAGCAAAAAGAAATATTGAACTGTTATCTTTTAGTCATCAAAAGCTTGGTATCAGACAAATGAAACTGTTTTGTGAGATTATCTTCGTTAATATTGGATAAATTGCTATAAAACTAGATGTCAACCACTAAGCCAAGCATGGAAAGGAGGGATGGGGAGGGAACGGGGTGGATATCGGGTAGGGGCTAACTGGGCGATATGTGCATGTATGTCTACAAAAATATTTTCTTTATACCATTATGATATATGAATACATTGCACCAATTTAAAAAAATCCTGAAGTTGCAATTTTGATTGCCATTACCCCAAATTGGAATTTCCATAGGAAAGATTATTATATCATAGTGTAAAGAGGTGTAAGCTTGGAAATGTAATAGAGCTTTATTGTGCTGTTGGTTTTGTTGCAGGACAACTGTCTTTTTATTTCATCCTATTCCACGTTTGCTCTGTGTCACAATCATCAGACTTGCCCACAATATGGCTGTTCTGAGTTCTTGAGAGAGCAGGTGTGCAGGAGCTCAGGGACTTTCTGAAGCACAGGTGTTGCTGGTGTGGAGGTTCCTCCTGTGCTGCTGAGCACAATAATGCAGATGTGTCCTTGAGTAGGGATTGATTGCCGTAGTGAATTACTGTTGTTGCCTCAAATCTATATGAATCTTAGTGCCTGGTTCTTAGGTGAGGGTTACACACTGCAACCTGCCCCCAGTGAGCTGAGCTGTCCTCACCTCTCCCTCCTTTCCCTCTCCTCCTGGACCCCAGCGACTGAGCATCCTGTTTCCTGCTCCAGTGTCCCCAGATCCCTGCTGCCCTGGTGCCTGCCTGTGACTCAGGTGCTATGTGTCAGGGCCAGCAATATCAGTGCTGAGAATTCCTCATGGGAAATTGCTAGGTGGACAGAAACCTGAGAAAGGAAAGAAGAAACATCCAGTCCCCTTGGTTTCCTTTTCACTGATTCAAGTAAACTCTGTGGAATTGAGCGCCCCCTGCTGGTCCTGGGCGCCCTGCAGGAGGTTTGTGTCTGGGCTCACACTGAGGTCCCCACACTGTGTCTCTTGCACAGTAATACAGGGCCGTGTCCTCAGGTCTCAGGCTGCTCATTTGCAGGTGCAACGTGTTCCTGGAGTTGTTTCTGGAGATGGTGAACTGGCCCTTCACAGACTCTGCATAGTAGGTGCTACCACCATTAGGGTTAATTTGTCCAATCCACTCCAGCCCCTTGCTTGGAGCCTGGCAGACCCAGTGCATGTAGTATCCACCGAAGTTGAATCCAGAGGCCAGGCAGGAGAGTCTCAGGGACCCCCCAGGCAGCACCAGGCCACCCCCGGACTCCACCAGCTGCACCTCACACTGGACACCTGCAAACACAGAGAATCCTGCTCAGGAAACTGCCACAGTCCACTGTGTCTCTCACTCCCGTCCACTCACACTCAGCGTCTCCTGTTCCCCATGAATTACCTTTCAACACAGCAACCAGGAGAACTCAGCTCAGCCCAATCTCCATGGTTGGTCCTCCGTGTGCAGTCCTGATCACTGACTGGGGTCCCCTGGGTGCAGGGCTGGGCTCCTGTCCCAGAGCTGCAGGGTCAGGGCTGGGCTGGTTTTCATCAGCAGAGGGCGGCTATTTTGCATGTCCTCCTGCCATATAGCAAGCTCTGCTGAGGAGACTACTCAGTCAGGGAGGGTCTCTGATCAGGAGTAGGTGAACTGGGGAGTCTGCTCACTGACAGCAGTCAGCAACATTTGATTTTATTAGAAGATAGTGCTTTGATGAGCATACCCTTTAAATCATAGTTTTATATGTAATTGCATATAGAATATTAGCTTTTATTAAAATACTTCATTATTATGTAAGTGAATCAAGAAAACTGCATTCCTTCAATCTATGTTTAGTATTCTTATTTCATTTACTTATAAAGAGATAACCATGTAAATGATTTCAATTTTATCTTTTTTTATAATTTTTTTATTTGTGCACTGTATTCATACATCATAATGGGATAAAAAAAACTTTTGTAGACATACATGCACATATCACCCAGTTAGCCCCTACCTGATCCCCACCCCATTCCCTCCCTATCCCTCCTTCCCCTGCTTGGCTTAGTAGTTGACATCTAGTTCAATTTTATATTGAAATTTTCCTGTTCTATTTAAAACAGTGAACGTTTTTGTCAATATTTCTAGATTAACATGCAGGATAAGATGCTTCTCATAACTGAATCCATGCTCCTCACCATGAGGATACATTTCCCTTGGACTAGCTCAAGGATAGAGGGGCCTGCCTAGTGATGTCTGCAGGACCTTTCTGTGACTTTCATGCACCTGGTCTTCCCTTAATGAAGGTGCATAATTCCAGGTTCATGCTGATGTGTTTTCAGGAATCACAGAAAATCCCTGCACTACTGTCTACCTTCCCATCACACCCTCACCTGAGTTATCCAATCATTCCCTATAGATGGATCAAGAGATTATGATTGACAGTGTAAATGTCACACAGAGGAGTAACATTAGTTTATTTGTTGCTCTTCCCTCCTATGCAGCCTTCATGGACCCTACAGTGAGCATGTCAAGCCCTACCATTGCTCCTGCCCTCTCTATGTCCTCCCTCCCTTCTCCAACAGGTCCCTTGATAAACTCGTCTTCTAGGTAATTTAATTATCCTTGTCTTTATTTTTTATTTTTATTTTTTTTTAGTTTTTAGAAGGAAATGGATTTTTTTTTATTGGTGCACTGTATTCATACATCATAGTGGGATACAAGCTTTTGTAGACATACATGCACACATTGCCCAGTCAGCCCCCACCCGAACCCCACCCCATTCTCTCCCCATCCCTCCCTCCCATGCTTGGCTTAGTGGTTGACATCTAGTATTATAGCAATTTATCCTAAATTAAAAATGATAATCTCACATAACAGTTTCATTTGTCTGATACCAAGCTTTTGATGACTTAAAGATAACATTTCAATATTTCTTTTTACTTTCTTTCTTACCAGAGAATATTTTTTTTATTTTTTTAGGTGAAACTATCATATATTTATATATTTATTTATCAGAAAAAAAAATCTATCCTTATATGGAAAATGGACTCTAGATACCCAAAACGATCTTGAAAAAGAACAAAGCTAGAAGATATATATTTTCTGGTTTCAAACATATATAAAGCTACAATAATTGAAACAGTGTAGTACTATTCTAAAGGCAGATATATAAACCATTGGAGTTAAATAAAAGCCTAGAGCTAAATTTTTCCCTATATTGTCAAGTTATTTTTGACAAGGTTTCCACGAACATTTGGTGGTGGAAATAATAATCTTTTAACTAAATATTGTTGAAACATAATAATTACATGGAAAAGAATAAAGTTGGACCCTTACCTAATCCCATATACAAATATTAACTCAAAATAGATAAAAGACCTAAATATAAATCTTAAGGCTATAAACTTTTAGGAGAAAATTTGGGTCATAACACCTCACAACATTGAAATTGGCAGTGATTTCTTGGTTATGATTTCAATGGCACAGGCAACAGAAGAGTATACAAACTCCCTAAAAAATAAAAAAAAATATTGTATATCCAAAGACAATGTAAACAGAGTTAACAGTTACTAATAGAATGGGATAAAATATTTCCAAATGCTCTATCTGAAGGTATATTAATATTCCAACTAGAAATCCTAAAAATTAACAACAATAAAGGCAAACAATACCATTTAGAGATAGGTAAAGGACTAACATAAATAATGAATCTCCACAGATAACCAGTCTTAGTTGTCTGTTGGATGGAAACTCTTGTTTCTCTGGTTCTGGTGTGTATTACCTATTTCTTCTTTGTAGTTAATCTCTTTGAGTATTTTCTCTAGCGCTGGTTTTGAAGACATAAATTCCTTCAGTTTCTGTTTGTCATGGAAGCTTCTTATTTCCCCATCTAATTTGATAGAAAGTTTTGCTGGGTAGGAAATTTTGGGCTGGAAGTTGTTTTCTTTCAGAGTTTGGAATATGTTACTCCAAGCCCTTCTGGCTCTCATGACTTGGTTTGGGAAGTCTGGAGTGATTCTAATTGGTTTGCCTCTGAATGTCACTTGGCCCTTTGTTTTTGTTGCCTTTAAGATTCTCTGCTTGGCTTCCACATTGGTCATTTTGACAATTATGTGGTGTGGGGATCCTCTTCTCCGATCCTGTCTAAAGGGAGTTCTATAAGTTTCCTGGACCTGTGTATCAACCTCTTGCTCTATGTTTGGAAAAATTTTCTGCTATTACTTCCTTGAAGAGATTGTTGATCCCTTTGGTTTCACTTTCTTTTCCCTCCTCTATTCCGATTATTCTTAGGTTAGCTCTCTTAAAATGGGCCCATATTTCTTCAATGTCAGATTCCTGCTGTCGGATATTTTTTCCTAGATTAGAAACTATGCGTTCATTTTTGCAATTATCATCCTTAAGAGCGAGATTCTTTTCTCCATGTGTTCTAATCGGTTGTTTGTGCTTTGAATTGAGGCCTTTACTTCATTAATTGCATCCTTTATCTCTTTTTGGCTCTCTCTGAGTTCTTTTTGTAGCACCTCTATTATTTCTACAGTTATTTTCCTGATTTGATCTTCTAGAAATCTCTGATTTTCTGTTTTATCGGGTTCTGATGTTGTGGGGTTATGGGCATTCATTGCTCCAGTATTAATCCTCTTTTCCATGATTTTGGAAGTTTGTGCCTTCTCTGGGTTCTTCCCTTGGGTCACTATGACTTCACTTAAGGTGCTCTGGATCTCGAGTCTATAGTATCTCAGACCCCACTACTCCTTTACTGGGTTGTATCACAGAGTCACCGACCCAGAGAATCGATAGAGGCTGCTTTAGACTATGGGGGGTGCCAGGTTGAACGTTCTCCTATGGTGTGATATCTCTGCCACTGCCACTCCCCCACTGGGTCAAGTCCCAGGGAGTACAGTACTGGGATTTCTCCACTGTGGCCCGCAATTTGACTCACTGTTCTTGAGTACGCAGATGTAGCTGTACTGGATTCGGTGAATTCTCTGCTGCTGCCGCCGGTGGCAATATGGCGCCACTGCTACGCCCTCAGCCGTGAGGCTGGTGTATTTCTTCTTGGTTTATTTTTCCACTCTGAATCCCTGCAGCGTGTGCTGAGCTCAGCCACTGGGAGCTTCAGATTTTACCTGCGGTGAGAAATCCCGCCTGGCTGTTCCACAGCGGCTCACCTCGGCTTGCTGTAGTCGTCTGGTGAACTCGCTGCTGCCGCCGGCAGTATGGCGCTGCTGCCGCCGTCTCAGGCATGAGGCCGGTGTATCTCCTCTGTGGCTCTGAGCTCTGTTCTCAGTCCGCTTTCTCTCTGGAGCCTGGTGATTTTTTTGTTTCTCTGGTGATGGTGTTTTCTGGCTATGAAAGGCGCTGATTTTGTGGTAATGGAGATTAGTTGTTAGCGGGGCTCTTAAGCCCAGCTTTTCTCGGTCGCCAATTTCCCGGAAGTCCGGAAATCTATCCTTGTCTTTAGTGGACTTAAAATGTGTGTTTTGCTTTTCTAGGATTAAAGCATGTGTTTAGTTTATTGGCGTCTTTCAATTGCCATGAGTATCACCAACTCATCATGATGTAATGCGTGTCAAACCTTCATTTTCATGATGGGTAGCATTCCTAGGATGGACACAAAAGAGGTTAAAAAGGAAACTGCAGGATCCTTGGGCTGCTTCCAATTTCTGAGTATCACATGGGAAGCAAGAACTCACTTGGACATGTTCATATACTATAAAATGTGGTTTTAAATCTCACACCTATATGAAAATACAAACTATCCATTTTTATACAAAGAATTGGTCAATGTTTTAAGTAAAAAAGACTTTAAACACAAGACAGTCAGGATTCCTATGAGGAAAGGACCCATGATATCAACAGTGCAGTCATTGTTCCCAGGAAGTGGTCGATGTGAGGTGAGTGTGGGAACCAAGTTCCTCCTGCCAGCACCGCACCTTCAGACTTTGGAAGCAGCCTGTCTCCCTCTGTCTTCTCACTGGCCATCGTGTGGACACAGCAGGACATATGAATTAGAACCCAGAGTTCAAGTGAGGACATACCGTGAAGGACACTGCCAACAGGTCTGCCCTTCCTCTTTTATTTGATCTGTATTCTCTTCATGGGAGGAATACCAGGCTATGAGATTGGGAATATGGGAGTATGTCACTCAGAGTTACAAAGCCTTCTTGTTGATGAATCCCTGATGACTTTATTCTTTCTATTTTTAACTGGAAATGTAGAAAGTATAATGTGTCTTTCCTTCTATTTTATTTTGGAATTAGAAAGCTTGTGATCCAGCATAAAAGGTCAACAGATGGAAAGACTTTTGCTGCAAGGTGTATCAGGCCCAATTTCTCCTGCTGTGATGGTTTGGATATGAACTGTCCCACAGAAGATCCTCTGTGTCAGATGACGCAGCCAGGGCCAGACTTGAGACATGGCAGGAGGGCGTGTGTTACTGGGGGAAGGGCCTGGGGACTGTGTGTCCCTGGTGCCCTCTTCTTTCTCTGCTTCCTGTAGGCCACGCACTAAAGATACCTTTCCTCTTCAGTGCCCTGAGTCCCTGCTCACAAGATGTTCATCCTGGTAGGCAATCAGCCATGAAAAGAAACTCAGTTAAGCTTTGCCAAAAAAAAAAGTTTATCCCATAAATTGTATTTTTTAAATTATTTTGTCACAGTGACCAAAACACAACACAAAAACCCTGCACTCACGCAGTCACATTTACTTAATAACATGTGAGTATTTCCAGGTGATGATTTTTGTATAGATTTTGGAGACAATGGATGGAAGACTAACCTGGACAAGATGCCTTTCTTCCTCATGGGCAAGGCTCAGGAAAGCCTTTCCTGCAGGGTCTGTCTGGAGAAGGCAGGGCCACTAAAATCAAAGAAGAGCAATCATTGTCCTGTTCTGAAATAATACTGGTGACTCCCCAGTGGATAAGGGGAAATTCCAGATTTGAGGGGCTAATTCATCTGTAGAACAGTCCGCAATGTGTCCCACAGCCACCTGTACCTATGATTACAGGGACACTACCCTGTCCCCAGGTGGGCATGGAAACAGGACCCAGAGACAGAGGCCCAGAGTGACCTCTGCCTTCCCTCAGGGACCACAGGCCTACCTAGGGATGACTGTGTTGAGATGCACGCCACACTCCGCTTGGAGCTGTTGCTTGGTTCTTGTGTGGAATCCCCATAAACCTTGCTGTGTACTTTCAGCCCTGTGCTCTACGTTTGTGCCTGTGTTCACTGGTTCTGCTCTCCAGTGTGACAGACATCACTGCACACTGCCCATGTGGGTCTGATTCCTGGGACCAGAGTGTCCCCACCATTTGACTTCAAATACACATCCTGCCCTCCTGTCTCAGGGGAGAGCGGTATCCAGAAGTAGCAGCTGCCTCTGTGAATGTGGTTGTCCTTATTCTGTTGTGTTAGATAAGCACTCCTGTGCAAATGGGAATTTTGACACACATCAGCAGTTCTTACACATGTCTGATGCATATTATACTGTTTGACAGAGGAAACTCTTGCTGTGGGTGGATATCCCTCCCACTAAGCCTGTTGTCTCTGGGGCCACAGGTGTGCAGCAAGGGTCCAAGGCCCTGCCGTCCAGCTCTTTCCTGCCAGATCATCCGTGTGTGAGTTCACAGGGCAACTACTCTGTGAGCTAGGTAGGAAAAGGCTGTCCTGGCCTCAAGGGGCTCCTCAGGGACACCGTGACCTCCAACACTGCATCTTAGAAGAGTGGGTTGCTTTTGTTAATGCCTGCTTCAGGAGAAAAGGTTGGGCACAGACAGAGCAATCTGGAGTCGGGCAGGCATCCTAAGGAGTGTCGAGTTGTCCTGCAGGGAGAGGATGGGATCTGGGCTGGGGCTCCACTCTGGCCCAGACCACTTGCTGTGACTGACATTGGGATATTCACCTATGTACACAGTCCATGGTAGTATTTCCATGAATGACCTCAGGCTTCCTCCTCCCCTTCCCTTAGACCACCTGCCTGGCTCCACTGAGGTTCCACTCCATTATCTGGGTCCCTCTTGTATCCCAATGACTCCCTATCCTGCACACATTAAAGAAACGTAGGAGCCTCCACTCTCTGTGATTGGCTAATCTCCCTTAACATCATGTTCTCCAGCTCCTTCTATCTTCTTAAAAATGAATAATTTTCTCACTTTGTGTATTTGAGATATTGGTCATCTCTCAAGGGAAAGCTGGAAAAGATTCTCTTTACACTCTTGATGGTTTTCTTTGATGTGCAAAACTTCGTAGTTTAATGCATGCCATTTATTAACTCTTGCTTTAATACCCTGATCTTTGGGGTCTTGCTTAGGAAGTTCCTGCCTGTGCCTATATGTTGCAGTGTTGAACGTACGTCCTGTAGTAGCTTCACAGTATCTGCTCTAATTGCCAGGTCTTTGGTCCATCTCGAATTGACTCCTATATAGGGTAAGGAAACGATTTAGTCCCATTTTCTACAAATGGATAACCAGTTTTCCCTGTGGCAGACTGGATAAATACTAAGCCCACCAAAATCACCTGCAAAAATGATACCCCAGTCTGGGTGGATCAATGGCCCCTTCCTAGTAAAAAATTGACCGCAGCTATTGAGTTAGTGCAGGAACAATTGGCCGCAGGTCATGTTGAATACTCCACATCACCGTGGAATACACCCTTTTTTGTTATACAAAAGAAATCAGGAAAATGGCGATTACTCCACGACCTCAGGGCAATCAATAAAACTATGGTCCCCATGGGGGCATTATAGCCAGGCCTCCCTACACCAGTAGCCATACCTAAAGGATTTTTTAAAATAATAATTGATCTTAAAGATTGCTTCTTCTCAATTCCATTACATCCGGATGATTGCAAACGGTTTGCGTTCAGTTTGCCTGTCACTAATTGCATAGGACCAGCCCCCCGTTTTCAGTGGAAAGTCTTGCCACAGGGCATGACTGATAGTCCCACACTTTGCCAAAAATATGTGGCCCAAACAATAGATCCCTTTAGAATACAATATTCTTCCCTATATATTATACACTATATGGATGATATTCTCATTGCGGGCCCTAATCATAATCAACTACAACAAGCTGCCCAGCAAATAATAACAGCATTACAAGATAGAGGCCTCCATATATCACCCGATAAAGTCCAGCTCACTCCTCAACAGTTTTTTCTAGGATTTGAACTTCTCCCGAACAATATTCTCTCCCAAAAATTTCAAATACGCAGAGATTCCCTATGCACTTTAAATGACTTCCAACGTTTATTGGGAGACATCAATTGGCTACGCCCATACCTCAAACTTACAACGGGAGAATTAAAACCTCTTTTTGACATTCTTAAGGGAGACACAGACCCCTCCTCACCTCGATGTCTTACCCCGGAAGCCCTAAAGGCTCTATCTGAAGTAGAAAAGGCCATAGCCAATCAATTTATAAATTATTATTCCCCACAAGAATCCCTAAAATATGTTATTTTACCTACATCGTTTTCTCCCACTGGTTTTTTCTGGCAAACAGGGCCCCTTATCTGGACCCACTTACCTGCCACGCCTACTAAACTTCTGCCAACCTACCCCTACCTTATAAGCCAGTTAATTCGCATAGGCAGAGAAATGGCTATAAAAATCTTTGGTAAAGACCCAGATGCTATAATTGTGCCATATAACTCTGCACAATTACAATGGCTTATAGCAACTGAGGATACCTGGATGATCAATCTCATTTCCTATCAAGGGATTATAGATAATCATTACCCTGCAGATAAATTAATACAATTTCTTCATAAGACTCCAATTATATTCCCTAAAATTACAAAAACCTCCCCCATACCTAAAGCCCTCACAATCTTCACCGACGGATCCTCTTCAGGATTAGCCGCTTTTAACGTACAACAAAAAATTACTCGAATTCAAACTCCCTTTTCTTCTGCTCAATTAGTGGAACTAGTGGCCATAATAGAGGCCTTTAAAACCCATGCCGATATTTTAGTTTATATACTCATCGTTCATACCTCGCGATGTCCATACCCCTTATAGAAACAGTCCCATATATCCGGCCCACCACCAATGCCTCTCCCTTATTTGCTGTATTACAAAAATTAATACTTACCAGAGATCAGCCCTTTTTCATAGGACATATTCGTGCTCATTCCAACCTACCCGGACCCTTAACCAAAGGCAATGAGCTCGCTGATCGAGCCACCCAAATCATTATGTATAACTCTGAAAAACCTTCCCTTGAAAAGGCACAAGAAGCTCATGCCCTTCACCATCTTAATGCTAATACTCTATGTCTAAAATTCGCCATCACTAGAGAACAAGCACGACAAATTGTTAAAAATTGCAAGGGATGTTTAACATTTTTACCTGAACCACATTTAGGCGTCAACCCTCGGGGACTAATACCTGGGGAATATTGGCAAATGGATGTTACACATTATCCGCCCTTTGGAAAATTAAAATACATACATGTATCCATAGATACTTTTAGTGGCTTTCTTTGTGCCACCTTACAAACAGGAGAAGCAACAAAACATATAATTAATCATGTTCTTTCCTGCCTAGCTTATATTCCCCTCCCTAAAACTATTAAGACAGATAACGGACCTGGATACACTAGTCAAAAATTCAAACAATTTTGTGCCCAAATGAACATTAAACATATAACAGGTATTCCTTATAACCCACAAGGACAAGGCATTGTTGAACGTGCTCATCAAACCTTAAAAAATATGATTTATAAGCTCTTCACCGGACATCAATCCATTTATATTGCCAATACAAATCCTAAATTATTATTAAATCATGCACTTTTTGTATTAAATTTTTTAACAGTAGACCAAAATAATAAATCTGCAGCAGATCGCTTTTGGCATCCTACCACTTCACAAACTTATGCACAAGCCTTATGGAAGGACCCTCTGTCACACAATTGGCAGGGACCCGATCCTGTGCTAATCTGGGGCAAAGGATATGCATGCATATATGACTCCAAAAATCAAAATGCCCGATGGCTCCTGGAAAGATTAATAAAACCATATAATTCATCCAGGGACAACCATCCCTGAGAATTTCTGCATTTCCTCTCTTTTAGATAAAAAGAAAATGATGCCTCCTGCACAATGGCTGATAATTGTTATTCAGGTATGTATACCTCCTATTTTAGCAACATCTCCCCACCAAATATTTAATTATACATGGACTATTATCAATGAGGCAGGAGATATTGCTCTTGCCTCCTCTAGCATTGGTCCTTCTCCCTCTTGGAATCCATTAGAAGTGGATTTATGTAAACTAGTCCTCGGAGGCCATCCCGACTGGGGAACACCCAGCACCTTTTTACCCTTATCATCTGCCCCCGAATTACAGGATAGTACCACCGATCCTGGGTGTAGTCATGCCCGAAGGAGAGCCACCCTTGCTGTTCTCCGTGATGGAATATATATATGTCCTGGACCCACCCACAGAGATCGTACTCTAAATCATAAATGCAGGTTCCAGGAAGCTTATTTTTGTGCCTCCTGGGGATGTGAGACTACTGGAGATACATACCGGAATCCTAGCTCCTCCTGGGACCTCATAACCGTTAAAAGAAAATATCCCCCTAAAAAAGTTTATTCTGCTGATGAACAGCCCTTAAACTCTGAATGTCCCTCGGATAGCGCCCGCCATGGCTGGTGTAACCCCTTGCTTATTACATTTACATCAGCAGGAAAAAATTTTAATTGGGCTTCCCCCCGGGGAGCAGAATGGGGCCTTCGATTATATAAGAACAATAAAGACTTTGGCCTCACTTTTAAAATAAAACTTATTAAAGAAATTCCTCGTACACGACCTATCGCCATAGGACCTAATACTGCCTTACATCCATACCCTGATAAACCTAATAAAAATAAAAAGATGCCTCTTTTATCTACCATATCTCCTGAGTTCACTCCTATTTTCCAGCCAACCCTGCCCCAGGGATCCCCATCTTCTGCTCTTTTAATTATAGAAATGGTTAATGCCTCCATTCGAACTCTACATCAGTCCAATCTCTCCCAGTTTACTACATGCTGGGTCTCTATTCCTCCCAGCCACCCTTTCATGAAGGATTTGCCCTTTTCGGAACCCCTAATAAAACCTCCAATGCTGATGATCTCAGATGGGTCTCCTAAACAACAAGGTATCACATTAAGCAGGGTGACTGGAATAGGTACATGCCTCCTAGGACCCAATATGCTCCCTCCAAAAGAATTAGTACCTATATGTAATGATACTATAATTGTAGAGACCAATTATACTTATTATACTACTCCTACAGGAACCTTTTTAGCCTGTGCTAGTGGATTGACCACATATGTTGTTTCTGCTACCTTCTTAGCCCATAAAGAATATTGTGTCATAATACAATTGCTCCCCAAACTTACTATACATCAACCTGAGGATCTCTTAGGATTCTGGGAAAAAGGCACCCTGCTACCCAGACATAAAAGAGAACCCCTTACCGCTATAACCTTAGCAGTGGTTCTCGGCCTAGGGGCTGCCGGAGCAGGAACAGGAATTGCCTCCCTCATTACCTCTCAACAACAATACGCTCAACTCAGCCTAGCTATTGATAGAGACATTCAAGAATTACAAAAAGGGCTAGAAAATCTTAAATATTCCCTCGTCTCTTTATCTGAAGTAGTGCTATAAAATAGACGAGGCTTAGATTTACTTTTTTTTACAAGAAGGAGGGCTTTGCGCTGCTCTTAAAGAAGAATGCTGTTTCTATGCAGATAAAACAGGTTTAGTTCAAGATAGCATCAAAAAGATTAAAGAAAGCCTAGAAAAAAGAAAAAGAGAACGCGAAAAACAAGAATCTTGGTACCAAAACTGGTTTTGTTCCTCTCATTGGCTTTCTACCTTGCTGCCCAGTCTTCTAGGCCCCCTCATGGGTATTTTTTTACTTTTATCATTTGGACCCTGGGCCTTCAATCGTCTAACATGCTTTGTCAAGTCACAGGTTGATTCCGCCTTCAAAAACACCGTCTCCATGCATTATCACCAAATAGCCACCAAAGAAGAGGACGATCATACCCCGACCCCGGTCATGACTCATGGCCTACAATTTTCAAAACTTACCTCTGCCAGATCACTCTTCTGGTCACGGTGGGCTCACAATATAAAAACTGGAGGCCATAAGCTGTGAAGTTGCCAATGACGGGATTTTTGTGGTACCAAGGATCAGAGGCATGTCCCTAGGTGCTACAGAGTTACCCAATGACGGGAATAGAATGCAGCCGAGATCCAGAATCCCACCGTTTATGGTGCTGGAATCGGGAGCACCTCAGTTAGCCTAAGACAGGGGCTCTGTCACTAGTCGACACTGACCTTGGATGCATATCACATAGCCTAAGACAGGTGCTTCACCGACCTCCTTTTCCTACCCTTCATTAATGAAAAAACAGAGAGGGAAATGTGGCAGACTGGAAAAATACTAAGTCCACCTCCTGGAGGCCTACGTGACCTTTTGAGAAGAGATATAGATCAACTGTCCCAGGAAGGAGCCTGCAGCTATAGCAGCAAGAATTTTTACAACACTGTTGCCTCTCCCCCCCACTTACTTCCTTCTTTTACTCCCCATATAAACTGTCGCTTATCACTGAATAAAACAGACCTTGATAGGATTTATCTACTTGGTCTCATCTCTCTAGCCCATTTTTATTTACAGATCGGGGTCCTCCTCACCCCCCGAATTACTTGACCCACGGGACGGGTCATTTCCCAACACCATTTGTTGAAAAGGCTGCCTTTTCTCCAGCACATGTGTCTGGCACTTTTGTCCAAAATCAACTGGCTGTAAGTGTGTGGATTTCTTTCTGTCCCTTCTGTTCTGTTCCATTGTTCTCTTCGTCCGTTTTGGGGCCAAAACCATCTTTGAGCAAAAGCACAAATTGAAGGAATGAACCTCATGTGGCCCACAGTCTGATCTCATAAACACAGTCGAACTTCTTATTCCATGGGACACTTAAACCGTGTTAAAGATAAACAAAGGATCCAGTATAGGTAGACAAGAAATGGGTCTAAAGAAATGGAGAGATTTGTTGGAAGTAATCAATGAATTTGACCAGTACTAATAATTTAAAAATCCTGAACATAATTTAAAATGCAGAATATATAAGGAACTCAACTCAGTATTAAACAAAACAAACACACGTTGGGTTAAGTTATAATCAAAGGCATGGACACCCGCCTTTGTGCTGAGCTCCTGGGACACGCTGGAAGGCTTCCTGTCCCTGTGCTGAGCTGCCCAGGACACGCAGTTTGGCCACTCGCCCAGCGCACCTTCCCCCATGCCAGGATTATTTTTATTACAAAGTGTGCTGTTAAGTGTCCCCAGCATGTGTGGCTGAAGCAGTCTTTTCTCTAATCACATCTGGGGTGTTCTTCCATATATCACCCTTCTTGCGTGATGGGTGCCTCATTGTCCTCTTGCTTCTGATTCTGCTGTTATCCACTCTCCTAAATTCGAGGTAGAAAATCACGGCTGGATATGTCTCCTTAAGTTGTCCCAATCAGGTATTAAGCCAAAATCTGATGTCCAGGGCTTCTCCTAGGAAGGCATGTTCATTTTGGCAGCCACAATCTTGCCCCGCCTCCCCAAAATCAGATTTTAAACTTCCTTGAGTCTTGTGTGGTGGCTCATGAGTCTAATCCCAGTACTTGTGAGAGTGAGCCATGAGGATTTCATGTACAAGTCAAGCCTCACCTGTAAGAGTATTGAGAGGGCCATCCCACTCCCCTTATAAAATTAGGAATATAAGAGTATCGAGAGGGCCATCCCATTCCCCTTATAAAATTAAAATATTAGGTTATAGAAGTAAGTTAAAGTGTTTGGAACTTATTTTTCTGTTAAGAATGTTTCCAAAGTGTCTGGAACTTGTTTTTCTGTTAAGAATGTTTCCAAAGTGTCTGGAACTTAACAGAAAAACAAGATGGCTGCGAAAACAAGATGGCTGCGAAAACAAGAGGGCTGCGAAAAACAAGATGGCTGTGAAAAACAAGATGGCTGCACTTGTTTACTCTGTAAACCTATTGGCTGTATCCCAATGTGAACGCCCCTTCTGGGACTATAAGAGTAATGTCTGTTTTGGGCCCGGGGTCGGGCTCCAACAACTTGCCTGCTCTGTAAGAGGCTGCACATTAGCCCGGCCAAAAGGAAGCATTCCTCTGGTAGCTGCTGTACAATTCCTCTGAATGGCAGTTAGGCTTGTGAAGGAGACTTGACCCTGGCCTGCCAGTAAGAGCTGCAGCACAATAAACTCTGCTTGTGATTTACATCCTTGGTGTGTTCTTCGTTATTTGGGTAAGGGGGCGACTCTTGGACCATAACACACCAAATTAGCAAGCCTCTCAACAACCTAGTAAGCCTATTTCCAAAAAAAAATCTGAAAAAAATTGATAAGGGTTTATCTCAGCGATAGAATTCCCCTATATCAAATGCACACACATTAACACACACACACACACACACACACACACACACACACACACACACACCACCTCCTTAGAACTTAAATCTGAGAAATGATCACTTACTGAGTGTGTCCTAAGCGCCCCCTGCAGGACCTATGTGTCCCTGCAGGAGGTTTGTGTCTGGGCTCACACTGAGGCCCCACACTGTGTCTCTTGCACAGTAATACAGGGCCATGTCCTCTGGTCTCAGGTTGCTCATTTGCAGGTGCAGCATGCTCTTGGAGTTGTCTCTGGAGATGGTGAACCGGCCCTTCACAGAGTCTGCATAGTAGGTGCTACCACCATTAGGGTTAATTTGTCCAATCCACTCCAGCCCCTTGCCTGGAGCCTGGCAGACCCAGCTCATCCAGTAGTCACTGAAGGTGAATCCAGAGGCCAGGCAGGAGAGTCTCAGGGACCCCCCAGGCAGTACCAGGCCTCCCCCGGACTCCACCAGCTGCACCTCACACTGGACACCTGCAAACACAGAGAATCCTGCTCAGTCCACTGTGTCTCTCACTCCCGTCCACTCACACTCAGCGTCTCCTGTTCCCATGAATTACCTTTCAGCACAGTAACCAGGAGAACCCAGCTCAGCCCAAACTCCATGGTGGGTCCTCCGTGTGCAGTCCTGATCCCTGACTGGGGTCCCCTGGGTGCAGGGCTGGGCTCCTGTCCCAGAGCTGCAGTGTCAGGGCTGGGCTGGTTTTCATCAGCAGAGGGCGGCCGTATTTGCATGTCCTCCTGCCATATAGCAGGCTCTGCTGAGGACGACTCAGTCAGGGAGGGTCTCTGATCAGATGTTGGTGTCCGGGGAGTCTGCTCACTGATATCAGTCAGAAAAAAGCTATTTTCCTTAGAGGATTGTGCTTTCATGTGCAGAGACCTTGAATCATAGTGTTATTCTGAACTGTGTACAAAATTTTTGCATTCTTATTAAAATATTTCTAAGGACAACTAGGAAAATCTAAACTCATTAGTGTGTACTTAATATTGTCTTATTTTTTTACTCGATACAGAACTGTGTAGCTGTTATCAAATTCATTATTACTCTTAGGTGTTAAAATCAGTTCAAAAGCATGAATACTGTATGCAATGAGCTTGAAATGATATGTATGATACGATGCTTCCCAATATCTGAATCATGTTCCTCACCGCTAGGCTGAACTGCCCCTGGGCCAGCTCCTTGATAGAGTAGTCTCCACCTGTTGATGTAGCAGAACCCCCTGCTGCGAGCAGGTGTGACTTTTACGCACTCTCTCTTCATCTGATAACTGTGCAGAGCCAGGTTCCTGCTGATGTGTTTTCAGGAACCACAGCTAATTCACGTGACACAGTCCACATTTCTGTCAGAGCTGCTCAACTGGTCATACTTAATATGCAGGGAGTAAATGGCCTCTGCTTGGCAGAGCATAAACCTCACATGATGAGGGTAAGATTGGCAACGTATCTGCTGGTGTTCCCTCCTGTGCAGACATCAAGACCCCAAGACAGTGAGAACCTGCGTGTCCCTGCGTTGCTCCTGCCCTCTGCAGTCCCGCTCTCCACTCATTCCTCCTCCCACGGTAGCTGCAAGATAATTTAATTGTTTTCATTTCTTGTTTAAAAGTTTAAATGTGTACCAATTCATTTGGCATCTTTCAGGTGTCATGAGAATCGTGAGACAACTGTGTTGTCGTGAGTCAGGAAAAGCTTCATATTCATGAAGATCCTGGGCATGGAAATACACACAGCAGACTATATATAAGAAAGCTGCTGAATACTGGACTGCTTCCAGTTCGCATTTAAAGCAGAAGAGGCTACACACTTTGACATGTAAGTATCCTGTAAGAATTGGTTTTGAATCTTACAATTCAGCCAACATAAAAACTGTCACATTATATACAAAGAATTGAATGATCAATATTGTAAAAGAGACTTGACACACGAGATAATCGAGAATTCCTATAAAGAATCAGGGCCACAAGGTTAAGGAGCGCCATCACTGATCGCAGTGGGTGTGACGGTGAGTTGGGAGCCAAGTCCCTCAGGCCAGCCCTGCACCTTCAGCCTTGGGAGCAGGCTGTCTTCCGCTGCCTCCTGAGGGGCCATTGTGTGGGCTCCCAGCTGCCAGGCAGGGTAGGGAAGTGTAAGTGAAGTGAGGAGAGCTGGCAGGCCTGTGTCAAGACATGGGCCCTTCCTTTATTAGTCTGCATCCTCTGTGTGAGAGGACTCCCAGGCCAGGGATGGAGTCCAGAGGACTAAGAAGAGGAGTCCACTGGACCTGACCTTCCAGACCTTCTTCAAAATGTCAAGGCAGGGAGGAAGGACATACTTTACCTCCTTGTGTCTACACTTGAATATTAACTATTTGGATCTATTTAAAAATAATCTCAGGAAGAGGCCACTGACAGTAATGTACACTGGTATCAGCCTCCTTTGGGGCTTTGTTGAATTCCCTAGTGCTGTGTGGAAAAGGGCGTAAAGTATTAAATTCTGAGAGATCGTGCATTTGGGTGATTCCCATTTCCCCTGAAGCATTTTCCTGACACTTTGGGAAACAGCACAAACATTTTTAATAAGGGTCCAAATTCCACTGAAATCAATGCAGCCCCAACTGCTCTCATCAGCACAGAACAACATCATGCTTCTGCAGCATCAAAGCAGGATCCTGCAGGCTGTGAGGGAATCCAGCTGGAGCTGGAGGGAGCAAAGGAGACCACCACCCTCTCTCAGAGCCACGCCCTCGCCGGGCTCAGGAGCACAGCCTCCCTCTGCAGGGAGCACAGAAACACTGACAGGTAGGAACTCATGAAAACTCACAGCACCACCACAAGAGACATCTGGGAGTCAAGGCCAGATACTCTGCCCAGGCTCAGGAGCAAGAGCACAGGGCCTGCAGCTCACTGTGTAGATCACATGGTAACTCCAAGTGCCCTGGGGGAGTTCGCCCACTGACTGCTTCCGCAAAAAATAATGTCATTAGAGCCAGCTGCCATAACAGAAACGCAGCTTAAGTGTAATTTTACATAATAGTTTTTAAGCTTCGTCATATTTTCAATAAAGCCATTTTGCTTGATAAGTGAAAGTTACTCTTCTGTGTGTACATTGCACCCATGGCCTCACGTAATTTTTACTGGCACTGACATAACTTCATAGGGATAGCAGCATCAATTCCTTTCTGAGGTGTGAAATTCAACTCAAAAGCATGGATACATTGTGCAGTGTTTCTGGGTCTCATAGACTGTGCTGCCCTGGCTCAGATCCCTGATAGAGACCCGCCTTGCTATGTTTGCAGAACCCTCCTGTAGAGAGCGGGTGAGATGTTCATGACCCTGTGTTCTCCTGAGAGTGCATGGAAGCCAGGCTCATGCTCATGTTTTTAGGCATCAGGGAGTCACACGCAAGGGTCTGCCTTACATCAGCCAGACTCACCTGTGTCACCCACTCAGGGGGCTGTGGCTGTCATAGCTTAAGTGTTCCGTAGTGAGAGTGCTAAGCACGAGCTCATTTTCACTCCTGTGCAGACATCACAGACCCTGACACTGAACACATGGACCTCCTAGTTCCACTCTTGGCCCTGATTTCTCCCTCCACTTACCCCCTTATACAGTGACCACTGAACTCTTACCTCATGATGACTTAATTAGTGTACGAATTCTAGAATTCATAGGGCTGTTTCATGTGTTTGGCATCCTTCACTTTCTTAAGCGTTGGGGCTCACCACCGTGTATGGAGTCAGGAAAGCCTTCATGTCCACGATGGAGGCCTTTCTAAGGATGGATCTGCCACATTTTATACAAGCAGGCTTCGTGGTCTTTGAGTGCTTCCAGTTGCTGAGGATCACTCAGGAAGCCGTCACTCACAACCTCACCTGGGGCCACGGAAGCAGGAGCTCCTATGAGTATCTATGCCTGGATTCACACTAACTTCCCCAGAGAGTCAAACACTCAGATTAAAGATGGGTAGAAGACATGAGAAGACATTTCTTGAAAGCAAATTAACGATGTCCATCGGTATGTGAAGAAAGCCTCCACCTCTCTAGTCCTTCCAAGATTCAGATCAGAACCGGCAGAGCGATCGTCCCATATCATGAATCCGGGCTTCCTCCACGGTCCCCTAGACAATCACCCGATGAGCTCAGGATGCGATCCTCCATGATGGCATTCATTTGTGGAGTAGAGCAGGTTGATCTCACAGATGCAGAGAACAGAATGGAGATTCTACACTGTGTGGCCATCAGATGAAGGCAGTGTGTGACCCCATCAGCCGGTGGGTCTGTGCAGGTGAGTAGGAGGGAGGAACTGTGTGTTCACTGAACACCGGGATGAGTATAGGTAATGAAGATATGCAAATGCCCAGAAGAGAGGCTTCTAAAGGTCAGTAGCACAGAATGGGAGAGAATAAATGGGAGACAGGCATGCTTGTTAGCCTGACTTGATCACTCATGGGGCATAGTGTGTTCAAATGTCACACAGTGCCCCACCACCATGCACCATCACGCACCAATGAAATGAAATATGAAGAAACGCACAGCTGTGGTCGCACTGATGCCCCTACCCTCTGAGCAGCCCGCTCATGGGAACCTAAGTATCTGCAGATACTTATCCAGAAGCAGAGTTGAGACAGATCAAGATGGGGACAGGAGTGCGTGTGGGAAAGGAAGACGGAGGGAGGAAGGAAGGAGGCAGGCTGGAATGCTGACACATCCTTACCTTTCCATATTCACAAAGTTGATGTTTTAATTTTAAACTTACAAATTATTGTTGAATCACAGTCTCACATCCTAACGTGGTCTAGAGTAATAGGGACATCCATGACACAACACTTGCTGACTTCTCCCTGTCCACCTCCCTCCCTCCGCTTGCCCATACACGGTATAGGGTGGCCATCGGTACACATACATGTGTACACTATGATTCATATTAGTCAATTAAGGTCCATAGGCATAATGGCAATTGGTATACACATATGTGTACACTATAATTCATTATTATTCAACCAATGTCTCTTGACATAACGTTGGTGGACATGAATCCCCGATCCCTCCCCAGAGGACTCCTTCATCCACTGGACTTTCTTCTTCATTATCTAAAGTCTGATTTGTATCTTATGACTCCATAACTTGCACAGAGGAGAGAAGACACAGGACTCTCCACATTCTATGACTGGCCATTCTCACTCCACATGATATTCTCCAGTTCACCCATTTTTCTGAAAATGACATGATTTTGTTGTTGTTATTGCTAAGTAGATTTTACTGTGTGTATCCTATGCTTTTGCAATCCATTCACCTGTTGATGGACACCGAGGTTGGATACATGCTTTGACTATTGCAGCTTGTGCTATTATAAAAGTATATACATGAATCACTGCAATGTTCTAATTTCAGTCCCTTTGGTAGATACCCAGGAGTGGTAAAGCTGGATCTTACGGCGGATCCATTCCTAGTACTCTGAGGATCCTCCACCCAGATATCCATAGCAGCTGACTCATTTGCAATTCCCCACTCTGTATGAGTGTTCCTGTTTCCCTATGTCCTCACCAGAACTCACTGTTGTTTGTTTTCTGGATTATTTTCATTCTAATTCAAGTTACATGGCTCTCAGTGTGGTTTTGATTGGCATCTCCCTGATTGCTAACAATATTGAACATTTTTCCATATATTTATTGGCCAGTTGTGTTTCTTCTTTTGTGAGAGATCTATCCATGTAGTTCAATTGTCCACTACCTGATTGGATCATTTGTTTTTCATTGTTTAGTCTTTTAAGTACTTTGTATCTTCTAGATATTAGTCCTCCTCAGAGGAATATCTGGGAAAAGATCTTCTCCCATTCTGTAGGCTTTTCTTTAGACTCTTGGTATCTTGTTTTGCATAACAGAAACAATTTAGTTTAATGCAAGCCCTCTTGTTAATTCTTGTTTTAATTTCCTGTGTCATGGTGGTCTTGTTGAGGAAATGTCTATCTGAGCCACTATGTTGGAGATCTGGACCTTTGCCACCCTGCAATTATTGCGAAGCCTGTGGTCTAGGTCCCAGGTTACCTCAGGTCCCTTCAGGAAGAGCCCATCATTTCTCAGTCCAGGGGAGTTTAGCAGCAGCTGCAGGAGCTCACTGTGTGGTTTTGTTAGGACGTCTGCAGAGTGTTCATGATGTTTTCAAGCATGGAGAAGAGAAAGCATTGCTTTTGGTGTTAGGTCTCTGCACCTGCTGGCTCCACAGGATTTAGTTTCTTTGCTGGAGTTGGCATGGTGAGATGCTGGATTCTGGCACCTTGTGGCTCCTGCAAGGGCTCATCACTCTGGTGCCCGCTTCTGCTCCCTGCTCCTCAGAGGAGGCACGTGGAGCTCTTCCCTCCTCTGCTCTCTGTGATGTCTCCAATCAAGCATGTTCCAACCATCTTTCTTCTCTTGAGTCAGACTGCTTTTCTTCACTTACCAAGAACCTCATCCTGCTGATGGAGTTCCCCTTCTCCCAGCCACGAAAACACACGCCTTCCTCCATTCTGCCATCTTTAATCCTCTCTATCCAGAATCTTTATAGTGCAATATGCTGTGCATCTCGTGTCTGTAGCACATCCAGTATTGAACCACACACTGTATAGAGGATTTAGAGAGTTCTAATTTTTATTATGAATTTTGTAAGTTTGTTTCCTGACATGTGCTCATTGCAATATGGGTTTTTGTGCAACTTTGCCCATGTACATAACCATTTTTAACCCCTCAATAAATAATTTTCATTTTCATGCCTCCATTTATGTGAAGTCAAGTGACTGTGATCTTGTTTCACTGGGCTGCGAGAGGTACAGCAGTGACCTTTGCCATCCTTGACTTAGGTTGCCTGTAACCATTTCAGATGACCAGTTACAAGGCTCTGAGGTGCACGGTTAAAACAGTATTTGAATGTATTTTCTGCTTTCAATATTTTCTTCTGAATGTGGGTAATCCTGTCCTACATGTTACACCACATTAAGAGTAATTAGTATTTCTACAGTTTATCATTGTTAATGTGTATGTGCTTTAGTTGGATGATTTGTTGTGATGGGAAGAATGACTAGTTCTGTGTGTTTATTTAATTTCTGAAATCAATAACTAGGTAATTGTAGTTGATGCTTTAAAACTCCTGCAAATTTTTGTGAAAAATAATTGTCAGTAGTGACGTTTTGAAAACTTAGAAAGTAGAAATTACAGGTTTGAGGATTTCATAACTTATTTTAATTGGTGCATTGTTGCCATTCTCTTCATGAGGTACAAGATGGTAGAGTCAAGATGCACATGTCATCACTAGCTCCTCCCGGGTCCCACCCCCAGTGCCTCCCTCCTCCCTCCTCTCTTCTCATGATTGACTTTGATATGTTTATGAATGTACACCATGCATCGTAGAGAATTTCTCTCTTCACCCCTCTAATGCCCCGCAGTTAAATCACCTTCTCGTCTAGTTTAACATTTAATATTCAGGATTAAAGGAAATTCAATGGGTTTCAGGATTAATGGAAAATCCATTTCAAAATGTCCTATTAAATATATTAAATACGGATGACTACATTGTAGGCTTACAACATAATAAAGAGGACTTTCTAGGGAAAACAGTTATAGATCCTGAAAGCAATAACAACAAAAAATAAAACAATTCCAGTCCAACCATTCTCCATCTGTTTCTATTTCTTAACCAGAAGCACCACCTGGACATCCTGAGCGCCCCCTGCTGGTCCTGGGGGCCCTGCAGGAGGTTTGTGTCTGAGCTCACACTGAGGTCCCTCACTGTGTCTTTTGCACAGTAATACAGGGCCGTGTCCTCAGGTCTCAGGCTGCTCATTTGCAGGTGCAGCGTGTTCTTGGAGTTGTCTCTGGAGATGGTGAACCGGCCCTTCACAGACTCTGCATAGTAGGTGCTTCCATCATTACTAATGGCTGAGACCCACTCCAGCCCCTTGCCAGGAGCCTGGCGGACCCAGTTCATCCAGTAGTCACTGAAGGTGAATCCAGAGGCCAGGCAGGAGAGTCTCAGGGAACCTCCAGGCAGCACCAGGCCTCCCCCGGACTCCACCAGCTGCACCTCACACTGGACACCTGCAAACACAGAGAATCCTGCTCAGGAAACTGCCACAGTCCACTGTGTCTCTCACTCCCACCCACGCACAGTCAGCATCTCCTTTTCCCCATGAATTACCTTTCAACACAGCAACAAGGAGAACCCAGCTCAGCCCAAACTCCATGGTGGGTCCTCCGTGGGCAGTCCTGATCCCTGACTGGGGTCCCCTGGGTGCAGGGCTGGCTCCTGTCCCAGAGCTGCAAGGTCAGGGCTGGGCTGGTTTTCATCAGCAGTGGGCGGCCCTATTTGCATGTCCTCCTGCTATAAAGTGGGCTGAGGGTTCAGTGGCTCTGACAGGGAGAAGTGCCCAGAGCAGATGTGAGTGTGAATAGGATACTTTGGAAATCACTGTCTGGAAAATTATGGCTCTTGTTAGGCGATCTCATTTGCTAATGAATCCATTTCCTCGATTTCATCATTATCTGTGCACAGAATACCTGCTCTTGGCATCAGGGTTGCCTCTACTTGACAGTCACATATGTTTTTCTGTCTGTAGCAATCTTGGCACACACTAGTGTTTACATTGCGTACTTACTGGCCTCTGTATGTGGGATGCAGCCATCACCCCATGAGGCCAAGGGATGCCTGGTGCCCCATAGCTGCTCTGTGATCCTCCTGCCTCCCTTCCTCCTCAGTTACTGCACACTGACTCTGCTCGAGTAAGGGATGGCACTTCTGTTTTCATTTTAGAATTTAAATAATCAGAATCACACAGAGGGACCTTTAGCGCTTGGTCTTCTTATACTCAGCATCACGACTGAAAACATTTTGTGCTGTTTGTGAATTGAACATACACTGATTTGGCTGCTGAGTAGAAAGCAAAGAATGAACATTCAACACTATTTTTTTCATTTATTTTTTTATTGGTGCATTATATTCATACAACTTATTGGGGTAAAAAACTTGTGTGTATAAACATGTACTCATCGCTGATTTAACCCCTACCCAAATACCACCCCATTCCCTCTCCGTCCCTCCCTCCCTTGCTTGGCTTAGTGATTGACTTCGATATGTTTAAGTACATTGTGTGCTTTAGAGATTTTTCTCTTCCCCCTCCTTTCTCTTCCTTTAGGTTATCTTGTTTGCTCCTCTTTTCTCCCTAACTCTCACATATTAGGGAAAGCATCTGATTTCTTATTTTTTGTGACTGACTAATCTCACTTAGCATAATGTCCTCCAGTTCCATCTATTTCCCTGGAAATGATGTAATTGAGTTTTTTTTTTGATGGCTGAGTAAAATTCCATTGTGTACATATCCCACAGTTTTGTAATCCATTCATCTGTTGATGGACATCTTGGCTGGTTCCATAGTTTGGCTGTGGTTAATTGTGCAGCTATGAACATAGATACACATGCATTAGTTTGGTAGTTTGGTTTCTTTTCTTTTGGGTAGATACCCAACAGTGGTATTGCTGGATCAAATGGAAGATTTGTTCCCATTCTTCTGAGGATTCTCCATACTGTTTTCCAAAGTGGTTGCACTAATTTGCAATCCCACCAACAATGTCTTAGAGTTCCCACTTCTCCACATCCTTGCCAGCATCTGTTGTTGTTTGTGTTTTGAATGATGGCCATTCTAGTTGGAGTTAGGTGAAATCTCAGGGTAGTTTTGATTTGCATCTCTCTGATTGCCAGTGATGTTGAGCATTTTTTCATGCATTTATTGGCCATTTGAATTTCTTCTTTTGTGAAGTGTCTATTTAGTTCATTTGCCCATTTTGTTATTGGATGCTTTGTTTTCTTAGTGTTGAGTTTCTTGAGTTCTCTGTATATTCTAGATATTAGTCCTCTATCAGAGGGGTAGGTGGAAAAATCTTCTCCCATTCTGTTGGCTCTCGATTGAGGTTCTTTTTTTTTTCTTTTTTTTATTTATTTTTTATTGGTGCAATGTATTCATACATCATAGTGGTATAAAGAAAATACTTTTGTAGACATACATGCACATCTCGCCCAGTTAGCCCCTACCACGATCCCCACCCCATTCCCTCCCCATCCCTCCTTCCCACGCTTGGCTTACTGGTTGACATCTAGTATTATAGCAATTTATACAATATTAACATTGATAATCTCACATAACAGTTTCATTTGTCTGGTACCAAACTTTTGATGTCTTAAAGATAACATTTCAATATTTCTTTTTGCTTTCTTTCTTACCAGAGAATATTTTTTTCTTTTTTTTTTAGGTGAAACTATCATACATTTATTTATTTATTTTTCAGAAAAAATCTATCCTGATATGGAATATGGACTCTAGATACCCAAAGCGATCTTGAAAAAGAACAGAGCTAGAAGATGTATATTTTCTGATTTCAAACCATATAAAGCTACAATAATTGAAACAGTGTAGTACTGTTATAAAGGCAGATATATAAACCAATGGAGCTAAATAAAAGCCTAGAGATAAATTCTTCCATACATTGTCAAGTTATTTTTGACAAGGTTTCCATGAACTTTTGGTGGAGGAAATACTAGTCTTTTAACTAAATATTGTTGAAAAATAATAATAAATGAAAAAGAATAAAATTGGACCCTTACCTAACACATATACAAATATTAACTCAAAATAGATAAAAGACCTAAATATAAATCTTAATACTATAAGCTTTTAGAAGAAAATCTGGGTCATAAAACCTCACAACATTGAAATTGGAAGTGATTTCTTGGATATGATTTCAATGGCACAGGCAACAAAAGAGTAAATAAACTCACTAAAAAATAAAAAAAATATTGTATATCCAAAGACAATGTAAACAGAGTTAAAAGTTACTGATCCTCTTCCAAGAGTTCCTCCTATGACCCATTTCTCCCTAACTCTCACATATTAGGGAAAGAATCTGATTTCTTATTTTTTGTGACTGACTAATCTCACTTAGCATAATGTCCTCCAGTTCCATCCATTTCCCTGAAAATGATGTAATTGAGTTTTTTTTTGATGGCTGAGTAAAATTCCATTGTGTACATATCCCACAGTTTTGTAATCCATTCATCTGTTGATGGACATCTTGGCTGGTTCCATAGTTTGGCTATGGTGAATTGTGCAGCTATGAACATAGATACACATGCATTAGTTTGGTAGTTTGGTTTCTTTTCTTTTGGGTAGATACCCAACAGTGGTATTGCTGGATCAAATGGAAGATTTGTTCCCATTCTTCTGAGGATTCTCCATACTGTTTTCCAAAGTGGTTGCACTAATTTGCAATCCCACCAACAATGTCTTAGAGTTCCCACTTCTCCACATCCTCGCCAGCATCTGTTGTTGTTTGTGTTTTGAATGATGGCCATTCTAGTTGGAGTTAGGTGAAATCTCAGGGTAGTTTTGATTTGCATCTCTCTGATTGCCGGTGATGTTGAGCATTTTTTCATGCATTTATTGGCCATTTGAATTTCTTCTTTTGTGAAGTGTCTATTTAGTTCATTTGCCCATTTTGTTATTGGATGCTTTGTTTTCTTAGTGTTGAGTTTCTTGAGTTCTCTGTATATTCTAGATATTAGTCCTCTATCAGTGGTGTAGGTGGCAAAAATCTTCTCCCATTCTGTTGGCTCTCGATTGAGGTTCTTGATAGTTTCCTTTGCTGAACAGAAGCTCTTCAGTTTCATGCAATCCCATGTATTGATTCTCCTTTTAATTTGTTGTGCCTTTGGGGTCTTGTTGAGGAAATGTTTGTCTGTGCCTATGTGTTGTAGTGTTGGACCTATGCCCTCTTCAAGGAGCTTCAAGGTCTCTGGTTTAATTTCCAAGTCTTTGATCCATCGTGAGTTGACTTTTGTACAGGGTGAAAAAGTGGGATTAACATCCAATTTTCTGCATATGGTTAACCAGTTTTGCCACCACCATTTGTTGAAGAGGCTATCTTTTTTCCAGTGTATGTTTTTGGCCCCTTTGTCAAAAATCAATTGGCTGAAAGTGTGTGGACTTGTTTCTGGGTCTTCTATTCTGCTCCATTGGTCTACATATCTGTTCTTTTGCCAGTACCATGCTGTTTTTATTACAATGGCTTTGTAGTATAGTTTAAAGTCAGGTATTGTGATTCCTCCTGCGTGGTTTTTGTTACTGAGAACTACCTTGGCTATTCTGGGCTTTTTGTTATTCCAGATAAATTTTTAGGACTGATTTTTCTATGTCTGTGAGGAATGATCTTGGTAGTTTAATGGGCATTGCATTAAATCTGTAGATCACTTTTGGGAGGATGGCCATTTTAATGATATTAATTCTGCCAATCCATGAACATGGAAGATCTTTCCATCTTCTAAGATCTTCTTCGATTTCTTTTTTCAGTGTTTTATAATTTTCTTTGTAGAGATCTATTACCTCCTTGGCCAAATTTATTCCTAGGTATTTTATTTTTTTGTGGGAGATCCTGAGTGGAAGTGTTTTCTGAATTTCTTTTTCAGTGGATTTATGGTTGGTGTACAGGAAAGCTTCTGATTTTTTAAGATTAAATTCCTTTGATTTCCTTTTCTTGCCTTATTGCTCTGGCTAGAGTCTCTAGTACTATATTGAAGAGAAGTGGTGATAGTGGACATCCTTGTCTCGTTCCAGTTTTTAGGGGGAATTCTTGAAGTTTTTCCCCATTTAATATGATGCTGGCAGTGGGCTTGTTGTAGATTGCCTTAATAATGTTGAGATATGTTCCTTCTATTCCAATTCTCTGCAGTGTTTTTATCATAAATGGATGTTGAATTTTATCAAATGCTTTTCAGCATCTATTGAGATGATCATGTGGTTTTTGTCTTTGATTCTGTTTATATGATGAATTACATGGATTGATTTTCGTATATTGAACCAGCCTTGCATCCCTGGGATGAACCCTGGTCGTGATGAATGATTTTCTTGATGTGGTTTTGAATACGTATTGCTAGTATTTTGTTTAATAGTTTTGCATCCAAGTTCATCAGAGATATAGGTCTGTAGTTTTCCTTCCTTGAACTGTCTTTATTCGGTTTGGGTATTAGTGTGATGTTGGCTTCATAGAATGTATTTGGGAGAGTCCGGTTTTTTCTATTTCCCGAAATAGTTTGAGTAGTATTGGGATTAGCTCTTCTGTAAAGGTTTTATAGAATTCACTTGAAAAACCATCTGGTCCTGGGCTTTTCTTTGATGGTAAGCTCTTTATTGCTGTTTCAATCTCTTTGATTGTTATTGGTTGGTTTAAGTGTACTATATCTTCTTGACTCAGTTTAGGAAGGTTGTATTTATCTAGGAAGTTGTCGATTTCCTCCAGATTTTCCATTTTATTGGAGTATAGTTTTTCAAAGTAGTTTTTGATAATCCTCTGGATTTCTACACTGTCAGTAGTAATGTCTCCTTTTTCATCCCTTATCCTCATAATTTGGGTTAATTCTCTCTTTTTTTTAGTTAGGTTGGCCAGTGGCTTATCAATCTTGTTAATCTTTTCAAGAAACCAGCTTTTGGTTTTGTTGATTTTCTGTATTGTTTTTTTATTCTCTATTTCATTAATTTCTGCTCTAATTTTAATAATTTCCCATCTTCTGCTGGCTTTGGGGTTCAATTGTTCCTGCTTTTCAAGGGCTTTGAGGTGTGTCGTGGCTATTTATTTGAAGATTTTCTGTTTTTCTTATGTGAGCACTCAGTGCTATAAATTTTCCTCTTAATACTGCCTTCAAAGTGTCCCAGAGGTTTTGATATGTTGTTTCTTTATTTTCATTTGTTTCTAGAAATTTCTTGATTTCACCTCTTACATCTTCTATGACCCATTCTTCATTCAGAAGTGTGGTGTTCAGCCTCCACATGTTTATGTTGTTTCTTTGGGTCTTCTTATAGTTGATTTCTAGTTTCATTCCATTATGGTCTGAAATGACACAGGGAAGTATGTAACATTTTTAAAATTTGCTAGTGCTCATTTTGTGTCCCAGGATGTGATCTATTTTGGAGAAGGTTCCGTGAGCAGCTGAGAAAAATGTGAACTCTGCTGTAGTTGGGTGAAATATTCTATATGTGTCCAACAGGTCCATTTGGTTAATGGTGTTCTTTAGTTCTGAGACATCTTTACTGACCCTTTGTCTGGAAGATCGGTCTAGTATTGTGAGAGGTGTGTTGAAGTCTCCCAGTATTATTGTGTTGGGATTTATGTGTGACTTCATGTCACAAAGAGTTTGATTTATGAAAGTAGCTGCCCCTATGTTTGGGGCATAGATGTTGATTATTGTTATTTCCTCTTGCTGGACTATTCCTTTTACCAGTAAAATATGACCTTCTTTGTCTCTTCTAATAAGTTTGGGTTTGAAGTCTAACTTGTCTGATATCATAGTTGCTACTCCTGCTTGTCTTCGAGTACCATTAGCATGGATAACCTTGCTCCAGCCCTTTACCTTGAGTTTGTTCCTATCTTTACTTGTGAGGTGTGTTTCTTGTAAGCAGCAGATGGATGGATTCTGGCTTTTAATCCATTTTGCCACTTTATGTCTTTTTATTGGGGAGTTGAGGCCTCTTACATTTAGTGTGATTATAGAGAGATAATTTTTAATTCCCAACATGTTAAGATCTTATTTCTGTTTGAGATACTGTTTATTCTTCTTTGCTTAGTTGTCTGCTGGATGGGAATTCTTGTTTCTACCCATTTCCTCTTTGCAGTTAATCTCCTTGAGTACTTTCTCTAGCGCTGGTTTTGAAGACATAAATTCCTTCAGTTGCTGTTTGTCATGGAAGCTTCTTATTTCCCCATCTAATTTGATGGATAGTTTTGCTGGGTAGGAAATTTTTGGATGGAAGTTGTTTTCTTTCAGAGTTTGGAATATGTTACTCCATGCCATTCTGGCTTTCATAACTTGGTTTGGGAAGTCTGGAGTGATTCTAATTGGTTTGCCTCTGTATGTCACATGGCCTTTTGTTTTTGTTGCCTTTAAGATTCTCTCCTTGGCTTCCACATTAGTCATTTTGACAATTATGTGGTGTGGGGATCCTCTTCTTTGATCCTGTCTAAAGGGAGTTCTATAAGTTTCCTGGACCTGTGTATCAACCTCTTGCTCTATGTTTGGAAAATTTTCTGCTATTACTTCCTTGAAGAGATTGTTGATCCCTTTGGTTTCACCTTCTTTTCCCTCCTCTATTCCAATTATTCTTAGGTTAGCTCTCTTGAAATGGGTCCATATTTCTTCAATGTCAGATTCCTGCTGTCGGTTTTTTTTTTTTCTAAATTAGAAACTATGCGTTCATTTTTGGAATGGTCATCTTCAAGAAGCGAGATTCTATTCTCCATGTGGTCTAATCTGTTGTTTATACTTTGAATTGAAGCCTTCACTTCATTAATTGCATCCTTTATCTCTTTTTGACTCTCTCTAAATTCTTTTCGAAAGTCCTCTATTATTTCTAGAGTTATTTTCCTAATTTGATCTTCTAGAGATCTCTGGATTTCTGTGTTATCAGATTCTGATGTTGTGGGGTTGTGGGCATTCACTGCTCCATTGTTATTTCTCTTTCCCATGATTTTGGAAGTTTGTGCCTTCTCTGGGTTCTTCCCTGAGTCACTACGAGTTCACTTAAGATGTTCTGGATCTCGAGTCTGTGGTATCTCAGTCATCACTACTCCTTTACTGAGTTGTATCACAAAGTCTCAGACCCAGGGATTCAATTGAGGCTGCTTAGACCGTGGGGGGTGCCAAGTTGGGTGTTCTCTAGCGGGGAGTTGTGACTATGGTATGATATCTCTGCCACTGCCACTCCCCCACTGGGCTGCACTGCTAAAATCTCCGACCCAGGGAGACTATCTGCGCAAGTCCCTGGGAGTGCAGTACTGGGATTTCTCCCCTTGGGGCCACAATTTGACTCACGTTTGTTGAGTGCGCTGATGGAGCTGTAGTGAACTCGGTGGATTCGCTGCTGCTGCCACTGGCAATATGGCACCACTGCCACGCCCTCGGCCGTGATGTGGCCTATTTCTTCTCTGGATTTGAGCTCCGCTTAGTCCCTGCCAGGTGTGCTGTGCCCAGCCCTTGGGAGCTTTAGACGCTCCTTGCACCGGAGAAACTGCTGACTGCCGCCCGGCTGTTCAGCAGCGGCTTACCTTGGCTCGCTGTCCACCCCTCCTCTCAGGCGTCTGGTGGCTGGTTGTGTGGGTTGGTCTAGGGCCGTCTGGTGAATTCGCCGCTGCCGCCAGCAGTAAGACGCTGCTTCTGCATCCTAGGCCGCGAGGCCAGAGTACCTCCTCTCTGGATTTGAGCTCTGTTTTGAGTCTCCCTCCTCTCTGGAGCCTAGTGCTGCTAGGGGAGATGTAAGCTGTGCCGCTCCGGCTGCTCTGCGCTGTGGCTCAGGCTGCTCTGCACCACGGGTCTGGCTGCCCTGGCCTCTCTGGCTGCTCTGCACCGCGGATCTGGCTGCTCTGCACTGCGGGTCTGGCCACTCCCGCTGCTCCGGCGGTTCCGCGAAGGGTTCTGGCTGCTCCGGCTGTTCTGGCCGCTCCTCTCCGGCTGCTCTGGCCGCTCCTCTCTGGCTGGTCTGGCCGCTGCGCTCGGCTGCTCCGGCCACGCCGCTTCGTGCCGAGGCTCTGACTTCTCTGCGCTGCAGCTCTGGCCGCTCCGGCTCCTCCGGCCGCTCCGCGCCGCGGCGGGAGCGGCCCTTCGGGCTGGTTTTTTTCTGGTGTCTTGTTTTTCCAGCCCTTTTTCTCTGTCCCTTGTATTTACCGTTTTTATTTCATTGCTGGTGGTGTTTTCTGGCTCTGAAAGGCGCTGGTTTTGTGGTAATAGAGTTCGATTGTTAGCGGGACTTGTAAGTGCCGCTTTCCTCGGTCGCCATATTACCGGAAGTCTAACACTATTTTTATTTCTTGGTTAGGATGTGGAACTTTTTATAGGCTCTGGCCATTGTGAGTAAAGTTTCACCATGCCATTCATTGGACGGTGAGCTGAAAAGAACCTGTATTCGTTTGGCATTGAACAGGAATATATGAACAATGCTGGGCAGGCTGAAAGTGGCTCATTCCCTTGACCTTGTGAGAGGACTAAAGTCCAAGAAAAGAGCCAGCCTTGGCAGAGATGATTTAAAGGACAAAGCGTTCTTCATCAGGTTTGCTGGGCAGAAGTTTCCAAATGGAAAATGATCTGGAAAAACGGTTGCATTTCTAGATGTAGGTAAGCAGTAATAAATCTCAGCCGTGATAAAGCATGAGGATAGCTAGTGCACAGGCGTGGACCCACAGAGGCGGAGACCTCTGCCCTCTTGCAGAATCTGCCAGGGATGTGGAGAATCCCCACCAGCTGTGTCTGTTGCTCTGGAATACTGGGGGACAACAGAGACCACAGCCCAGTGTGTTTCCAGCTCCTCTGCAGAGTGGATGCACTGACCCCCGAGCCACGGCAGTAACACTGGGAATTGGGCCCCTGTGTGGACCACGCAGAGGCACAAGTCTCAAGAAGCACATTTCCACAGTGACCTGGATGAATATGCGACATCCCAAGTCAAAGACCTTCTCATGCATTTGGAGTGAATGTTATCACGAGCACTTTGAAGAAGGATCTGGCTTCACTGCCCCACAGAACCTGGCGTCAACCTTGTTTCAGAAATCCACCCGGATGCCCCAGAGCCTCCAACCCAGGCTGTTAGACTCCTCCCAAAGGTGAAGCCCGGTCAGGGGAGGCCAGGGCTCCTCTGACAGAAGCTCTGCAGGTCCAGGGTAGGTCTGAAGATAATTAAGAGCATCCTAGGATGAGAAGACTCTGTCTAATTATGTTCCTTCTCACTCCGCAGCACTGTTTCAGCCAAATCTGTGCTCTGTGTAGGAGAGCACAGCTGGATTTCCATGTTCTCTAAAACACATTGAAGCACGGCACAGAAGACATGGATCCACAGAGGACCCACAGGTAGACACACGTGCAGAGGACATAAGACTCTTGAAAAGCAGTTCCTTATAGAAAAGGATGCAAAATATTCCCCCAAGAAAGTCATGTTCTAAGTAAAATAGCAATGATTCACCATGATCTCACACGATACAATGCAATTATGAGTGAAATCAGCCAGATTTGAGGGACTGCCTCTAAGGAAAAGTGCACCATCTCTACCCCAATTTCTGTTAAACTTTCCTTACTCTTTTGGCTTTATTCCCACATTTTCATTTTCCATATGATTTTTTCTTTTTTATTGGTGTTTGCAGTCATACATCTTACTGGGGTACAGGATGGTACAGGTATACATGCCCACATCATTCATTTAGCCCTTCCCCAATTACCACCCCAGCTCCTCCCCTCCTTCCTTCTCACTTTGGCTTACTGACTGACTTTGAAATATCTGTGAATGTACATCATGGACATGAAATAATTTCCCACTTCTGCCCTCCCATCTTCTTGAGTGAGTCCCATTATTTGCTCAACTATGGTTTCTTAATCTTCCAGAATTTCTCCTATGACCCTCTTTCTCCCAGATTCCTCACATATGATTGGATAACAAAACTATGGGATATGTACACAATAGAATTTTACTTCGCAAAAAAACAACAAAATCACATCATTTGTGGGGAAATTGATGGAACTGGAGAACATCATACTAAGTGAGATTATTCACAAAAAGTTAAGAACCATACAACAGGATTTTTTTCTAGCTAAATGAGGTTTGTCAGTGTCTAGATGATTTATTGCAATTAAATACAGGCATAAAAACTGTAGTTATTCTCTGAGTTAATACACGTGGCATTTTTTTCTATCATAATTATTGTAATCCAAAGACATCATAGTAAGCACAGAACATTAATGAAAGGAAATTTTCATGGGAACTCATTACAAAGAGGATAAGCCATGACACTGAACAAAATCAGATTTTATTTTTTTATTTTTTATTTTTTACTTTTTTATTTTTATTTTATTTTATTTATTTTTTGGCAGGTCTGGGGATGGAACTCAGAGACATTCAACCTCCAAGCTACACCCCCTGCCCTATTTTTTATTCTTATTTTGAAACAGGATCTCACCAAGTTGTGGAGGACCTAAGTAGCTGAGGCTGTCCACAATCCGTGATCCTCTGGTCTCAGCCTCCCGCATGTTGGGATTACAAGCATGCGCCACCACACCCAGAGAAAGCAATACTTGCATTAGACTTTCTAGGTTTACAACTTATGTTCTAATAATATATGACTGCTCTGTTTCCTTGCAGCCATCATTCATAATATCTATATACTTTCCTTTTCTTTCCTTATACTTTTCACTAAATGTAGAATATTTCCTGCTCTCTCATATTCTTATAGAGGCCCCACTCAACTGTTGATTCTCCGCCCAGATATCATCTCCCAAACTCGAAGCATATTCTTGACACCTTCCTCCTAGTGGCCTGAACCCCATCTCTGGTGCCGGAGCATCTTGAGGCACCTGGTGCATATTGCTTATTTGGTTATACTTTGATCTTATGATTCTGTTTGTATTCCTACCAGCCCAACACTTTTCTTAAGGTCAGGGCTTTCTTACTATCTTTGAATCCTAGCACATTCTTATTTTTTTTTAGTGTCCATCTATAAAGAGATTTAAAAATTTTTTAATGTATTTTGATTGGTTCATTGTAGTCTAACATCACAATAGAATACAAGACTTGTAAGGATTTCCAAGCACACATCATCCACTTGGCCCTTATCCAATCCCCATCCCACTCCCTCCCCCCTCAATCCCATGCTTGATTTAGTGATTGACTTTGATATATTTTTTTCCATACATCACATCTTGTAAAGAGGTTCCATCTTCCCCATCTCATGCTCTCTGATTGGTCACCGTAATTGCTCCTCCATAGGGCCCCTTCTTCAATCAGATTTCCTCCTTTTACCCATTTCTTCCTAGTTTTTGCATATTAGGGAAAGCGTCTGATTTTTGTTTTGTTTTCTGTGATATTTCTTTGTGTATGCCCCATTGCAAGTTCTGATCCCACTCTTGAAGGCCCCGGCACTGGCCTGGCCACCCGGCAGACTCTAATCCCGGCCTCGCTGGCTCCAGTACTGGCCTTGCCTCATGGCAGGCTCCATCCTGGCCTTGGAGACCCTAGCACAGGCGTTGCTTTAAGGCAAGCTCCTATCCTGGCCTTCTTGGCTTCAGCTACAGCCCTCGCACTTGTCAGGCACGGATCCCTATCTTGCTGGCCCCAGGACTGGCCTTGCTTTATGGCAGGCTCTGATCCCGGACTTACTGGCCCTGGCACCAGCCTCACCACTTGACAGGCTCTGATACCAGCCTCCAAGGCCCCATGACCAGCCTTGCCTCATGGCAGGTTCTGATCTTGGCCTCGCTTGCCCTGGCACTGGCCTAAACCATCAGCAGGCTCCAATCACGGCCTCAGAGGCTGCAGCAGCATCCTTGTCTCACGGCATGCTCCGATCCCGGCCTTGCTGGCCCCGGCACCGGCCTTGCCTCACTGCAGGCTCTGATCCCAGCTTTGCTGGCCCCGGCACTGACCTCACCACTCGGCAGGCTTGGATACCCGCCTCCAAGGCCCCAGCACCAGCCTTGTCTCAGGGCAGGAACTGATCCCAGCCTCACAGGCCCCAGCAGCAGCCTCACCCCTTGGCAGGCTCTGATCCTGGCCTAGGAGACCCCAGCTCCAGTCTTGCTTCATGGTGGGGTCTGATTCTGGGCTTGCTGGCCCCAACACCAGCCTCACCCAGAGGCCCACGTGTGATATGTCAGTCTAGTGATAGGGTGGACACTCCCCATGCATGGGGAGGCAGTCATCTCTTCAGGCTCCTGAGGTGGAGGGTCACCTGAGAACCCACAGGTGCAGGCAGGCGCTGCTCAGAGCAGGCTCGCCATCATTCCCAGAACAAGCCTCCAGCATACATCTGGGGCTGGAGATTCCAGACACAGTCTCAGGTAACACTCTGTCTCTGCTCCTAGCCCTCTGTGTTGTCCATGCTGCCCTCCTCCTGGGTCTGACACTTGATGTGCCGTCAGAACAAGAGCACACTCTTATTGCAGGGAGGTGGCTCCGTCTGCATGGTGGGTCCTCCTGCTCTCCCAGCACCCTGGACTCTACAGGTTGAGGGGAAGGGCCTATGCACCACAGAGGGTCAGTCTAGCTTTCCTGGCAGGCTCCAGCCTACAGGTCATCTTTCCCTCTTGTGTTCCTGGCCTGTGTACATGAGGTCTGAAACAGACAGATTCACCACTGAGCACCCCAGTGTGCCTGCCGGTTCCCTGCAGGGAATGTATGCATCCTGCTGGCTCTGTGACTCTATGTGCAGCCCATGAATACACCTCACATCCCATAAAGCACAGAGTGGGTCACAGGGTCACTTTCCTCTTCTGCCAGCCTGCCACATGGACTGTAGACCTGAGCTCACACACAGACAGACTCTCAACTCTATCACCCCAGCCTGCAAGCCAGTCCCCTCTGGGAAGTGCAAGTGTCCTTCTGGTCTGCATTTTGGACGCCCATTGTTAAATATCTTTGTCACACAGTTAAAAATCAAAATGACATGCCATTAGATTTCAAGTACTTTCTTTCTGAATGTACGTCATCTTCTCATACATGCCACACCAATGACATGGTGAGGATCATACACTGGAGCACTACTAATGTAAATGTATATGTGGTATTATGGATTAATTAATCATGTAATGGGGCTTTGACATGATTTGTGTGCTTTTTTGTATTTCATGCATAAACCACCTGTGGAATATGAATAATTGCCTTTTAATGATTTTAAACAACTTTGAGAATAAGTAAAATTTTCAGAGCATTATAATTTTGAAATTTTAACCTTTAGGGATTTAGGTATAATGAATTTTATGATGCCGGGTGTGGTGGCGCACGCTTGTAATCCCGCGCTTGGGAGGCAGAGACAGGAGGATCGCGCAGGTTAGGAGACCCTGTTTCAAAAAAAAAAAAAAAAAAAAGTAAAAATAGGTCTGGGACTGTAGCCAGGAGGTAGAAGGGCTTCCAGGAACCCCAGTACCACAGAAAAAAATAAAAGAATTTTATGTTTCACATGTTCAAGTCTTGGAACTGTGGGATTCAGCATTCTGACAAAAGCTCATTTCCAATGAATGCTAATAACAATTTGAACTTAGATACTTACATGGGCGGCCCAGCATGATAAGAGTAGAGAACTTGCCAGGGAAAAGTGCTATGTGGACAGAACCTGAGAACACAATAGAAGAAAATGCATCAACTCTGCTGTTTCCTTTTCAAGGATCCAGGTAGAAGTGGAGGTCCTGAGAGCCCCCTGCTGGTCCTGGGCGCCCTGCAGGAGGTTTGTGTCTGGGCTCACACTGAGGTCCCTCACTGTGTCTCTTGCACAGTAATACAGGGCCGTGTCCTCAGGTCTCAGGCTGCTCATTTGCAAGTGCAACGTGTTCTTGGAGTTGTCTCTGGAGATGGTGAACCGGCCCTTCACAGAGTCTGCATAGTAGGTGCTTCCACCATTAGGGTAAATTTGTGCTAACCACTCCAGCCCCTTGCCTGGAGCCTGGCGGACCCAGTGCATGTAGTATCCACCGAAGTTGAATCCAGAGGCCAGGCAGGAGAGTCTCAGGGAACCCCCAGGCAGCACCAGGCCTCCCCCGGACTCCACCAGCTGCACCTCACACTGGACACCTGCAAACACAGAGAATCCTGCTCAGGAAACTGCCACAGTCCACTGTGCCTCTCACTCCTGTCCACTCACACTCATCGTCTCCTGTTCCCCATGAATTACCTTTCAACACAGCAACCAGGAGAACCCAGCTCAGCCCAAACTCCATGGTGGGTCCTCCGTGTGCAGTCCTGATCACTGACTGGGGTCCCCTGGGTGCAGGGCTGGGCTCCTGTCCCAGAGCTGCAGGGTCAGGGCTGGGCTGGTTTTCATTAGCAGAGGGCGGCCCTATTTGCATGTCCTCCTGCCATATAGCAAGCTCTGCTTAGGAGACGACTCAGTCACGGAGGTTCTCTGATCAGATGTTGGTGTCCGGGGAGTCTGTTCACTGACAGCAGTCAGCAACATTTGATTTTATTACTAGATTGTACTTTGATGAGCACACCCTTTAAATCATAGTTTTATATATAATAGCATATAGAATATTAGCTTTTATTAAAATACTTCACTATTATGTAAGTAAATCAAGAAAACTGTATTCCTTCAATCTATGTTTAGTAATCTTATTTCATTTACTTGTACAGAGATAACCAGGTAAATGATTTCAATTTTATCTTTTTTATAATTTTTTTATTGGTACACTGTATTCATACATCATAATGGGATAAAAAAAAACTTTTGTAGACATACATGCACATATCGCCCAGTTAGCCCCTACTTGATCCCCACCCCATTCCCTCCCTATCCCTCCTTCCCCTGCTTGGATTAGTAGGTGACATCTAGTTCAATTTTATCTTGACTTTTTCCTGTTCTATTTAAAACAGTGAACGCTTTTGTCAATATTTCTAGATTGACATGCAGGATAAGATGCTTCTCATAACTGAATCCATGCTCCTCACCATGAGGATACATTTCCCTTGGACCAGCTCAAGGCTAGAGGGGCCTGCCTAGTGATATCTGCAGGACCTTCCTGTGATTTTCCTGTGACTTCATGCACCCTGTCTTCCCTTAATAAATGTACAGAATTCCAGGTTCATGCTGATGTGTTGTCAGGAATCAAAGAAAATCCCTACACTACTGTCTACCTTCCCATCACACCCTCACCCGAGTTATCCAATCATTCCCTATAGATGGATCAAGAGACTATGATTGACAGTGTAAATGTCACACAGAGGAGTAACATTAGTTTATTTGTTGCTCTTCCCTGCTGTGCAGCCTTCATGGACCCTAAGTGAGCTATGTCAAGCCCTACCATTGCTCCTGTCCTCTCTACGTCCTCCCTTCCTTCTCCAACAGGTCCCTTGATAAACGCATCTTCTAGGTAATTTAATTATCCTTGTCTCTAGTGGACTTAAAATGTGTGTTTTGCTTTTCTAGGATTAAAGCATGTGTTTTGTTTATTGGCGTCTTTCAATTGCCATGAGTATCACCAACTCATCATGATGTAATGCGTGTCAAACCTTCATTTTCATGATGGGTAGCATTCCTAGGATGGACACAAAAGAGGTTAATAAGCAAGCTGCAGGATCCTTGGGCTGCTTCCACTTTCTGAGTATCACATGGGAAGCAAGAACTCACTTGGACATGTTCATATACTATAAAATGTGGTTTTAAATCTCACACCTAAATGAAAATACAAACTATCCATTTTTATACAAAGAATTGGTCAATGTTTTAAATAAAAAAGACTTTAAACACAAGACAGTCAGGAATTCCTATGAGGAAAGGACCCATGATATCAACAGTGCAGTCACTGTCCCCAGGAAGTGGTCGATGTGAGGTGAGTGTGGGAACCAAGTTCCTCCTGCCAGCACCGCACCTTCCGACTTTGGAAGCAGCCTGTCTCCCTCTGTCTTCTCACTGGCCATTGTGTGGACACAGCAGGACATATGGATTAGAACACAGAGTTCAAGTGAGGACATACCGTGAAGGACACTGCCAACAGGTCTGCCCTTCCTCTTTTATTTGACCTGTATTCTCTTCATGGGAGGAATACCAGGCTATGAGATTGGGAATATGGGAGTATGTCACTCAGAGTTACAAAGCCTTCTTGTTGATGAATCCCTGATGACTTTATTCTTTCTATTTTTAACTGGAAATGTAGAAAGTATAATGTGTCTTTCTTTCTGTTTAATTTTGGAATTAGAAAGTTTGTTATCCGGCATAAAAGGTCAACAGATGGAAAGACTTTTGTTGCAAGGTGTATCAGGTCCAATTTCTCCTGCTGTGATGGTTTGGATATGAACTGTCCCACAGAGATCCTCTGTGTCAGATGACGCAGCCAGGGCCAGACCTGGGACATGGCAGGAGGGCGTGTGTCGTTGGGGGAAGGGCCTGGGGACTGTGTGTCCCTGGTACCCTCTTCTTTCTCTGCTTCTTGTTGGCCACGCACTAAAGATACCTTTCCTCTTCAGTGCCCTGAGTCCCTGCTGACAAGATGTTCATCCTTGTATGCAATCAGCCATGAAAAGAAACTCAGTCAAGCTTTGCCAAAAAAAAGTTTATCCCATAAATTGTATTTTTTAAATCATTTTGTCACAGTGACCAAAAGCACAACACAAAACCCTGCACTCACACAGTCACATTTACTTAATGACATGTGAGTATTTCCAGGTGATGATGTTTGTATAGATTTTGGAGACAATGGATAGAAGACTAACCTGGACAAGATGCCTTTCTTCTCATGGGCAAGGCTCAGGAAAGCCTTTACTGCAGGGTCTGCCGGAGAAGGCAGGGCCATTAAAATCAAAGAAGAGCAATCATTGTCCTGTTCTGAAATAACACTGGTGACTCCCCAGTGGATAAGGGGAAATTCCAGATGTGAGGGGCTAATTCATCTGTAGAACAGTTTGCAAAATGTGCCCCACAGCCACCTGTACCTATGATCACAGGGACACTACCTTGTCTCCAGGTGGGCATGGAAACAGGACCCAGAGACAGAGGCCCAGAGTGACCTCTGCCTTTGCTCAGGGACCACAGGGTTACCTAGGGATGACTGTGTTGAGATGCACGCCACACTCTGCTTGGAGCTGTTGCTTGGTTCTTGTGTGGAATCCCCATAAACCTTGCTGTGTACTTTCAGCCCTGTGCTCTACGTTTGTGCCTGTGTTCACTGGTTCTGCTCTCCAGTGTGACAGACATCACTGCACACTACCCATGTAGGACTGTTTCCTGGGACCAGAGTGTCCCCACCATTTGACTTCAAATACACATCCTCTGCTCCTGTTTCAGAGGAGAGCGGTATCCAGAAGTAGCAGCTGCTTCTGTGAATGTGGTTGTCCTTATTCTGTTGTGTTAGATAAGCACTCCTGTGCAAATGGGAATTTTAACACACATCAGCCGTTCTTACATTGTCTGATGTGTATTATTCTGTTTGACAGAGGAAACTCTGGCTGTGGGTGGACATCCTCCCACTAAGCCTGTTGTCTCTGGGGCCACAAGTGTGCAGCAACGGTCCAAGGCCCTGCCGTCAAGCTCTGTTCTGCCAGAACATCCCTGTGTGAGTTCACAGGGCAACTACTCTGTGAGCTAGGTAGGAAAAGGCTGTCCTGGCCTCAAGGGGCTCTTCAGGGACACCGTGATCTCCAACACTGCATCTTAGAAGAGTGGGTTGCTTTTGTTAATGCCTGCTTCAGGAGAAAAGGTTGGGCACAGACAGAGCAATCTGGAGTCGGGCAGGCATCCTAAGGAGTGTCGAGTTGTCGTGCAGGGGGAGGATGGGATCTGGGCTGGGGCTCCACTCTGGCCCAGACCACTTGCTGTGACTGACATTGGGATATTCACCTATGTACACAGTCCATGGTAGTATTTCCATGAATGACCTCAGGCTTCCTCCTCCCCTTCCCTTAGACCACCTGCCTGGCTCCACTGAGGTTCCACTCCATTATCTGGGTCCCTCTTGTATCCCAATGACTCCCTATCCTGCACACATTAAAGAAACGTAGGAGCCTCCACTCTCTGTGATTGGCTAATCTCCCTTAACATCATGTTCTCCAGCTCCTTCTATCTTCTTGAAAATGAATAATTTTCTCACTTTGTGTATTTGAAATATTGGTCATCTGTCAAAGGAAAGCTGGAAAAGATCTTCTCCCAGTCCATGAGCTTTCTCTTTACACTCTTGATGGGTTCCTTTGATGTGCAAACCTTTGTAGTTTAATGCATGCCATTTTTTAACTCTTGCTTTAATACCCTGATCTTTGGGATCTTGTTTAGGAAGTTCCTGCCTGTGCCTATATGTTGAAGTGTTGAATGTACGTCCTGTAGTAGCTTCACAGTATCTGCTCTAATTGCCAGGCCTTTGGTCCATCTCGAATTGACTCCTATATAGGGTAAGGAAAGGATTTAGTCCCATTTTTCTACAAATGGGTAACCAGTTTTCCCAACACCGTTTGTTGAAAAGGCTGCCTTCTCTCCAGCACATGTGTTTGGCACTTTTGTCCAAAATCAACTGGCTGTAAGTGTGTGGGTTTCTTTCTGTCCCTTCTTTTCTGTTCCATTGCTCTCTTCCTCTGTTTTGGGGCCAAAACCATCTTTGAGCAAAAGCAGAAATTGAAGGAATGAACCTCACGTGGCCCACAGACTGATCTCATAAACACAGTCGAACTTTTATTCAATGGGACACTTAAAAAGTCTTAAAGATAAACAAATGATCCAGTATAGGTAGACAAGAAATGGGTCTAAAAAAATGGAGAGATTTGTTGGAAGTAATCAATGAATTTGACCAGTACTAATTATTTAAAAATCCTGAAAATAATTTAAAATGCAGAATATATAAGGAACTCAACTCAGTATTAAACAAAACAAACACTCATTGGGTTAAGTTATAATCAAAGGCGTGGACACCCGCCTTTGCGCTAAGCTCCTGGGACACGCTGCAGGGCTTCCTGTCCCTGTGCTGAGCTGCCCAGGACTGCAGTTGGGCCTCTCGCCCAGCGCACCTTCCACCACGCCAGGATTATTTTTCTTACAAAGTGTGCTGTTAAGTGTCCCCAGCAGGTGTGGCTGAAGCAGTCTTTTCTCTAATCACATCTGGGGTGTTCTTCCAGATATCACTTTTCTTGCGTGGCGGACGCCTCATTGTCCTCTTGCTTCTGATTCCGCTGTTATCCACGCTCCTAAATTCTAGGTAGAAAATCACGGCTGGGAATGTCTCCTTAAGTTGTCCCAGTCAGATATTAAGCCAATATCTGATGTCCAGGGTTTCTCCTAGGAAGGCATGTTCATTTTGGCAGCCACCATCTTGCCCCGCCTCCTCCAAAATCAGATTTTAAACTTCCTTGAGTCCTGTGTGGTGGCTCATGAGTCTAATCCCAGTACTTGTGAGACTGAGCCATGAGGATTTCATATACAAGTCATGCCTCACCTGTAAGAGTATTGAGAGGGCCATCCCACTCCCCTTATAAAATTAGGAATATAAGAGTATTGAGAGGGCCATCCTATTCCCCTTATAAAATTAAAATATTAGGTTATAGAAGTAAGTTAAAATGTTTGGAACTTATTTTTCTGTTAAGAATGTTTACAAAGTGTCTGGAACTTGTTTTTCTGTTAAGAATGTTTCCAAAGTGTCTGAAACTTGTTTTTCTGTTAAGAATGTTTCCAAAGTGTCTGGAACTTAACAGAAAAACAAGATGGCTGCGAAAACAAGATGGCTGTGAAAAACAAGATGGCTGCAAAAAACAAGATGGCTGCACTTGTTTACTCTGTAAACCTATTGGCTGTATCCCAATGTGAATGCCCCTTTGGGACTATAAAAGTAATGTCTGTTTTGGGTTCGGGGTCAAGCTCCGACAACTTGCCTGCTTTCTAAGAGGCTGAACATTAGCCTGGCCAAAAGGAAGCATTCCTCTGGTTGCTGCTGGACAATTACTCTGAATGGCAGTTAGGCTTATGAAGGAGACTTGACCCTGGCCTGCCAGTAAGAGGTGCAGCACAATAAACTCTGCTTGTGATTTACATCCTTGGTGTGTTCTTTGTTATTTGGATAAGAGGGCGACTCTTGGACCATAACACACCAAATTAGCAAGCCTCTCAACAACCTAGTAAGGCTATTTCAAAAAAAAATCTGAAAAAAATGGGTAAGGGTTTATCTCAGTGATAGAATTCCCCTATATCAAATGCACACACACACACACACACACACACACACACACACACACACCTCCTTAGAACTTAAATCTGAGAAATGATCACTTACTGAGTGTGTCCTGAGCGCCCCCAGCAGGACCTATGTGTCCCTGCAGGAGGTTTGTGTCTGGGCTCACACTGAGGCCCCACACTGTGTCTTGCACAGTAATACAGGGCCGTGTCCTCAGGTCTCAGGCTGCTCATTTGCAGGTGCAGCGTGCTCTTGGAGTTGTCTCTGGAGATGGTGAACCGGCCCTTCACAGACTCTGCATAGTATATGTAATCACTATTATAACTAATGGTTGAAACCCACTCAAGTCATTTCCCTGGAGCCTGGCGGACCCAGTGCATGCCATAGTCACTGAAGGTGAATCCAGAGGCCAGGCAGGAGAGTCTCAAGGAACCCCCAGGCAGCACCAGGCCTCCTCCGGACTCCACCAGCTACACCTCACACTGGACACCTGTAAACACAGAGAATCCTGCTCAGGAAATGCCACAGTCCACTGTGTCTCTCACTTTCATCCACTCACACACAGAGTCTCCTGTTCCCCATGAATTACCTTTCAACCCAGCAACCAGAAGAACCCAGCTCAGCCCAATCTCCATGGTGGGTCCTCCGTGTGCAGTCCTGATCCCTCACTGGGGTCCCCTGGGTGCAGGGCTGGGCTCCTCTGCCAGAGCTGCAGGGTCAGGGCTGCGCTGGTTTTCTTCAGCAGAGGGTGGCCCTATTTGCATTCCTCCTGCCATATAGCAAGCTCTGCTGAGGACGACTCAGTCAGGGAGGTCTCTGATCAGATGTAGGTGTACTGCGGTATTCTCCTCACTGATAACAGTCAGCAAAAAGCTATTTTCCTTAGAAGATTGTACTTTCATGTGCATGGACTTAAATTATGTTTATTAAAATTGTGTATGAAATTTTTATTAAAATATTTATTTTATGCATAAGCAAACGATATGTGCTAGTTTTGGGAAATGGTTTTGGTACAAATTTCAAACTATACTGGAAAATTGCTCTGGTACTAATTCTAATTCCAAAATGTAAAAAGGGTAGTCAAGGCCTGGTTGCTGCCAGGCACTCAGGCAGCTGTTAACCTGCAGAATTCTGGGCACCAAAAGTGATTAGCAAGGACTCAAAAGAGTTTTAGCCAAGGGCCTTTATATTTCAAAGACACGTTTTACATAATACATAACTTCTAACAGATAGGCCAACAGTGTCCAAGGAGCAGAAGGATGATACAGGCCTTGATGAGAGCAAATACCATGTGACCCCTGGCTCTGTCAACAAGTAACACATTTTGGTCTTGCACAAGAGAGCAGGGCGGCCCACATTTGCAGGAAGAAAGCTTTTGGTTAAGCAGGATGTAAGATACTATAGTGAATCCTCATAATCACATCAAAAGGCTTGCCCCAGAAAATGGGTGGATCTACAACTTGTTGGGTCAGGAAGACTATTGGCTAAAGCAAGGATGGCAGATAACAATCTTTATAAAAACTGCTCAGTATCAAAACTTCAGTGTCTTCTTTTCAAGTCACCCCCACTATGTCCTCTGATGTAGTGGTCTTCTGTCCCTTTTCTTTCTGCGTTTGTAATAATAAAAATTGCTTAAGCTTGCAGCAGTTCTCACTATCTTTTCTAAAAATAGCTAAGAACAAGAACCCACGCCTCCATCTCACACTGTTACACTATGAAAAACTACTCATTCAGTGAATATGTAACAATTCTTATTTCATCTTTACGTGTTCGAGATAACTGTGTAGAAGTAGTCAATTTTATTTCTTCATTCATGTTCAAATCAGTTCAAAAACATGAATAATTGTGCAGTATTTCTGGAATGACAAGTATGGTAGGATGCTTCACAATGTCTGAATCCGTGCTCCTGGCCACTAGGCTACACCGCCTCTTGAACCAGCTCCTGGATCGAGTTGCCCACCTAGTGATGTCTCAGAGACCTCCTGTTGAGAGCTGGTATTCCTGTCATGCATTCTCAAGTTCACATATTGAATGTGCAGAGAGCCAGGTTCATGCTGATGTGTTTCTGCGATGGCAGAGATTTCCCATGCTGCTGTCTCCCTTTCCATTGGGCCCACTCAGTTGATTTATCTGTTTGTTAGAGATGGATTCAGACATGTATGATTGACATTGCATGCATGTGGCATAATAAGAGTTAATATCGCTCAGAGATTGCTGATGTTTCCTCCTGTGCAGGCCTCATAGGCCCTAAGACGGTGAACACGTGGATTTTCCCGATAATTCTCTTACACTTTTATGTTCTACTTCCACTCAATCCCTTCTCCCCAGTTTTCTTTTAAAATTCATGTTAAAATTAATTTAATTAGTTATCAAGGGAGTAGAAGAAGCACAAGAGCCTAGGGCCTTTTTACATTTCCGAAGAGAGGCAAACTTCCTCAAGGATGCCGGAAACCTCAGACCCCAGAGAAGCAACTTAACACATTTTGGAGTGTAGCAAAAGGTGTGGGGTTCTGTGCCTGAGACAGAGCTGTACCCCTTGCCCCAGAGGGGGCGGGCATGATTGGGTTAGAGGTAGGGCAGGATATCTACATGTCAAATGACCTGCCGCAGATCTGGTTTGGGCTGGCTATAAGAATATGCTGTGTCCAGGAATCTTCGATAACTCTGTCCCGAGTCATCCCAGTGTGTCACTTTGCAGAATATTGTTTTACCCTAAGCTCTATCTTTCCCTCTTGTAATGGGGCCATAACAGTTACAGCCTGGATTTTTACCTTTGTAACAATATTTTTATAATCATAAACTCCTTTAAATCTTCAGCAAGTGTCCAGGCTATTGCATATGTATCCTTAGCTCAGGACAAGAACCCACGGTTTCTTTGAGGGGAATTGTTTCCAGGAGCCTAACCAGGGTCCCCGGGGACTGTTCCTCAAATGGTAACCATCACCCCAAACCGTAACATCTTTAGCTGCAACACTCTGGAGTTCATTATTCTGACACTTACTTATAATTCAATATATATATTTATTTTGCAACCTGGATAATTATCCCGTGGAAATTATTCTGCATCATGAGATGGTCGGCAAGGTTTGAAAGCCAGGTGGAAAAGTCCTTCTTCAAATACATTTCCTCCAAATTTCTATGTGGCAAAGACTGGCCTTCAGAGCAGTGTGCTTGTGGGGAATGATGGAGAACTTAAACATGGGGTACAGTGATCATATGTATGTAACTTGATGCATGTCACGTAAGGTTGTTACTCCTCTCTCCCTCTCAACCCACAGCAATGAGGTGAGTGGATTTCCCTGTCTGTGCTCTCGCATTTCCACCAGGCTCAACTAGGAACACTTAAAAGCAGTCGGGCAACCTGACCATGGACTGGAGCTTTGGAGATCATGAGTCAAAGTAAACAGGTCCTATTTATAAGATAATGCTCTCAGGCACTTGTCAGAGGGATGAAAAGCTGACTGACACCAGTATTGGAACTGTCCAGACCTAGAACTCACCATGTATTGCAGTGAGTGATGTCACTAGCATTTTTTTTTTTTAGGTACTGTTGATGAAACACAGGGGTGTCCTACCTCTGAGCTACAAAGCCAGCAGTAAAAGTGGGATTATTGGAGAGATCTGCTGGACAATTTTCTAAAATGAAGAGATCTTGCAATACACCCCAGCGGCATAAGCATGTTAATACGTCATAGCCCTAGAGTCATTTCCAGCTTTGATGAAGGGCAGAGAAAGGGTGAAGTGAAAGAGGTGCTGGACTGTGTGAATTCCACTCTCAGGAAAGCCAGTTTACATCTTGTGTCCTCAAATAACAGGCAGAGAGACCTCGAGGACGGAGCCACAGTTCCAGGCCCTGGAGCCTTGAGACACCAGGATCAATCTGAGAACTTGGGAAGACTGGAGTCTGCTCACCTCGATCCCCAAAGCTTTCCGATTTGTGTATCCATGCCAACCTACATTTGATATCATATGACCTACAAATATAGACAACTATAATATGTCTTCCCCGCCATTTTATTTTGGAGGTATAAAACTTATGTTCGCACATCCCAGGTCAACAGGGAGTATCAGGCCCAATTTCTTCCTCTTGTGGTCATTTGGATATGAAATGTCCCACAAAAAATGTCGTGTTGGGTCCTGGCTGGAGGCATCGGGGCACTGGGGGAAGGGCCAAAGATCCCATCCTAAAGAAAGGAGCAAACAGTACAGGAGAAATACTGTCAAGAGATCACCAGCCATTTTCCCACAGCTGTCAAAAGAGAGGAAATATATGTATGTCCATAGAAGTTCCTGGAACATAAATTCAGGGAAGAGAAGACATTAACCCATGAATATTGTTCGTCTTTTATGACTTCCTAGCTTCTACGTCAGGTTAAACGTGATTTTCCACATCTCTACCGGAACTGAACTACCTGTCCTTGATCTCTGCTGCTCAGTGGTGTTTTCTGCGTGTGTGTGCGTGTGAGTGTGTATACCCATACGTGTGCTTGTGAGTGTGTGCATGCAGGTTGATTTTCATGTGATGAAATGCTCAAATTCTGAAAAATGCTCTTGTCATTTTCAAACAACCTACATGTGTCCATAGATAGTCCTTTCTGCGTCTGGGTTTTCCTGTTAAGCTGCTGAAACCAGATAGTGAACTGTGCACCTGACCCCAGGCTCACACCTCTCCCACTTACGTGTCATGGTTCCCATATATCTGAGACCTAATTCTGCCTGGGCACAAGCTTTATCAGTGGCAGCTCCCACGTGAGGTCCTGGGAGTGTCCTGCGCATTTTTCCGCTGTCATGCACTCCGGGATGTGGAGACACACAGTCTCTGTGATCCTGCCATAGGTCACATCACTGTTTCACCTTGGATTCCATGGACTTTTTTCATTGCAGCTGAGTGCAGCATGTGTATATCTGAAACCTCTCATGCAGTTTTAGTTCCTAACCCTATCCAACATCATACCCAGTGGGTTAATTAAGGCCTGCTTCTGGTGGTTTGTGCTCTGTCTCTGTGTGGATGGGCCATGGAAGGGTACGCTCCCTATAATGGTCCATCTGGGCAGGCCCCGGTTCCCTCCATGTTGACCTTCAGAAAGCAGAGCAGAGCATCACAGTGCTGCTCCCAGGGCACGTGTGAGGTAGAACTCAGGAGGAACAGAAGCACAGACTCTGAGCCTGGGTACACAGGAAACCCCAGAGGCTGGCAGGAAGGGCACATCGTCCATGCTCCCCTGCTCTGCATAGGTGGCAGGCGCAGGCTGAGGCCAGCTGAGATCTTGTGCAGGAGGACACCAGGCTGTGCCTCTCTCTATGCTGTCCTGGCACAGTAACACGTGTCCGTGTCTGCAGGGCCCATGCTGGTCATGGTGAGGAACACCTGGTTGTTGGGGGTGTCCTGGGAGATTGTGAGCCGGCTCTTCAGGGCTGGGCTGTAGAATGTATCATCATCCCAATAGATGCATGGCAGCCACTCTGGGGCCTTTTCTGGGGGCTGACAGATCCAGCTCACACCCACACCTGAAGTGCCCAGAGAAAACCCAGAGCAGGAGCAGGTGAGCCTGAGGGTCTTGGTGGGTTTCACCAGCCCAGGACCAGACTCCTTCAGTGTGACCTGAGACAGGACTCCTGTGGAGACACAAGAAGGAGGTGAAGAGGCTCAGGAAGAGCACAGGAGCCTTTAGCACTGAGGGAGCCCTGTCCCACAGCACTCACAAGCAGGGGCCGTCAGCATCAGGACCGTGGAACATAGCCTGTCCATGGTGGCACAGGATCATGCCTGCCCAGGCTGGGCTTTTCAACCCAGTAGCAGGTGCAGCTGGAGGATATTTGCATTGCCCTCAGTTGGGGCCTGACCCTTGTGGGAGGACTCAGGCCTCCTGTCGGAGGGAGGAAGTCTGTGAGGAGCAGCTCATGAGTGCTTGGGCACGGCTTCCACATCTGCTCCCCTTGCCCACTTGCCATTAGCACCAGGCTCCTCAGGTCACACGTGATCAGTAGAGCCTTGTGCTTTGAAGAGAGTCAGGACTGTGAGGCCCCTTCCAGCAGATGCTGACCTGCCCTTGGGTGGTCCCCAGGACCTGAGGAGGCTCTCCCAGGGATAGGAGAAGAGACCAGCAGACGCCTTTCCTCCTGCTCTCAGGAAGCTGAGAGAAGACTGCCTGGGACAGTCTCATCCTGTTCCTTAGTGTCCTGCTGTGTCACTGAGATGGGCAGAGAGTGCTGGATGTCTATCAACACAGTGGACAGTGGATGGTCCTTTCCCCTTACTGTGTAACAGCACCTGGTGCTCTGTATGTCTGCCATGTGTGTGTCCTCCAGGAATGTGAATGGATAGCCACACTCGTCCTCTAGCCCAGTCAGGTGAGCGGCCACAGAGGACTGCACGCTGACTCCACTCTGCTCACCCATGAGAAGAGAGGCTTGCGGCATCTCTGTGCAGTCAGGGACAGCTGAGAGCATGACCCCAGCCCCTCTGCATCTGCACTGGGAACAGGACCCATGAGATCAGGCCCAGGAGAGTCCCTCTAGCACAGTGCCCTCAGCACTGCATAAATAATGGCCGGAGATTTCCAGGACGACCCAAGGGCATGAGCACCTTCAGACTGGCCACTGTGAACTCCAAGATCACGTGGACTTTAATCATTTTAATTATTTCCTGATGAGTGTTCTCTAATTGTTGTGTTGATCTGAAACTCCATCTCTGCAACAGTTAAAGCTTTGCTGTGTTCACTGGTGTGTGTCACTGAGACTTTGATTCCAAGGTCAGCAAACAAGACTAAGAAGTAGAGCTCAGCTTATGGAATGAGCTCAGTTCTCTAGATTCAGAGAAGATCCTGTGAGAGCCTCAAGCAAGGGCAGAGCAGGACACTCAAGTTCACAAGGAAAGACCTCAGGGATTTGCAACAGGGCCCTCAAAGGTTCTCAGCTGATGGACCTGCTTTCTCATTAGTGTACCATGGTGTTAGCAGGAATAACATTGGCCTACGATGTGTGGAATGCATTGCGATGGATGGTTCATATATAGTGGATCATAGGGAAGGATGCTCTTGAATAAGTGACATTCCTGAAAGACAAGGACTTTAAATGCCATCGGTCAATTTCACAATAAGAAGTTTGATATTACATATGAGAGATTATGTATATTGAGAAATGCTTCTTCTATTGTTCTTTTCGAGTTCTTGAGAGAATAAGATAATTGCTCATTTTCTGCCCTCACAGAGAATGGTTTCTTGGTTGATATTTTATTTTCCCCCTATTTTCATTATTATACTATTTTGTTCACAGTTCATTACGCTATATTTTATTTTTGTAACCCTTCAAATATAGAAGTATCAACTGTATAGAGGCTTTGAGTCAATTCTTCTTACTTAACATTATGCAAGTTTTGCAACATGGTTCTCTGGCAAGCCCATCAACATAATGACTAAGTGTGTAAGCACTGCCCGTGTAAAAATATTTTAAAGATCTTCTGAATGTTCCAAACCTACTCAGTATATGATTTTGCTTGTGGGCACCTGCATTTTTGGAACATGAAGCTCCTCTGATCTTGCTCTTTATGCTATTGGACTTGCTGGGACGACCTCTTCTCATCTTTGATGCCTTTCACCACAGACTTAGGTTGCTTGGTACTGTATGTTAGGAGACCACAGTTTCTAAGCTGTGTGCACACAGTCAACAATACAAAACAACGAACATTTATTTTTAACTATTTTTTCTCAAAGATGTCATCTTCTCAACCATGCTAAACCAGCGTGTGAGTGATTATTATACCTGAGTGTCTACTCTAGTAAACATGCATGTGGCTTTATGATCTAATATCATTTTTAAAGTATCATACTGAGAATTATGGTATATCTTTATGCTTCATAAATTAATATGCTTTATAAGGCATGGTGTAACTATTGCCTTTTAATGATTTGAATTTCTTTCTCAGGAAATATATTTTTGACATAATGATATTTTGGGAACAGTCAATTGTAGGGACTCTAGACAAGATTTTTTCAGTAGTTTATCTTTGATGTTATGGGATTAAGGATGATGTTACAAATCCATTTCAAATTGTTTCTATTACATTTTTTTTTTAAATTCAGACACTTTCACACAGAGCCAGCAACAGAACGCTCTGGGGATTATTGCTAAACAGGAAACACAATAAACATATGAGAAAATAAATCCAGTAAAGTTGATGTGCACCTATTTCCTTTTCTTTGATCACAAGCACCACCTGCATGTCCTGGGAATCCCCTGCTTGTCTCCAATGCTCCTGAAGGTCTCGGGGTCCCCTGCATGTATTCTGAGTGCCTCCTGCTGATCCTGAGCACCCCTTCTGGTCTTTGTCAGCCCTGATGCTGGTTTTCAGTTCCCCTGTGGACTGAGCACCCCTGCTGGTTTCATCAGCACCAGCAGGATCTGAGAGTGCCCTCCTGTTGCTGGGAGCCTCTGCAGGGAGTTTAGTGTCTCGGCACACACTGAGGTCCACACACTGAGGTCCCCTCACCGTGTCTTTGCACAGTAACACATGGCCATGTCCTCAGCTCTCAGGGTGCTCATTTGCAGGTGCAGCGTGTCCTTGGAGTTGTCTTGGAGATGGGGAATCATCCCTTCACAGATATGCCTCTTCCACATCCCTGGATCCTGGTAGGGCTGGAGCATGTAATAATCACTGCAGGTGAATCTCTAGGCTGCACAGGACAATCTCAGGGATCTTCAGGATGCACATAGTCTCCGCTGGACTCTGCCGGCTGCACCTCAGAGCTGTAAACATAGAGACATCCTGGCCAGGAGTCTGCCACACAACACTTGTGTGTCTCACTCATGTATACCCACATTCAAGATCTCTTGTTTCCAAGAAACTGAAATGTAAAACAGCAACAAGGAAAACCCAGTTCAGCCAAACTCCATGGTGTGTCCTTGGTGTTCAGTGCTGACCACTGGATGGGGTCATCTGGGGAGGATTCTGGTGATGCAGCTGGTGACGCATCGCTGGGGCTCTTCACTCTTCTCCTGGATTTCAATGTAGTATTTTATGTTTTTATTGGTAGATTGTAGTTATATATTATCATGAGGATCCAAGTCTTACAAACGAGTGTGCACGCCCTTCTTGGTGTCTTTTCCTTTTGACTACTTCTTTACCTGACAGTGATTTTGAGAGACACCTTCACACATGGGCATCACGCAATGAACTATTTCTTTTGTCTGCTCTTTCTCCCCCCCACTCTCTCCATGTCATTACCCACGATTCTTCTGGTCACTCTTCTCAAGTACCGAAAGTTCTTTTTGTTTCTTACTTTTTCTCTGGCTTCTGCATATGAGAGAGTACATTCATCTCTTGCCATTCTGAGACTGGCTGGCCTCACTTGGCATAATATTCTCTAGTTTCGTCCATTTGCCTTCAAATGCTATAATATCAAATTAGAAACACTATAGATCTAAAGGGAGATAATTTTTTGTTATAGGTTCATCCAGTTTCACTGAATTGTGTTTTTATGGATTGCAGATCTACAAACTGCAGATCATGAACTTCTGTGTTTAGCTGATATTAACAAACACTCTTCTAAAGTTTTGGCCTGGTTTGTGGCTCCTTGTAATAAATATGATGGCAATAGGCAATAGAGTGGTGCTCTGGTAGCATCCTCACTGCGGTGTCTCCCCAAAACCCACAATAGCAGCTGAGAGACAGGAAATGTATTTGCTCAGAGTTCTGGAGATTTTATAGTGTCAGTCCATGTTAAGCCAGTTTACATCAGTGGAGCCCAGAGATGATGTCAGGAGAGGGGGGCTCCCACACCATGGAGGCCTGAATCAAGTGTGAGAGCAAGGGGAAGAGGACCACATAGAGCCCCCAAGGCCACAGCCCAGGGGCCGTCCTGAGCAGACAACTCTGCCTCCCCTAGGGTTGCCTGGTCTGTGAAGTGAGGGCCAGTTTCTAGTAGTTTCATTTGGTACTCCATGTAGCCTGGTGCAGGCTCCATGTTCCGGTATGTTCTCCAACACTGGATTGATTGGTTTTCCTTTTATTTTGAGGCATTGTATAATGTGAAATGTGCACTGATGTCTTGATATGATATTTCTAGTGGCAGAGAAAATGCAGTGTGAGTTTTTGTGCATATCCTCTGGGATGGAATGTTTACAGAAACTTTGCTTGTTTTATGAGTTTCCCTGTTCTATAATGAAGATTTTAATTATATTGTGGGTACACTTATTTTGGTTGTCAAATGATTTGCAAATAATTATTCTTAGTCTGAAGATTTTCATTTGTATCCTTACAGTCATTTGAAAGTGTTTAACTTAGATGAGGTGCAGCCTATGTCCCTTCTTTGTTTATCCTGAGCTTTCATTTCAGTTACTATTGGTGGAATGCTAGTAATTTCATATTTTATGCAATATATCCATAAGTTTATCTTTCCTGGTCTCTTTCCAGATCACTTTTTTACTTCTGCCACAGCAGTGCTTGTGTATGTGTGTGTCTGTGTGTGTGCATGCTCACACATGTGTGTGTGCCTGTGTGCGTGTGTGTGCGTGTGTGTCTGCACTTGTCGCATGCGCGCACGTGTGTGTATGTGCACGCGCATGTGCACCTATGTGCGTGCGTGTAGGTGCGAGTATTTGTGTGCACGTTTGTGTGTGTCCACATGCGTGTGTGTACGTGTGTGTGTTGCCATGCTGACTGCAACCTGGCTCTGAGACTTCCTGTGTCTTTAGAGGAATAGATCACCCATCTATGAGGTCATGGACTCTGTCTGCAAGATGGGTCCCTCTCTTCTCCCAACACCTGAGAACCCTCCACATGATAGAGGGGCCCTCTGAACCACAGAGAGTCAGTTTTCCTCAGCCATCCCAGGTCAGTATGGCCAACATTGCCCCCTAACACAGGGGAGGTCAACCTAGAACCACATCCCAGCAGGTCCTTACAGAGCAGAGCCATGGGATCCTGCACAGGGTGACTGCTGGGGGCAGGAGATTTAGCATCTGCTTGCAGCAGATTGTAGACTTGGGACAGTGTCTGCCTGGCTCCTCCAGCCAGCCCTCCTGGCAGGGTGTGTCTTTTCTCCTGACATTGCCTCCCCTGGGCAGATGTGCTCCATGGAGAGACAACTCTTCTTTAAAACTGGAGGCTCCAGGATAGAAGAACTGCAGGTAAGTTCATGTGTCTGCTGCCTAGTCTGGTCATCATAGTTCCAGCCTCCCCTCCATGGTGGACATGGGATGGGTTCATGGTTGTGTTGGATTTGCGGGTCTACGCATGGCCTGAGGAGGACCCCGGGACCTGCAAAGAGGCCCTACACACCATCCAAACACCGACTTCCTGTTGCCTGCATCACCTCGCTTGACATATATGTGACATATTCAGACTCATCAAATCACGCCCTTGAGCCTGGCATGGTGGTGCATGCCTGTAACCCCCAAAATTGGGACAATGAGAATGGAGGGTGGCAGACTTGAAATCATCCACAGCAATTTAGCAACACTCTCAGCAAACTAGGATGACTGTGTTTCAAAAGAAAAACTATAAAGGGTGTGTTATTGATTGGTAGAATTTCTCTTGGTTAAACTCCCTGTAAACACACACACACACACACACACACACACACACACACACACACACACTAAAACAAATACACTTAGAATTTTTGCCCAATAGATGATCACTTGCTTAGTGTGACCTCAGCACCCCCTGGAGAAGCTCTGTGTCCCTGCAGGAGGTTTGTGTCTGGGCTCACACTGAGGTCCCCAAACTGTGTCTCTTGCACAGTAATACAGGGCCGTGTCCTCAGGTCTCAGGCTGCTCATTTGCAGGTACAACGTGTTCCTGGAGTTGTCTCTGGAGATGGTGAAGCGGCCCTTCACAGACTGTGAGTAGTATATGGTACTGCTACCACTACTAATGTAAGATACCCACTCCAGTCCCTTTCCTGGAGCCTGGCGGAACCAGTTCATGCCATATTTACTGAAGGTGAATCCAGAGGCCAGGCAGGAGAGTTTCAGAGATGCTCCAGGCAGCACCAGGCCTCCTCCGGATTCCACCAGCTGCTCCTCACATTGGACACCTGCAAACACAGAGAATCCTGCTCAGGAAACTGCCACAGTCCACTGTGTCTCTCACTCTCGTCCACTCACACTCAGCGTCTCCTGTTCCCCATGAATTACCTTTCAACACAGCAACCAGGAGAATCCAGCTCAGCCCAAACTCCATGGTGGGTCCTCCGTGTGCAGTCCTGATCCCTGACTGGGGTCCCCTGGGTGCAGGGCTGGGCTTCTGTCCCAGAGCTGCAGGGTCAGGGCTGGGCTGGTTTTCATCAGCAGCGGACGGCCCTATTTGCATGTCCTCCTGCCATATAGCAGGCTCTGCTGAGGACGACTCAGTCAGGGTAGAGGACATGGTGACTATAAGTGCCCTGGGGTAGTTCGCCCACTGACACCTCACCAAAATAATGTCATTAGAGCCAGCTTCCATGACAGAAAGGCAGCCTAAATGTAATTTTACATAATAGTTTTTAAGATCCGTCACATTTTCAATAAAGCCATTTTTGCTGGATAAGTGAAAGTTACACTTCCCTGTGTACATCGCACCAATGGCCTCCTGTAATTTTTCCTGGCACTGACGTAACTTCATAGGGATAGCAGTATCAATTACTTTCTGAGGTGTGAAATTCAGCTCAAAAGCATGGATACATTGTGCAGTGTTTCTGGGTCTCAGGCTGTGCTGCCCTGGCCCAGAATCCTGATAGAGACCTGCCTCGCGATATTTGCAGAACCCTCCTGTAGTGAGCGGGTGAGATGTTCATGACCCTGTGTTCTCCTGAGAGTGCTTGGACGCCAGGCTCATGCTCATGTTTTTAGGCATCAGGGAGTCACACGCAAGGGTCTGCCTTACATCAGCCAGACTCACCTGTGTCACCCACTCAGGGGGCTGTGGCTGTCATAGCTTAAGTGTTCCGTAGTGAGAGTGCTAAGCACGAGCTCATTTTCACTCCTGTGCAGACATCACAGACCCTGACACTGAACACATGGACCTCCTAGTTCCACTCTTGGCCCTGATTTCTCCCTCCACTTACCCCCTTATACATGACCACTGAACTCTTACCTCATGATGACTTAATTAGTGTACGAATTCTAGAATTCATAGGGCTGTTTCATGTGTTTGGCATCCTTCACTTTCTTAAGCGTTGGGGCTCACCACCGTGTATGGAGTCAGGAAAGCCTTCATGTCCACGATGGAGGCCTTTCTAAGGATGGATCTGCCACATTTTATACAAGCAGGCTTCGTGGTCTTTGAGTGCTTCCAGTTGCTGAGGATCACTCAGGAAGCCGTCACTCACAACCTCACCTGGGGCCACGGAAGCAGGAGCTCCTATGAGTATCTATGCCTGGATTCACACTAACTTCCCCAGAGAGTCAAACACTCAGATTAAAGATGGGTAGAAGACATGAGAAGACATTTCTTGAAAGCAAATTAACGATGTCCATCGGTATGTGAAGAAAGCCTCCACCTCTCTAGTCCTTCCAAGATTCAGATCAGAACCGGCAGAGCGATCGTCCCATATCATGAATCCGGGCTTCCTCCACGGTCCCCTAGACAATCACCCGATGAGCTCAGGATGCGATCCTCCATGATGGCATTCATTTGTGGAGTAGAGAAGGTTGATCTCACAGATGCAGAGAACAGAATGGAGATTCTACACTGTGTGGCCATCAGATGAAGGCAGTGTGTGACCCCATCAGCCGGTGGGTCTGTGCAGGTGAGTAGGAGGGAGGAACTGTGCGTTCACTGAACACCGGGATGAGTATAGGTAATGAAGATATCCAAATGCCCAGAAGAGAGGCTTCTAAAGGTTAGTAGCACAGAATGGGAGAAAATAAATGGGAGAGAGGCATGCTTATTAGCCTGACTTGATCACACAGTGTCCACCATCATGCACCATCACACACCATTAAATGAAATATAAAGAAGTGCGCAGCTGTGGTCGCACTGATGCCCCTATCCTCTGAGCAGCCCGCTCACGGGAACCTAAGTATCTGCAGATACTCATCCAGAGCCAGAGTCGAGACAGATCAAGAGGAGGACAGGAGTGCGTGTGGTATAGGAGGATGGAGGGCGGAAGGAAGAAGGCAGGCTGGAATGCTGACAAGTCCTTATCTTTCCAAGTTCACAAAGTTGATGTTTTAATTTAAACCTACAAATTATTGTTGAATCACAGTCTCACATCCTAACGTGGTCCAGAGTAATAGGGACATCCATGACACAACACTTGCTGACTTCTCCCTGTCCACCTCCCTCCCTCCCCTTGCCCATACACGGTATGTGGGTGGCCGTTGGTACACATATATATGTACACTATGATTTATGTTATTTAATTAAGGTCCATAGGCATAATGGCAATTGGTATACACACATATGTACGTTATAATTGATAATTATTCAACTAATGTTTCTTGACATAACGTTGGTGGACTTGAATCCCCGATCCCTCCCCAGAGGACTCCTTCATCCACTGGGCTTTCTTCTTCATTATCTAAAGTCTGATTTGTATCTTATGACTCCATAACTTGCACAGAGGAGAGAAGACACAGGACTCTCCACATTCTATGACTGGCCATTCTCACTCCACATGATATATTCCAGTCCACGCATTTTTCTGAAAATGACATAATTTTGTTGTTTTTGTTATTGCTAAGTAAATTTTACTGTGTATATCCTATGCTTTTGCAATCCATTCACCTGTTGATGGACACCGAGGTTGGATACATGCTTTGACTATTGCAGCTTGTGCTATTATAAAAGTATATGCATGAATCACTGCAATGTTCTAATTTAAGTCCCTTTGGTAGATACCCAGGAGTGGTAGAGCTGGATCTTACGGTGGATCCATTCCTAGTACTCTGAGGATCCTCCACGCAGATATCCATAGCAGCTGACTCATTTGCAATTCCCCACTCTGTATGAGTGTTCCTGTTTCCCTATGTCCTCACCAGAACTCACTGTTGTTTGTTTTCTGGATTATTTTCATTCTAATTCAAGTTACATGGCTCTCAGTGTGGTTTTGATTGGCATCTCCCTGATTGCTAACAATATTGAACATTTTTCCATTTATTTATTGGCCAGTTGTGTTTCTTCTTTGTGAGGGATCTATCCATGTAATTCAATTGTCCAGTACCTGATTGGATCATTGGTTTTCATTGTTTAGTCTTTTAAGTACTTTGTATCTTTTAGATATTAGTCCTCCTCAGAGGAACATCTGGGAAAAGATCTCCCATTCTGTAGGCTTCTCTTTAGACTCTTTTGGTATCTTGTTTTGCATAACAGAAACAATTTAGTTTAATGCAAACCCTCTCGTTAATTCTTGTTTTAATTTCCTGTGTCTTGGTGGTCTTGTTGAGGAAATGTCTATCTGAGCCGCTATGTTGGAGAGCTGGACCTTTGCCATCCTGCAATTATTGCGAAGCCTGTGGTCTAGGTCCCAGGTTACCTCAGGTCCCTTCAGGAACAGGCCGTCATTTCTCAGTCCAGGGGAGTTTAGCAGCAGCTGCAGGAGCTCACTGTGTGGTTTTGTTAGGACGTCTGCAGAGTGTTCATGATGTTTTCAAGCATGGAGAAGAGAAAGCATTGCTTTGCGTATTCGTTCTCTGCACCCTCTGGTTCCACAGGATTTAGGTTCTTTGCTGGAGTTGGTGTGGGTGAGATGCTGGATTCCGGCACCTTGTGGCTCCTGCAAGGGCTCATCACTCTGGTGCCCGCTTCTGCTCCCTGCTCCTCAGAGGAGGCACGTGGAGCTCTTCCCTCCTCTGCTCTCTGTGATGTCTCCAATCAAGCATGTTCCAACCATCTTTTTTCTCTTGAGTCTGACTGCTTTTCTTCTCTTACCAAGAACCTCATTTTGCTGATGGAGTTCCACGTTTCCCAGCCACCAAAACACACGCCTTCCTCCATTCTGCCATCTTTAATCCTCTCTATCTAGATTCTTTACAGTGCAATATGCTGTGCAACTCATGTTTGTAGCACATCCAGTATTGAACCACACACTGTATAGAGGATTAAGAGAGTTCTAATTTTTATTATAAATTTTGTAAGTTTGTTTCCTGACATGTGCTCATTGCAATATAGGTTTTTGTGCAACATTGCCCATGTACATACACATTTTAACCCCTCAATAAATAATTTTCATTTTCATGCCTCCATTTATGTGAAGTCAAGTGACTGTGATCTTGTTTCACTGGGCTGCGAGAGGTACAGCAGTGACCTTTGCCATTCTTGACTTAGGTTGCCTGTAACCATTTCAGATGACCAGTTACAAGGCTCTGAGGTGCATGGTTAAAACAGTATTTGAACGTATTTTCTGCTTTCAATATTTTCTTCTGAATGTGGGTAATCCTGTCCTACATGTTACACCACATTAAGAGTAATTAGTATTTCTAAAGTTTATCATTGTTAATGTGTATGTGCTTTAGTTGGATGATTTGTTGTGATGGGAAGAATGACTAGTTCTGCGTGTTTATGTTATTTCTGAAATCAATAACTAGGTAATTGTAGTTGATGCTTTAAAACTCCTGCAAATTGTTTGTGAAAAATAATTGTTATTAGTGATGATTTGAAAACTTAGAAAGTAGAAATTACAGTTTTGAGGATTTCATAACTTATTTTAATTGGTGCATTGTTGCCATTCTCTTCATGAGGTACAAGATGCACACGTTATCACTAGCTCCTCCCGGGTCCCACCCCCAGAGCCTCCCTCCTCCCTCCTCTCTCCTCATGATTGACTTTGATATGTTTATGAATGTACACCATGCATCATAGAGAATGTCTCTCTTCACCCCTCTAATGCCCGAGGTTAAATAACCTTCTTGTCTAGTTTAACATTTAATATTCAGGATTTAAGGAAATTCAATGGGATTCAGGATTAATGGTAAATCCATTTCAAACTGTCATATTAAATGTATTAATACTGATAACTACATTGTAGGCTTACAACATAATAAAGAGGACTTTCTAGGGAAAACAGTTATAGATAATAAAGTCAAAAACAGCAAAAAATAAAAGAATTCCAATGAACCCATTCTCCATCTGTTTCTATTTCTTAACCAGAAGCACCACCTAGAGGTCCTGAGCACCCCCTGCTGGTCCTGGGCACCCTGCAGGAGGTTTGTGTCTGGGCTCACACTGAAGTCCCCACACTGTGTCTTGCACAGTAATACAGGGCCGTGTCCTCAGGTCTCAGGCTGCTCATTTGCAGGTGCACAGTGCTCTGAGAATCGTCTCTGGAGATGGTGAATCTGCCCTTCACAGATGCAGCATACTCTGCTGTGCCACCATTGCCTTTGTTTCTAATAAAACCTACCCACTCCAGCCCCTTGCCTGGAGCCTGGCGGACCCAGTGCATGTAGTAATCACTGAAGGTGAATCCAGAGGCCAGGCAGGAGAGTTTCAGGGACCCACCGGGCAGAACCAGGCCTCCCCCGGATTCCACCAGCTGCACCTCACACTGGACACCTGCAAACACAGAGAATCCTGCTCAGGAAACTGCCACAGTCCACTGTGTCTCTCACTCCCGTTCACTCACACTCAGTGTCTCCTGTTCCCCATGAATTACCTTTCAACACAGCAACCAGGAGAACCCAGCTCAGCCCAAACTCCATGGTGGGTCCTCCGTGTGCAGGGCTAGGCTGATCACTGACTGGGGTCCCCTGGGTGCAGGGCTAGGCTCCTGTCCCAGAGCTGCAGGGTCAAGGCTGGGCTGGTTTTCATCAGCAGAGGGCGGCCCTATTTGCATGTCCTCCTGCCATATAGCAGGCTCTGCTGAGGGAGGACTCAGTAAGGGAGGGTCTCTGATCAGATGTAGGTGATCAGGGGAGTCTGCTCACTGACAGCAGTCAGCAACATGTGATTTTATAAGAAGATAGTGCTTTGATAAGTACACCCTTTAAATAATAGTTTTATATGTAATTGCATATAGAATATTCTTTTATTAAAATATTTCATTATTATGTAAGTGAATCAAGAAAACTGTATTCTCTCAATCTATGTTTAGTATTCTTATTTCATTTACTTGTACAGAGATAACCATGTAAATGATTTCAATTTTATTTTGACTTTTCTCTGTTCTATTTGAAACAATGAATGCCCTTGGCAATGTTTCTGGTTTGACATGCAGGATAAGATGCTTCTCATAACTGAATCCATGCTCCTCACCATGAGGCTACACTGGCCCTGGACCACCTCATGGATATGGGGCTTGCCTAGTGATGTCTGCAGGACCTTCCTGCTGAGGTCAGGTGTGACTTTCATGCACCCTGTCTTCCCTTAATGAAGGTGCAGAATTCCAGGTTCATGCTGATGTGTTGTCAGGAATCATAGAAAATCCCTGCACTACTGTCTACCTTTCCATCACACCCTCACCCTATTTATCCAATTATTCATTATAGATGGATCAAGAGACTATGATTGACAGTGTAAATGTCACACAGGGGAATAAAATTTGATTATTTGCTGATGTTCCCTCCTATGCAGCCTTCATGGACCCTACAGTGAGCATGTCAAGCCCTACCATTGCTCCTGCCCTCTCTACGTCCTCTCACCCTTCTCCCACAGGTCTCTTGATGAACTCATCTTCTAGGTAATTTAATTATCCTTGTCTTTAGTGGACTTAAAATGTGTGTTTGCTTTTCTAGGATTAAAGCATGTGTTTAGTTTATTGGCGTCTTTCAATTGCCATGAGTATCACCAACTCATCATGATGTAATGCGTGTCAAACCTTCATTTTCATGATGGGTAGCATTCCTAGGATGGACACAAAAGAGGTTAATAAGGAAGCTGCAGGATCCTTGGGCTGCTTCCACTTTCTGAGTATCACATGGGAAGCAAGAACTCACTTGGACATGTTCATATACTATAAAATGTGGTTTTAAATCTCACACCTAAATGAAAATACAAACTATCCATTTTTATACAAAGAATTGGTCAATGTTTTAAATAAAAAAGACTTTAAACACAAGACAGTCAGGAATTCCTATGAGGAAAGGACCCATGATATCAACAGTGCAGTCACTGTCCCCAGGAAGTGGTCGATGTGAGGTGAGTGTGGGAACCAAGTTCCTCCTGCCAGCACCGCACCTTCCGACTTTGGAAGCAGCCTGTCTCCCTCTGTCTTCTCACTGGCCATTGTGTGGACACAGCAGGACATATGGATTAGAACACAGAGTTCAAGTGAAGACATACCGTGAAGGACACTGCCAACAGGTCTGCCCTTCCTCTTTTATTTGATCTGTATTCTCTTCATGAGAGGAATACAAGGCAATGAGATTGGGAATATGGGAGTATGTCACTCAGAGTTACAAAGCCTTCTTGTTGATGAATCCCTGATGACTTTATTCTTTCTATTTTTAACTGGAAATGTAGAAAGTATAATGTGTCTTTCTTTCTGTTTAATTTTGGAATTAGAAAGTTTGTTATCCGGAATAAAAGGTCAACAGATGGAAAGACTTTTGCTGCAAGGTGTGTCAGGCCCAATTTCTCCTGCTGTGATGGTTTGGATATGAACTGTCCCACAGAAGAGCATGTGCGCCAGGCGACGCAGCCAGTGCCAGGCTTGGGACATGGCAGGAGGTGGTGTGTCATTGGGGGAAGGGCCTAGGGACTGTGTATGTCCCTGGTCCCGTCTTATTTCTCTGCTTGCTGCAGAGAAACTGCCAGGTCTTTGATCAATCTCGAGGTCACTCCTATGTAGGGCAAGGAATGGATTTAGTCCCATTTTTCTGCAGATGGATAACCAGTTTCCCAACACCGTTTGTTGAAAAGGCTGCCTTTTCCCCAGCACATGTGTCTGGCACTTTTGTCCAAAATCAACTGGCTGTAAGTGTGTGGTTTTATTTCTGTCCCTTCTGTTCTGTTCCTTTGCTCTCTGCATGTGTTTTGGGGCCAAAACCATCTTTGAGCAAAAGCACAAAATGAAGGAATGAACCTCACATGGTTCACAGTCTGATCTCATAAACACAGTCTAACTTCTTATTCCATGAGACACTTAAAAAGTGCTAAAGATAAACGAAGGATCCAGTATAGGTAGACAAGAAATGGGTCTAAAGAAATGGAGAGATATGTTGGAAGTAATCATTGAATTTGACTTGTACTAACTATTCAAAAATCCTGAAAACAATTTAATATGCAGAATATATAAGGAACTCAACTCAGTAGAGAACAAAAACAAACACATGTTGGGCTAAGTTATAATCAAAGGCGTGGACACGGTTCTTTAAAAGGCAGGCATAGAGGTACGATCAAGACGTTCTCTAGAGAAGCTCAGTGTCCCCGTCATCAGAGACAGGAAACCAGATCCACTGTGTGATTTCTCTTCCCCAGGTCAGAATGGCTCTGACCAGAACACTGGAGACCAAGGTCTGGAGGAGGTGGAGCAAGGAGCTCAGTCCCTGCTGGGCTGCAGGTCAGCACAGCCACAGGAAGGTGGTGTGAAGTGTCAAGCAGTGAAGGTGCCCCTCTGTGGGATCCAGCAGGACACACCCCAGGGAAACGACGTCAGCCTCCCTAAGGATTCCTGCAAGCCCAGGGTTACTCCAGCACTTCTCACCAAGCCAGGGTGTGCAGTGAATGGAAATACCCAGATACTGAGTGTTAATAAAAGAAGATATGCCTTGGGGAGTTCTACTCGGCCTCCAGAGACACAGTTCTGCCATTTTCCACTTCTGAATGGCAAGTAGGAATCCTTCTTTCAAAATGCCCTGTCAAGATTTAACTCCTGAGAATATTCCTGGGATTGGGGAAAACTGACCCTGCACACACTACCAAACCAGAATGAATGTCCTGAGACAGTGTCTCTTCTTTACTTATCAACCCGTTTGTCCTTCACAAGAGGCTTCCCTGTTCCTCAGAGAGTCAGTATGTCAAAGTAAAAGTCTTTATCTATCTGCTTGATGTACATGTGACATCACCAGACCCAATATTCCTTACTCACTGTCTGGGGTCTCTGCTGTGCTTTTTGTCATAAATAACAGGTTCTGAGGTTGTTGTCATGACTGTGGCCAGCACAGGGGCTTCTGTTCTCCTGCTCTGCCTTGCTGACCCCTCTCTCACTTGCTGTCAGCAGGCCCTGGGTGCTAATCCTTGCAAATAGGCACTTGGAGAATTTTGTATTAGTACCATGTGTTTTATTTATTTATTTTTAATTTAATTTTTATTTGTTTATAAGTGGAACATATTGAGAGTGGTGTACATTTACATTGTGCTTCATGCCCTTCCCCTCCATTCCCCCCCCACCCCATAGAGAGTGTCCAGGTTAATCATGTAGTATTTATGCTATTACACATATTCGTATGTACCTCCTCCATTGAACAACCTCAGCTTTCTTCCTTTCCTATCCTTCCTTTCAAGCTTTGCTGAGATTTCCCCTCCATCATTTGGAATCCCTCTGTTTGTACCGCTACGCCCTAGCTTGGACATATTAGAGAAAACATATGTCCCTTCTCTTTGTGTTCTTGACTAATCTCACTTAACATAATGTTCTCCAGCTCCCTCCATCTTCTTGCAAATGCTATACTTTTCTTTATAGCTGAATAGAATTCCATTGTGTGTATTTCCCATAATTTTGCAATCCATTCATCTGTTGATGGAGATCTAGGTTGGTTCCATATATTGGCTATTACAAACTGTGCTGCTATGAACATGGGTATGCATATGTTAACGTAGTTCTCTGATTTCAACCCCTTTGGGAAGTTACCCTAAATGGTATAGCCGGATCAAATGGTGGATCTATTCTCAGTTTTCTCAGGAATCTCCACACTGATCTCCATAGTGGCTGAATTAGTTTGCACTCCCACCAACAGTGTAAAAGAGTTCCTCTTTCCCCACATCCTCACCAGCAATTGTTGTTTGATTTCTTTATGTTTGCCACTCTGATTGGGGTTATATGGAACCTCAGCGTAGTTTTGATTTGCATCTCCCTGATGACTAGTGATGTTGAACATCTTTTTATGTATCTATTGGCCATTTGTATCTCTTACTGAAGACCTTTTTCATGTATGATTTTATTCATCATCACAAGACCCCTGACCCTAATAATAATAATAATAATAATAATAATAATAATAATAACGATAAGGCAAATGATAGCAACAAGGGTGGAAAACATTGTTTCAAGTTTCAAAGGGAGAATACAACAAAAGATGATTGCTGTCAACTAAAATAAAGCTCAGCATTTTTAAAAAAATTTGTACTGATGATTGTCTACTTATTGGAAATTCACTTGAGCTAATTCAGGTAGACTTTTTTTTTTTTTGTGGTACTGGAGATGGAACCCTTCTACTTCCGGACTACACTCCCAGACCTATTTTATATTTCATTTGGAAATAGGGTTTCTTAAGCCAGCATGACTGGCTTTGAACTGCGAGATCCTCCTGTCTCCGCCTCCCAAGAGCGGGGATTACCAGTGTGCGCTACCACGCCCGGCTCAGATAGATTTTAAAGAAACATGTGGCACTCATGCGTGCATACATAGGAAGCATGAATTAGATGAATTGTCATGCTCACAAGCAGTCTCACAAAAGCATTGGCACCAGGTCGAGGATGGCCACATTTTCTAGCAAACATCTTCTCTGTCTCTGTGCACACCACTGTGTAAGTATTCTTTAGGAGAGCACTCTATCAGTGTCTCCAAGATGAATAAAGACTCTGCAGAACTGATGAAAACTATAAACCAAATGGCCTTAATAGACAATACAGAATATTTCAACCAGAAAAAACAGAATACACAGTCTTCTCAGCAGCCCATAGCACCTTCTTCAAAATAGATCACATTCTGGGGCACAAAGAAAGCACCAGAAAATTCAAAAGATGTAATATAATTCCCTGCATCTTTTCAGATCATAATAGAATGAAAGTAGAAATCAACAAGAGGAAACCCAAAATAAACTATTTAAATACATGGAGATTGAATGATACACTCTTGAACGACAAGTGGGTAAGAGCAGAAATTAGGGGAGAAATAAAGACATTTATGGAATTAAATGAAAATAGAGAAACAACTTACCAAAATCTATGGTACACTTTGAAGGCAGTGTTGAGAGGAAAGTTCATAGCATTGAGTGCCCACATAAGAAGAATAGAAAGCCACCAAGCAAACAACCCAATGACACAACTCAAGGACCTAGAAAGACTGCAACAGTCTAATTCCCAAGCCAGCAGAAGGCAGGAAATTATTAAAATCAGAGATAAATAAATGAAATAGAGAACAAAAATCAGTTCAAAGAATCAACAAAACAAAAAGCTGGTTCTTTGTTTTGCTAGTGTAGAGTCTTTTGAGCTCTTTGTATACTCTGGATATTAGCCCCCTATCAGAATGGTGGCTGGTAAAGATCCTTTCCCATTCTGTAGGCTTCCTCTTTAGGTTATTGATAGTTTCCTTTGATGAGAAGAAACTTTTTAGTTTGATGTTATCCCACTTGTTTATTCTTGCTTTAATTTCCTGAGCTTTGGAGGTTTTGTTGAGAAAGTTACTGCCTGTGCCAATATGTTGTAGTGTTGTACCTATGTTCTCCTCTACTAACTTCACAGTCTCAGGTCTAATTTCTAAGTCTTTGATCCATCTTGAGTTGATTCCTGTGTTAGGTGAGATATAGGGGTTTAGATTCATCCTTTTACAAATGGATAGCCAGTTCTCCCAGCACCACTTGTTGAAAAGGCTGTCTTTTCTCCAGCATATGTGTTTGGCCCCTTTGTCAAAGATTAATTGACTAAAGATGTGTGGGTTTGTTTCTGCATCTTCTATTCTAATCCACTGGTCAGTATATCTGTTTTTGTGCCAGTACCATGCTGTTTTTACTACTATTGCTCTATAGTATAGTTTGAAGTATGGGATTGTAATGCCTCCTGCGTGTTTCTTGTTATTGAGAATTGCTTTGGCTATTCTAGGTCTTTTCTTTCTCCATATGAAGTTCATGATTGATTTTTCTAGGTCTCTGAAGAATGCCACAGGTATTTTAATGGGAATTGCATTGAACCTATAGATCAGTTTTGGCAGAATGGCCATTTTGATGATATTTATTCTGCCTATCCATGAGCACGGGAGATCTTTCCATCTTCCAAGGTCTTCTTCTATTTCTTTCTTTAATGTTTTATAGTTTTTGTTGTAGAGGTCTTTTACATCTTGGGTTAGGTTTATTCCTAGGTATTTTATTGGTTTTGAGGTTATAGTGAATGGAATTGTTGTTTTTGTTTCTTTCATTGTGGATTCGTTGTTGGCATAAAGAAAGGCCACTGATTTCTTTAGGTTGATTTTGTAACCTGCGACTTTGCTGAATTTGTCAATCAGCTCCAGAAGTCTTTTGGTTGAGTTCTTTGGGTCTTCCAGATAAAGGATCATGTCATCTGCGAATAAGGATAATTTTACTTCCTTTCTTCCTATGTGGATTCCTTTGATTTCCTTCTCTTGTCTGATCAAGAAATGGGCAAATGAACTAAATAGACACTTCACAAAAGAAGAGATACAAAGGGCTAATAGATACATGAAAAGATGTTCTTCAACACTGGCCATCAGGGAGATGCAAATCAAAACTACACTGAGATTCCATCTAACCCCAGTCAGAGTAGCAAGCATAAAGAAATCAAACAACAACAAATGCTGGCGAGGATGTGGGGAAAGAGGAACTCTTTTACACTGTTGGTGGGAGTGCAAACTAGTTCAGCCACTATGGAGATCTGTGTGGAGATTCCTAAGAAAGGTGGGAATAGATCCACCATATGATCCAGCTATACCACTCCTGGGTATCTTTCCAAAGGGGTTGAATTCAGAGAAATACAGCAACATATGCATACCTATGTTCATAGCAGCACAATTTGTAATAGCCCAAATATGGAACTGTTGCAGACTAAACTCAGTCGGGTCGTTATTGTCCGCTCCCGGTCAAATCCTCAGAAAGATGGGGCAAAAGGCAGGTGAAGTTCTGCAGAAACTTATCTGCAGCGATTCTTTCCCCTCTATGAATTTCTTAAGTTTTTTGGTACAACGCTTTGGAAAGAACCTGAGGTGGACAAAGGCTTCTTGAGCCAATGACACTTTATTACAAAAACCCCAAGAAATTTATACCCTTCACCAGTAAAGTTAATAATAAGAGAAAGAGGGGGTGGGTGTCTTTCAGCTGGCTGTTGGCCTTCGAAAGATTAACTCCTGATCCTCTCCAAGGTCTCGCAGATAAGCAGTTCCGGGTGGCAACCTCCCAGAATAAACTGGCATAGTCAAGGCTTGGGAGCTTCTCGGGGAATCTTCTTTAACTTTTCCTGGAACTTTCCATCTTTTGGGCTCAGTTCATATAGCAAGTGTGGGGAAATGTGGTGATTCAGGTGGATGTGATGGAGTTTCTTCAGGTGTTGGCATCTTATCTTCTAAATCTGAAAGCTTAAGCATACTCACAACACAGTTTGGCTGACAAAATATCACAAACAACACCACAAGGTTCTTAGTTCTAATTGTCAGATGTATTTCCTTAACTGCTGAGCACTCTTCTTTAGACAACAAGCCTATTAAAAGCCTACTCATTTTTAATAATCCACTTCCCTGTCACAAACTCTCTGCAGCCTGTTTCTAACTTTCTAATTCCTTTCTTTCCCAGTTGGGACTTTTTTATGATAAGCTCTTCTTCATGCAAAAATGCTTTTCGTACTCTTATGGTATTTCCTTTCCTTCATATATATATATTTAGAATGTCTGTCCTTTATTTTGTCATGCTTATTTCTAACCATGCAGCCAGTCTCCCTATCTCCAGGAATGCTCACACTGAGGTAAAAGTCAACAATATTTTTCCTTGGGTCTATTGTATTTGGGCAGCTAAGTTGTTTATCAACTAAATTGCTTTAAGGTCACACACAAGGTTTTTATCTTCTCTGTCTCTAGGCAGGATTTCAAGGGTAAACAATTACTTTGAACTGAGCTACTTTAAATGAGGGTCAGAGGCCATTTGTGATTGCTGCAGCTGGAATGCTTATCACAGCTTCTGAGTTCTGGCCAGTTTTTCATTATTTTTGAGCAGAGCCAAGGACGTTTAGACAAATTATTAGAGAATTTATTTCCACGTACTCAATTTTATAGTCCTGATCTCACTTCACTGGAGCAATTCGTGTAGAGAGTTAAAAGGAATCATTACCAAGAAAATAATAGTCATGAAGGGTATCTAAAAGTGGGGGGTACTTTGGCCAGAGACGACACCTCCTTCTCGGGGCTTGTTGCCGATTAACTATGTGGAGTGGGGTCTCAACAACTAGATGCCGAGGCGGCAGGCGGTCTTGGCATGGAACCAACCCAGATCACCATCAACAGATGAATGGATAGCAAAACTGTGGGAAATACACACAATGGAATTCTATTCAGCCATAAAGAAGAAAAAAATAATATCATTTGCAAGAAGATGGAAAGCCCTGGAGAGCATCATGTTAAGTGAGATCAGCCAAGCACAGAAGGAGAAGATACACATGTTTCCTCTAATATGCCCAGACTAGAAAACACAAAGGATACCAGTGGGACTCCAAATATTACAGGGGAAATACTAGCTAAGTTTTAATGGAAAGATAGGAGAGGAGAAAGGCCGATCTTGATTAATGAGGGTCTACACCTGAACATGTGTAAAATTATGAATAAGACATGGTTAACCTGGACAACCATTGGTGGGAGGGGGGAAGAGAAAACAGGGGTGGGGGGGGAGAGGGCACCAAATATAGTGTAAATGTATACTATTTATGTTCAATAAAAAAATTGTTAAAAAAAGCTGGTTCTTTGAGATTAATAGATCTGACAAACCCCTGGCAAATCTAATCAAAAGAAAGAGAGAATCAACTCAAATTATTAAAATCAGAAATGAAAAAGGAGACATCACCACAGATGGAGGGGAAATTCAAAGGATTATTAGAAACTATTTTGAGAATTTATACTCCAACAGACTGGAAAACATGGAGAAATCGATAGATTTCTAAGCACATATAACTTACCTAAACTGAACCAAGAGGACATAGCAAGCCTAAACCAACCAAAAGCAAACAAAGAAATAGAAACAGCAATCAAAATCTGCCAACAAAGAAAAGCTCAGGCCCCAATGGGTTCCTAGCTGAATTCTCCAAAACTTTCAGTGAAGAACTAACTGTGTGTTTATAGCATTGTTTATAGATAAATGAGGTTTGTCAGAGTCTAGATGATTTATTGCAATTAAGTAAGGCATAACACCTGTAGTTATTCTCTGAATTAATATACGTGGCTTTTTTCTATCATAATTATTGTAATTCAAAGACATCATAGTAAGCACTGAATACTAATGAAAGGAAATTTTCATGGGAACACTTTACATAGAGAAAAACCTGCGACACTGAACAAATATAGATTTTAAACATTCTGGAGCACTGTGCGGTGGTTCATGGCTCTATTCCCAGTACTTGTGAGACTGAGCCATGAGGATTTCATGTACAAGTCAAGCCTCACCAAATTAGCAAGCCTCTCAACAACCTAGTAAGGCCATTTGAAAAAAAAAAACTGAAAAAATGGGTAAGAGTTTATCTCAGTGATACAATTCCCCTGGATTAAATGCACACAGAGTAATTTTCCCTCTCTCTCCTTAGAACTTACATCAGAGAAATGATCACTTGCTGAGTGTGTCCTGAGCGTCCCCTGCAGGACCTATGTGTCCCTGCAGGAGGTTTGTGCCTGGGCTCACACTGAGGTCCCCACACTGTGTCTCTTGCACAGTAATACAGGGCCGTATCCTCAGGTCTCAGGCTGCTCATTTGCAGGTGAACCGTGTTCTTGGAGTTGTCTCTGGAGATGGTGAATCTGCCCTTCACAGAGTCTGTATAGTAGGTGCTACCACCAATGGCTGAGACCCACTCCAGCCCCTTGCCTGGAGACTGGCGGACCCAGTGCATGCCATAGTTACTGACAGAGAATCCAGAAGCCAGGCAGGAGAGTTTCAGAGACCCTCCAGGCAGCACCAGGCCTCCCCCGGACTCCACCAGCTGCACCTCACACTGGACACCTGCAAACACAGAGAATCCTGCTCAGGAAACTGCCACAGTCCACTGTGACTCTCACTCCCATCCACTCAAACTCAGTGTCTCCTGTTCCCCATGAATTACCTTTCAACACAGCAACCAGGAGAATCCAGCTCAGCCCAAACTCCATGGTGGGTCCTCCGTGTGCAGTCCTGATCACTGACTGGGGTCCCCTGGGTGCAGGGCTGGGCTCCTGTCCCAGAGCTGCAGGGTCAGGGCTGGGCTGGTTTTCATCAGCAGAGGGCGGCCCTATTTGCATGTCCAACTGCCATATAACAAGCTCTGCTGAGGGAGGACTCAGTCAGGGAGGATTTCTGATCAGATGTAGGTGAACTGGGGAGTCTGCTCACTGATAGCAGTCAGCAACATGTGATTTTATTAGCAGATTGTGCTTTGATAAGCATACCCTTTAAATCATAGTTTTATATGTAATTGCATATAGAATATTCTTTTATTAAAATATTTCATTATTATGTAAGTGAATAAAGAAAACTGCATTCATTCAATCTATGTTTAGTAATCTTATTTCATTTACTTGTACAGAGATAACCATGTAAATGATTTCAATTTTATTTTGACTTTTGTCTCTTCTTTTGAAACAATGAATGCTTTTGGCAATGTTTCTGGTTTGACATGCAGGATAAGATGCTTCTCATAACTGAATCCATGCTCCTCACCACGAGGCTACACTGCCCCTGGACCAGCTCATAGATATGGGGCCTGCATAGTGATGTCTGCAGGACCTTCCTGCTGAGGGCAGGTGTGACTTTCATGCACCCTGTCTTCCCTTAATGAAGGTACATAATTCCAGGTTCATGCTGATGTGTTGTCAGGAATCACAGAAAATCCCTGCACTACTGTCTACCTTTCCATCACACCCTCACCTGAGTTATCCAATCATTCCCTATAGATGGATCAAGAGACTATGATTGAGAGTGTAAATGTCACACAGGGGAGTAAAATTTGATTATTTGCAGCTCTTCCCTCTTATGCAGCCTTCATGGACTCTATAGTGCGAATGTGAAGGCCCTACCATTGCTCCTGCCCTCTGTAAGTCCTCCCACTTTTCTCCCACAGTTGAAGGAAAATAGCATTCTTCATCAGGTTTGCTGGGCAGAAGTTTCCAAATGGAAAATGATCTGGAAAAACGGTTGCATTTCTAGATGTAGGTAAGCAGTAATAAATCTCAGCCGTGATAAAGCATGAGGATATCTAGCGCACAGGCGTGGACCCACAGAGGCGGAGACCTCTGCCCTCTTGCAGAATCTGCCAGGGATGTGGAGAATCCCCACCAGCTGTGTCTGTTGCTCTGGAATACCGGGGGACAACAGAGACCACAGCCCAGTGTGTTTCCAGCTCCTCTGCAGAGTGGATGCACTGACCCCCGAGCCACGGCAGTAACACTGGGAATTGGGCCCCTGTGTGGACCACGCAGAGGCACAAGTCTCAAGAAGCACATTTCCACAGTGACCTGGATGAATATGCGACATCCCAAGTCAAAGACCCTCTCATGCATTTGGAGTGAATGTTATCACGAGCACTTTGAAGAAGGATCTGGCTTCACTGCCCCACAGAACCTGGCGTCAACCTTGTTTCAGAAATCCACCCAGATGCCCCAGAGCCTCCAACCCAGCCTGTTAGACTCCTCCCAAAGGTGAAGCCCGGTCAGGGGAGGCCAGGGGTCCTCTGACAGAAGCTCTGCAGGTCCAGGGTAGGTCTGAAGATAATAAAGAGCATCCTAGGATGAGAAGACTCTGTCTAATTATGTTCCTTCTCACTCCGCAGCACTGTTTCAGCCAAATCTGTGCTCTGTGTAGGAGAGCACAGCTGGATTTCCATGTTCTCTAAAACATACTGAAGCACGGCACAGAAGACATGGATCCACAGAGGACCCACAGGTAGACACACGTGCAGAGGACATAAGACTCTTGAAAAGCAGTTCCTTATAGAAAAGGATGCAAAATATTCCCCCAAATAAAATAGCAATGATTCACCATGATCTCACACGATACAATGCAATTATGAGTGAAATCAGCCAGATTTGAGGGACTGCCTCTAAGGAAAAGTGCATCATCTCTACCCCAATTTCTGTTAAACTTCCCTTACTCTTTTGGCTTTATTCCCACATTTTCATTTTCCATATGTTTTTTTCTTTTTTATTGGTGTTTGCAGTCATGCATCTTACTGGGGTACAGGATGGTACAGGTATACATGCCCACATCATTCATTTAGCCCTTCCCCAATTACCACCCCAGCTCCTCCCCTCCTTCCTTCTCACTTTGGCTTACTGACTGACTTTGAAATGTCTGTGAATGTACATCATGGACATGAAATAATTTCCCACTTCTGCCCTCCCATCTCCCTGAGTGAGTCCCATTATTTGCTCAACCATGGTTTCTTAATCTAGAATTTCTCCTATGACCCTCTTTCTCCCAGATTCCTCACATATGATTGGATAACAAAACTATGGGATATGTACACAATAGAATTTTACTTGGCCAAAAAACAACAAAATCACATCATTTGTGGGGAAATTGATGGAACTGGAAACATCATGCTAAATGAGATTAGTCACAAAAAGTAAAAACCATATGAATTTTTTATAATTCACTCCATTCTTTAGTTGATTTTTATAGCACTTACAATATGCGAAGCTTAAATTTACCAAAATTAAAATTGCATTATGTAATTTTTGTAAATTTAATTCTAGGGAAAAGTCCATCACAATACTGACAGCGTGTCAGCATTGCAAATATTCATAAATATTTTCTAATTTGAGATGAGTCTGTTGGCCCACACTTGCAATCTCAGTAATTGGGAGGCTGCGACAGGTTTGCAAGTTCACTGCCAGCCTCAGCTACTTAGTAAGGCTCTCTGCAGCTTAGTGAGATCCCATTTTAAAATGAGAGAACAAATAAATGTCTAAGGGTATAGCTTGGATGCAGAATGCCCCTGGATTCAATGTCCAGTACTGCAGAATTAAAGGTCTAATTCCACCCATGCATGCAAAACCTTTATTAAATGTCCCCTTCAAAGTCTCATGTGATAGACAGTGCCTGTATGTTGGAGGTGGGACAGGACAGTAGAAAATGGGTCATTAGAGAGTAGCCTCGGGGACTCTGTCTGCTTGTGTTTGCTCCTCTGTGCTCTGTGAAGACGACACCAAACTGCAGCCACCACAGCCAGGACATCTAAGAATTGTATCCAGAGTGAACCTATCCTCCTCCAAGCTGTGATTTTCAGATTGTTGACTGCAGTGATAAGAATGTCACTGAATCATGAATCAGCACCATAGGGCAGGCAGCCCCTAGAGCCGATGGCCCTGGTGCTGAGGAACCGACTCTATTGGAAGAGCTAGAGATGGAGACATCAGAGACCAGGCGGGTGGGGAACAGGTCCATCCCCCTGCACATTCCTGAGAGGGCTCCACAGCCATACCTGGGACAGGACACCTGGAGACTGATGTCAATCTCCATGATGACAATCATCACCATCATTTATGAATTTCCTGTTTGGGATAAATATGAGACAATGTCATGGAGAAATAGCTTCCAGGCCAGCTTACCTCCAGCTGCAGCTTGAGGATACTGGAGCCGGTCCACGGCACCAGGACAATCAGACAACAACTTGGAAGTCCTGTCAGAGTCCTGAGGTTTAACTGAGAGACGAAGCTGTGATTGGCTCCATGTGGGGGGCTCCATGGTATGGAGCGGGATGGGTGGTGTTTAGCTGTGGACCACGACTCTGGCACTGGAAGGAGAATGTTTGATTTTCCACAAGGAAGATGAACTTTTATTGAAATTCCTGGGTCTTGGGTTGCAGGGAAGAGAAAGGCCTGCCGCAGACTGAGAGCTGAGATGGTTTAGAGATAAACTCTGGCCTCTTGCAGAATTCCCACTTATGGGGGCCTGTCTGGCTTCCCTCTCCTCTCTCAAGTCTCCTGAACCCAACCCTCCACTCCACCTGTGAGGACAGTGGGGAGAGCATGGAACAGTGCAGGTGCTGCCCAGAGAGGCAAACCTGGGAGCACAGCCAGGCCCAGCCATGGAGGACACAGGACCCAGGCTTGTGACTGCACCCTTCCCAGGAGGACACTTGCCTCTACACGGCCATGGGGACGTTCATCTGGGACAGGACGGAGCACAAATACATGAGATGTTTCCAGTAGAGCTGGTTCTGAGTTTGTGTCCGGTTAGGGCCCATCATTTCTCGGACCTATTCACTGCTGATAAGATCCTGCTACCCACAGTCATCTGAGGCTTATCTCAAGCATCTGGGGCCTGGGAGGTGTGCACCCTCCTTTACACTGCTGTCCCTGCCTCCAGCTACACAGAAGTCATTTTCAGATCCTAGAACCGTCCCCGTTCTGGCCAGCTCATGGCCACTGGGCTCCATAGACTACTCTGGAGATTCAGCCTTTCTTCTCAGTCCAGTTCAGAAAACTGGTCAGCCCTCAATGACTGAGCCTCCCAAAGCCAGAGGCAGGGCAACAAGAAAGGGTGATTTGAGACGGCAGCACACTGCCCACATTTCTCATTCTCCCCTCAAAGCATGCAGCCCTTTCCACAGGTGGACATCTCAGGAAGAGGCTCTGACCTACCAAGGTGTCTCCACCCTCCAAGGCAGGAGGTTAGTGTGGGGTGAGCCATTCTGAGAAGTGACCACACTGGGGCCATGGCCAGTCAGTGCAGAGCCCCCTGCCCAGGTGTTCTCCAGGGAGACTGAAGAGGGAGCTTAGCGACTACTGCTGCTGAAGTGGCCGTGAACTTTTGGAGGGCTGAGGAATATGGTCATGTGCGACGGACTGGCTCGGTCGGAGCACTGGAGAGCGTTGGGACAGGGTCTAGGAAGATGGGCAAGGATTCTGTCGTTTTCTGCAGAGCTTTTTCTGCAGCGATTTCTCCCCCTTAATGATATAAACTCCTTCGAGTCCCTGTTCACGGTCCTAAATGTGGAGATTCCTCTCCGGGACTTGAGAGGGAGAGACCTGAAATGACGGACTCGGACAATTGCCTCTCATGCAACTGACAAAGTTTATTTCCCCAAATCAAGACTCTTATACCCTTTTTCAGTGAGATTCCTAGTTAAAAAAAAAGTGTAAACACCAAAGAACAATAGGGAAGGACATGTAAACAAAACAAAAGGAGGGCCTGTAACATCACTGGTCTTGTGATTAAGATTAGCCCCCGATCTTGTGATTAAGGCCAGCCCCTTGGCCTTGCAGATGGGAGTCCTTAGAGGGCAAATTCCAAAAAGGACAGGAGTCACACCCAGAGTTTTTGGAGAATTCAGCCTTTAGAATCTTCTTTAACCCTTTCGGAACCTTCCGTTCCTTAGGCTTTGTTCATGTCCTCCTCTGTCTATTAACTTCTTTGAGCTGGGCGGGGACGAAGTTGGGGGTCCCAGCTTTAGGGTAACATTCTATGATGATCCAAAGGACTGCGATAGATGTCTGTCAGGTCCTGTCTGTAACACCATCTGATGTCTGAAAGATTCAATCCTATGAGACAACACTCACAATGCAGTTTAGCAGACAGGGTCCAAAGAGCAACATGACAAAAAGACACAGGCGAGTTGATTCTTGTAATTATTCTCTGATAAATATCATTGCAGACTTTGGAGTCTTTCGATTTAATTGTCAGATGTACTCCTCTAGCCTCTACTATCCATAGTACTCTCCTGCTGCTGAGCACTTTCCTCTTGGGAATACACAAGGGGTAGGCTTATTAAAAACCTCTTCTTCTTTTAATAATCTATCTTCATCACATACCACAAACCTTTCTGCAACTTGCTTTAAACCTTCTGATTCTTATCCTGGTCCATTCTTTCCCATTTGGGACAATCTTAGGATAAAACTTACTTCATACAAAATGCTTTCTTATTCTCACAAGATTTTCTTTATCTCCATCAAAACTTTATACCTGCACACTTATTATATCTGTCTTTTGTTTTCCTTAGCCAGGTGGTGCCTCTTTGTCTCCGGGCAGTGCACGTACTACGTCCAAGGGTCAAGAATCTACCTGGCCCTCGGCTCTATTGTATTGGGCAGTATTGGTTGCTCATCCACTAGGGTGCTTTGAAGCTGCACACAAAGTTTACCTTTCCTATATCCAGGCCAGATCACAAGGAGAGGTGGTAAACAGAGGCACTGGTTGCCTTTCTCGTAGTTTTAGGGCTAATGGCCTCAGTTGACTCTTGAGGCTTTTACTATAGGTTAATGATTAGAATGAAGGGCAACGATAGAGAGGAACTCTGCATTGTAATTGCTGCAGCCAGAATGCTTGCACAGCACCTAAGCTCTGACTAGATTTTATTATAGCTTGGAGCAAGGCAGGGAGAGTCTAAGGGCCCAGACATATATTACCAGAAAATTTATCTTCCACGGACTCAGTTTCTCCCATAGTCCTGATTTTAGATCACAGGAGCAAGTTGTGTGGAAAGGTAATAGAACCATTACCAAAAGAACAGTAGCTATGAAAGAACAGCTAAGAACAAGGAGCACTCTGACCAGGGACCACGCTCCCTCCGGGCTTTTCTTCCTTGAGTTTTGTACCATGCCATGCATGCAGGGTCACGCACACAGACTCCAAGGGAGACAAAGCCGTGGCAGTCGGGAGGGAGAAATCAAGGTGCAAAGCAGGAAGGTAGGTTAGAGTAGTTGTGTCTTCCACGGAATCACTGAAATTTGATAAGCCAGGTTAAGTGAGTGAAATTGCCTGGTAAGTATTGAAGCCCAGGCATGCAGTGCTGGTTCTTGATTTACACAAGGATCCTAATGGCATGTGTGTTAGTGGAGCCTGCCAGAAACATTGGGCCATTGATGGGGAAGAGACAAAATTGATGCCTTACAAATCTCTTAGGAAATCCCACCTTTTAGAAACAGATGGGAGCTTGTTTGTGTAGGGCACACGTGTTTGAGGTGGGGTCTCTGACCGCCAGGCCTCTCACCCTTGCCGGGCTTGGTGGCTGCTCTGCCCTGTAAAGGTCACACTGTGGAAATCCTTGTTAGTGAAGCCCTGGTTGAATTTCTGCAATCCACAGTCATAATCTAAATGTAAAAACTGGAAAGATCTTAACAATAATGTCTGAAATTCCCAACTTTTAAAATCTCCTAATATCAAAGCTAGAGAATCATAAGTGTATGAGATAAAAATCCTGAAGTGGACTTCTGGGAAGATGGCGACGGAGCAAAACAGGGCTTATGAGCCCTGCTAACAAACAATCTCTATTACCACAAAGTCACTGCCTTTCATAGCCAGAAAACACCATCAGCAGAGAAACAAAAAAGTGTAATTTTAAAGGACAGAGAAAAAGAGGGCTGGAAAAACGAGACACCAGAAACCAGACCGCAGTCTGCACCCGGAGTCACGGCGTGAAGAGGCGGGCGCCATTTTGCCTTGCTTCACCAGGATCCAGAGAGGAAGGGAACTCATAACGGAGTTCAGAAAACAGAGAGGAGATACGCCAGCCTCACGCCCGAGAACGCGGCAACAGCACCTTACTGCTGGTGGCAGCGGCGAGTTCACCGGACGGCACCAGACCAGCGCACTCAACAGCCCACCAAGCTTCAGAGAGGAGCAGCGGACAGCCAGCCGAGGTGAGCCGCTGCGGAACAGCCGGGAGGAATTCGGCAGATCTCTCAGCACAGGGAGCATCTAAAGCTCCCAGGGGCTGGGCTCAGTGCACCCTACAGGGACCCAGAGTGGAGTTCAAAAACAGAAAAGAAATACGCCAGCCTCACAGCCAAGGGCGCAGCAGTGGCGCCATATTGCTACCGGCGGCAGCAGCAGCGAATTCACCGAGTCCACGACAGCTCCATCTGCGCACTCAACAGTGAGTCAAATTGGGGCCCCTAGAGGAGAAATCCCAGTAATGTACTCTCAGGGACTTGACCCAGTGGGGGAGTGGTGGTGGCAGAGATATTACACCATAGGAGAGCGCCCAACCTGGCACCCCCCATGGTCTAAAGCAGCTTTGATTGACTCCCAGGGTCTGAGATTCTGCGATACAACCCAGTAAAGGAGTAGTGGGAACTGAGATACCATAGACTCGAGATCCACAGCACCTTAAGTGAAGTTGTAGTGACCCAGGGAAGAATCCAGAGAAGGCACAAACTTCTGAAATCATGGGAAAGCAGAATAACAATGGAGCAATGAATGCCCACAACCCCAAAACTTCAGAACCTGATAAAACAGAAATTCAGAGATTTATAGAAGATCAAATCAGGAAAATAACTGTAGAAATAACAGAGGTGTTTTGAAAAGAATTCAGAGAGAGCCAAAAAGAGATAAAGGATGCAATTAATGAAGTAAAGACCTCAATTCAAAGTACAAACAACCTATTAGAACACATGGAGAATAGAATCTTGCTCCTAGAAGATGATCATTCCAAAAATGAACGCATAGTTTCTAATCTAGGAAAAAATATCCGACAGCAGGAATCTGATATTGAAGAAATATGGGCCCATTTTAAGAGAGCTAACCTAAGAATAATTGGAATAGAGGAGGGAAAAGAAGGTGAAACCAAAGGGATTAACAATCTTTTCAAGGAAATAATAGCAGAAAATTTTCCAAACATAGAGCAAGAGGTTGATACACAGGTCCAGGAAACTTAGAACTCCCTTTAGACAGGATCGGAGAAGAGGATCCCCACGCCACATAATTGTCAAAATGACCAATGTGGAAGCCAAGCAGAGAATCTTAAAGGCAACAAAAACAAAGGGCCAAGTGACATTCAGAGGCAAACCAATTAGAATCACTCCAGACTTCCCAAACCAAGTCATGAGAGCCAGAAGGGCTTGGAGTAACATATTCCAAACTCTGAAAGAACACAACTTACAGCCCAAAATTTCCTACCCAGCAAAACTTTCTATCAAATTAGATGGAGAAATAAGAAGCTTCCATGACAAACAGAAACTGAAGGAATTTATGTCTTCAAAACCAGCACTAGAGAAAATACTCAAAGAGATTAACTACAAAGAAGAAATAGGTAACACACACCAGAACCAGAGAAACAAGATTTTCCATCCAAAAGACATCTAAAATTGGTTATCTGTGGAGATTCATTATTTATGTTAGTCTTTTACCTATCTCTAAATTGTATTGTTTGCTTTTATTGTTGCTAATTTTTAGGATTTCTAGTTGGAATATTAATATACCTTCAGATAGAGCATTTGGAAATATTTTATCCCATTCTATCAGTAACTTTTAACTCTGTTTACATTGTCTTTGGATATACAATATTTTTTTATTTTTTAGGGAGTTTATTTACCCTTTTGTTGCCTGTACCATTGAAATCATATCCAAGAAATCACTGCCAATTTCAATGTTGTGAGGTTTTATGACCCAGATTTTCTTCTAAAAGTTTATAGTATTAATTATAGTATTAATTATAGTATTAAGTATAATTAATTATAGTATTAACTTAGGTCTTTTATCTATTTTAAGTTAATATTTGTAAATATGTTAGGTAAGGGTCCAATTTTATTCTTTTTCATGTAATTATTATTTTTAGCAATATTTAGTTAAAAGATTATTATTTCTTGCACCAAATGTTCATGGAAACCTTGTCAAAAATAACTTGACAATATATGGAAGAATTTATCTCTAGGCTTTTATTTAACTCCAATGGTTTATATATCTGCCTCTGGAACAGTACTACACTGTTTCAATTATTGTAGCTTTATATGGTTTGAAATCAGAAAATATACATCTTCTAGCTTTGTTCTTCTTTGAGATTGTTTTGGGTATCTAGAGTCCATATTCCATATCATGATAGATTTTTTCTGAAAAATAAATAAATAAATGTATGATAGCTTCACCTAAAAAAAAAAGAAAAGAAAATAATATTCTCTGGTAAGAAAGAAAGCAAAAAGAAATATTGAACTGTTATCTTTTAGTCATCAAAAGCTTGGTATCAGACAAATGAAACTGTTTTGTGAGATTATCTTCGTTAATATTGGATAAATTGCTATAAAACTAGATGTCAACCACTAAGCCAAGCATGGAAAGGAGGGATGGGGAGGGAACGGGGTGGATATCGGGTAGGGGCTAACTGGGCGATATGTGCATGTATGTCTACAAAAATATTTTCTTTATACCATTATGATATATGAATACATTGCACCAATTAAAAAAAATCCTGAAGTTGCAATTTTGATTGCCATTCCCCCAAATTGGAATTTCCATAGGAAAGATTATTATATCATAGTGTAAAGAGGTGTAAGCTTGGAAATGTAATAGAGCTTTATTGTGCTGTTGGTTTTGTTGCAGGACAACTGTCTTTTTATTTCATCCTATTCCACGTTTGCTCTGTGTCACAATCATCAGACTTGCCCACAATATGGCTGTTCTGAGTTCTTGAGAGAGCAGGTGTGCAGGAGCTCAGGGACTTTCTGAAGCACAGGTGTTGCTGGTGTGGAGGTTCCTCCTGTGCTGCTGAGCACAATAATGCAGATGTGTCCTTGAGTAGGGATTGATTGCCGTAGTGAATTACTGTTGTTGCCTCAAATCTATATGAATCTTAGTGCCTGGTTCTTAGGTGAGGGTTACACACTGCAACCTGCCCCCAGTGAGCTGAGCTGTCCTCACCTCTCCCTCCTTTCCCTCTCCTCCTGGACCCCAGCGACTGAGCATCCTGTTTCCTGCTCCAGTGTCCCCAGATCCCTGCTGCCCTGGTGCCTGCCTGTGACTCAGGTGCTATGTGTCAGGGCCAGCAATATCAGTGCTGAGAATTCCTCATGGGAAATTGCTAGGTGGACAGAAACCTGAGAAAGGAAAGAAGAAACATCCAGTCCCCTTGGTTTCCTTTTCACTGATTCAAGTAAACTCTGTGGAATTGAGCGCCCCCTGCTGGTCCTGGGCGCCCTGCAGGAGGTTTGTGTCTGGGCTCACACTGAGGTCCCCACACTGTGTCTCTTGCACAGTAATACAGGGCCGTGTCCTCAGGTCTCAGGCTGCTCATTTGCAGGTGCAACGTGTTCCTGGAGTTGTCTCTGGAGATGGTGAACTGGCCCTTCACAGACTCTGCATAGTAGGTGCTACCACCATTAGGGTTAATTTGTCCAATCCACTCCAGCCCCTTGCTTGGAGCCTGGCAGACCCAGTGCATGTAGTATCCACCGAAGTTGAATCCAGAGGCCAGGCAGGAGAGTCTCAGGGACCCCCCAGGCAGCACCAGGCCACCCCCGGACTCCACCAGCTGCACCTCACACTGGACACCTGCAAACACAGAGAATCCTGCTCAGGAAACTGCCACAGTCCACTGTGTCTCTCACTCCCATCCACTCACACTCAGTGTCTCCTGTTCCCCATGAATTACCTTTCAACACAGCAACCAGGAGAACTCAGCTCAGCCCAATCTCCATGGTTGGTCCTCCGTGTGCAGTCCTGATCACTGACTGGGGTCCCCTGGGTGCAGGGCTGGGCTCCTGTCCCAGAGCTGCAGGGTCAGGGCTGGGCTGGTTTTCATCAGCAGAGGGCAGCCCTATTTGCATGTTCTTCTGCCATATAGCGAGCTCTGCTGAGGGATGACTCAGTCAGGGAGGGTCTCTGATCAGATGTAGGTGAACTGGGGTGTCTGCTCACTGACAGCAGTCAGCAACATGTGACTTTATTAGAAGATTGTGCTTTGATAAGCATACCCTTTAAATCATAGTTTTATATATAATTGCATATAGAATATTTGCTCTTTTATTTAAATACTTCATTATTATGTAAGTGAATCAAGAAAACTGTATTCCTTCAATCTATGTTTAGTAATCTTATTTCATTTACTTGTAAAGAGATAACCATGTAAATGATTTCAATTTTATCTTTTTTATAATTTTTTTTATTGGTGCACTGTATTCATACATCATAATGGGATAAAAAGCTTTTGTAGACATACATGCACATATCGCCCAGTTAGCCCCTACCTGATCCCCACCCCATTCCCTCCCTATCTCTGCTTCCCCTGCTTGGCTTAGTAGTTGACATCCAGTTCAATTTTATTTTGACTTTTCTCTGTTTTATTTGAAACAATGAATGCCATTGGCAATGTTTCTGGATGCACATGCAGGATAAGATGCTTCTCATAACTGAATCCATGCTCCTCACCATGAGGATACATTTCCCTTGGACCAGCTCAAGGATAGAGGGGCCTGACTAGTAATGTCTGCAGGACCTTCCTGTGACTTTCCTGTGACTTTCATGCACCCTATCTTCCCTAAATGAATGTACATAATTCCAGGTTCATGCTGATGTGTTTTCAGAAATCACAGAAAATCCCTGCACTACTGTCTACCTTCCCATCACACCCTCACCTGAGTTATCCAATCATTCCCTATAGATGGATCAAGAGACTATGATTGACAGTGTAAATATCACACAGAGGAGTAACATTAGTTTATTTGTTGCTCTTCCCTCCTGTGCAGCCTTCATGGACCCTACAGTGAGCATGTCAAGCCCTACCATTGCTCCTGCCCTCTCTATGTCCTCCCTCCCTTCTCCCACAGGTCCCTTGATAAACGCATCTTCTAGGTAATTTAATTATCCTTGTCTTTAGTGGACTTAAAATGTGTGTTTTGCTTTTCTAGGATTAAAGCATGTGTTTTGTTTATTGGCGTCTTTCAATTGCCATGAGTATCACCAACTCATCATGATGTAATGTGTGTCAAACCTTCATTTTCATGATGGGTAGCATTCCAAGGATGGACACAAAACATGTTAATAAGCAAGCTGCAGGATCCTTGGGCTGCTTCCACTTTCTGAGTATCACATGGGAAGCAAGAACTCACTTGGACATGTTCATATACTATAAAATGTGGTTTTAAATCTCACACCTAAATGAAAATACAAACTATAATTTTATACAAAGAATTGGTTAATGTTTTAAGTAAAAAGACTTTAAACACAAGACAGTCAGGAATTCCTATGAGGAAAGGACCCATGATATCAACAGTTCAGTCACTGTTTCCAGGAAGTGGTCGATGTGAGGTGGGTGTGGGAACCAAGTTCCTCCTGCCAGCACTGTACCTTCCGACTTTGGAAGCAGCCTGTCTCCCTCTGTCTTCTCACTGGCCATTGTGTGGACACAGCAGGACATATGGATTAGAACACAGAGTTCAAGTGAGGGCATACCGTGAAGGACACTGCCAACAGGTCTGCCCTTCCTCTTTTATTTGATCTGTATTCTCTTCATGGGAGGAATACCAGGGTATGAGATTGGGAATATGGGAGTATGTCACTCAGAGTTACAAAGCTTTCTTGTTGATGAATCCCTGATGACTTTATTCTTTCTATTTTTAACTGGAAATGTAGAAAGTATAATGTGTCTTTCCTTCTATTTTATTTTTGATTTAGGAAGCTTATGATCCAGCATAAAAGGTCAACAGATGGAAAGACTTGCTGCAAGTTGTAACAGGCCCAATTTCTCCTGCTGTGATGGTTTGGATATGAACTGTCCCACAGAAGATCGTCTGTGTCTGATGACACAGCCAGGGCCAGACTTGGGACATGGCCGGAGGGCGTGTGTCACTGGGGGAAGGGCCTGGGGACTGTGTGTGTCTCTGGTGCCCTCTTCTTTCTCTGCTTCCTGTAGGCCACGCACTAAAGATACCTTTCCTCTTCAGTTCCCTGAGTCCCTGCTTACAAGATGTTCATCCTGGTAGGCAATCAGCCATGAAAAGAAACTCAGTCAAGCTTTGCCAAAAAAAAAAAAAACAAAAAAAAACAAAAAAAACGTTTATCCCATAAATTGTATTTTTTAAATTATTTTGTCACAGTGACCAAAACACAACACAAAACCCCTGCATTCATGCAGTCACATTTACTTAATGACATGTGAGTATTTCCAGGTGATGATGTTTGTATAGATTTTGGAGACAATGGATAGAAGACTAACCTGGACAAGATGCCTTTCTTCCTCATGGGCAAGGCTCAGGAAAGCCTTTCCTGCAGGGTCTGTCTGGAGAAGGCAGGGCCATTAAAATCAAAGAAGAGCAATCATTGTCCTGTTCTGAAATAACACTGGTGACTCCCCAGTGGATAAGGGGAAATTCCAGATTTGAGGGGCTAATTCATCTGTAGAACAGTCCGCAATGTGCCCCACAGCCACCTGTACCTATGATTACAGGGACACTACCCTGTCCCCAGGTGGGCATGGAAACAGGATAAAGAGACAGAGGCCCAGAGTGACATCTTTCTTTGCTCAGGGACCACAGGCCTACCTAGGGATGACTGTGTTGAGATGCACGCCACACTCCGCTTGGAGCTGTTGCTTGGTTCTTTTGTGGAATCCCCATAAACCTTGCTGTTTACTTTCAGCCCTGTGCTCTACGTTTGTGCCTGTGTTCACTGGTTCTGCTCTCCAGTGTGACAGACATCACTGCACACTGCCCATGTGGGTCTGTTTCCTGGGACCAGAGTGTCCACACCATTTTATTTTTTATTTTTTATTTTTTTTATTTTTTATTTTTTTTATAATTTTATTTTATTGGTGCACTGTATTCATACATCATAGTGGGATACAAACTTTTGTAGACATACATGCACACATCGCCCAGTCAACCCACCCGATCCCCACCCCATTCTCTCCCCATCCCTCCCTCCCATGCTTGGCTTAGTGGTTGACATCTAGTATTATAGCAATTTATCCAAAATTAAAAATGATAATCTCACATAACAGTTTCATTTGTCTGATACCAAGCTTTTGATGACTTAAAGATAACATTTCAATATTTCTTTTTGCTTTCTTTCTTACCAGAGAATATTTTTTTCTTTTTTTTAGGTGAAACTATCATATATTTATTTTTCAGAAAAAATCTATCCTGATATGGAATATGGACTCTAGATACCCAAAACAATCTCGAAGCAAAAACAAAGCTAGAAGATGTATATTTTCTGATTTCAAACCATATAAAGCTACAATAATTGAAACAGTGTAGTACTGTTCTAAAGGCAGATATATAGACCATTGGAGTTAAATACAAGCCTAGAGCTAACTTCTTCCCTATATTGTCAAGTTATTTTTGACAAGGTTTCCACGAACATTTGGTGGTGGAAATAATAATCTTTTAACTAAATATTGTTGAAAAATAATAATTACATGGAAAAGAATAAAATTGGACCCTTACCTAATTCCACATACAAGTATTAACTCAAACTAGATAAAAGACCTAAATATAAATCTTAAGACTATAAACTTTTAGGAGAAAATCTGGGTCATAAAACCTCACAACATTGAAATTGGCAGTGATTTCTTGGATATGATTTCAATGGCACAGGCAACAGAAGAATATACAAACTCCCTAAAAAATAAAAGAAAATATTGTATATCCAAAGACAATGTAAACAGAGTTAAAAGTTACTAATAGAATTGGATAAAATATTTCCAAATGCTATATCTGAAGGTATATTAATATTCCAACTAGAAATCCTAAAAATTAACAACAATAAAGGCAAACAATACAATTTAGAGATAGGTAAAAGACTAACATAAATAATGAATCTCCACAGATAACCAATCTTAGTTGTCTGTTGGATGGAAACTCTTGTTTCTCTGGTTCTGGTGAGTGTTACCTATTTCTTCTTTGTAGTTAATCTCTTTGAGTATTTTCTCTAGCGCTGGTTTTGAAGACATAAATTCCTTCAGTTTCTGTTTGTCATGGAAGCTTCTTATTTCTCCATCTAATTTGATAGAAAGTTTTGCTGGATAGGAAATTTTTGGCTGGAAGTTGTTTTCTTTCAGAGTTTGGAATATGTTACTCCAAGCCCTTCTGGCTCTCATGACTTGGTTTGGGAAGTCTGGAGTGATTCTAATTGGTTTGCCTCTGAATGTCACTTGGCCCTTTGTTTTTGTTGCCTATAAGATTCTCTGCTTGGCTTCCACATTGGTCATTTTGACAATTATGTGGCGTGGGGATCCTCTTCTCGGATCCTGTCTAAAGGGAGTTCTATAAGTTTCCTGGATCTGTGTATCAACCTCTTGCTCTATATTTGGAAAATTTTCTATTACTTCCTTGAAGAGATTGTTGATCCCTTTGGTATCACTTTCTTTTCCCTCCTCTATTCCAATTATTCTTAGGTTAGCTCTCTTAAGATGGGCCCATATTTCTTCAATGTCAGATTCCTGCTGTTGGATATCTTTTTCTAGATTAGAAACTATGCATTCATTTTTGGATTGCTCATCTTCTAAGAGCGAGATTCTGTTCTCCATGTGGTCTAATCGGTTGTTTGTGCTTTGAATTGAGGCCTTTACTTCATTAATTGCATCCTTTATCTCTTTTTGGCTCTCTCTGAGTTCTTTTCGAAGCACCTCTATTATTTCTACAGTTATTTTCCTGATTTGATCTTTTAGAAATCTCTGATTTTCTGTTTTATCAGCTTCTGATGTTGTGGGGTTGTGCACATTCATTACTTCAGTGTTATTCCTCTTTCCCATGATTTCGGAGGTTTGTGCCTTCTCTGGGTTCTTCCCTTGGGTCACTATGGCTTCACTTAAGGTGCTCTGGATCTCGAGTCTGTATTATCTCAGACCCTACTACTCCTTTACTGGGTTGTATCACAGAGTCTCCGACCCAGGGAGTCGATAGAGGCTGCTTTAAACTATGGGGGGTGCCAGGTTGCACGCTCTCCTATGGTGTGATATCTCTGCCACCACCACTCCCTCACTGGGTCAAGTCCCAGGAGGCACAATACTGGGATTTCTCCTCTGTGGCCCGCAATTTGACTCACTGTTCTTGAGTACGTAGATGTAGCTGTACTGGACTCGGTGAATTCACTCCACACCATTTGACTTCAAATACACATCCTCCCCTCCTGTCTCAGGGGAGAGCGGTATCCAGAAGTAGCAGCTGCCTCTGTGAATGTGGTTGTCCTTATTCTGTTGTGTTAGATAAGCACTCCTGTGCAAATGGGAATTTTGACACACATCAGCAGTTCTTACACATGTCTGATGCATATTATACTGTTTAACTGAGAAAACTCTGGCTGTGGGTGGATATCCCTCCCACTAAGCCTGTTGTCTCTGGGTCAACAGGTGTGAAGCAAGGGTCCAAGGCCCTGCCGTCCAGCTCTGTCCTGCCAGAACATCCCAGTGTGAGTTCACAGGGCAACTACTCTGTGAGCTAGGTAGGAAAAGGCTGTCCTGGCCTCAAGGGGCTCCTCAGGGACACCATGACCTCCAACACTGCATCTTAGAAGAGTGGGTTGCTTTTGTTAATGCCTGCTTCAGGAGAAAAAGCTGGGCACAGACAGAGCAATCTGGAGTTTGGCAAGCATCCTAAGGAGTGTCGAGTTGTCCTGCAGGGAGAGGATGGGATCTGGACTGGGGCTCTACTCTGGCCCAGACCACTTGCTGTGACTGACACTGGGATATTCACCTATGTACACAGTCCATGGTAGTATTTCCATGAATGACCTCAGGCTTCCTCCTCCCCTTCCCTTAGACCACCTCCCTGGCTCCACTGAGGTTCCACCCATTATCTGGGTCCCTCTTGTATCCCAATGATTTCCTATCCTGCACATATTAAAGAAATGTAGGAGCCTCCACTCTCTGTGATTGGCTAATCTCCCTTAACATCATGTTCTCCAGCTCCTTCTATCTTCTTAAAAATGAATAATTTTCTCACTTTGTGTATTTGAGATATTGGTCATCTGTCAAGGGAAAGCTGGAAAAGATCTTCTCCCAGTCCATGAGCTTTCTCTTTACACTCTTGATGGTTTCCTTTGATGTGCAAAACTTCGTAGTTTAATGCATGCCATTTATTAACTCTTGCTTTAATACCCTGATCTTTGGGGTCTTGTTTAGGAAGTTCCTGCCTGTGCCTATATGTTGCAGTGTTGAACGTACGTCCTGTAATAGCTTCACAGTATTTGGTCTAATTGCCAGGACTTTGGTACATCTCGAATTGACTCATATAGGGTAAGGAAATGATTTAGTCCCATTTTCTACAAACGGATAACCAGTTTTCCCAGTGGCAGACTGGAAAAATACTAAGCCCACCTCCCGGAGGCCTACGTGACCTTTCGAGAAGCGATATAGATCAACTGTCCCAGGAAGGAGCCTGCAGCTATAGCAGCAAGAATTTTTACAACACTATTGCCTCCCTCCCCCCACTTACTTCCTTCTTTTACTCCCCATATAAACTGTCGCTTATCACTGAATAAAACAGACCTTGATAGGATTTATCTACTTGGTCTCGTCTCTTTTTCTCGCTCATTTTTATTTACAGATCGGGGTCCTCCTCGCCCCCCGAATTACTTGTCCCGCGGGACGGGACTTTTCCCAACACCGTTTGTTGAAAAGGCTGCCTTTTCTCCAGCACATGTTTCTTGCACTTTTGTCCAAAATCAACTGGCTGTAAGTGTGTGGGTTTCTTTCTGTCCCTTCTGTTCTGTTCCATTGTTCTTTTCATCTGTTTTGGGGCCAAAACCATCTTTGAGCAAAAGCCAAAATTGAAGGAATGAACCTCATGTGGCCCACAGTCTGATCTCATAAACACAGTCGAACTTCTTATTCCATGGGACACTTAAAACGTGTTAAAGATAAACAAAGGATCCAGTATAGGTAGACAAGAAATGGGTCTAAAGAAATGGAGAGATTTGTTGGAAGTAATCAATGAATTTGACCAGTACTAATTATTTAAAAATCCTGAAAATAATTTAAAATGCAGAATATATAAGGAACTCAACTCAGTATTAAACAAAACAAACACACGTTGGGTTAAGTTATAATCAAAGGCGTGGACACCCGCCTTTGCGCTAAGCTCCTGGGACACGCTGGAGGGCTTCCTGTCCCTGTGCTGAGCTGCCCAGGACCGCAGTTCGGCCTCTCGCCCAGTGCACCTTCCACCACGCCAGGATTATTTTTCTTACAAAGTGTGCTGTTAAGTGTCCCCAGCAGGTGTGGCTGAAGCAGTCTTTTCTCTAATTACTCTGGGGTATTCTTCCAGATATCACTTTTCTTGTGTGGCGGGTGCCGCATTGTGCTCTTGCTTCTGATTCTGCTGTTATCCACTCTCCTAAATTCTAGGTAGAAAATCACGGCTGGAAATGTCTCCTTAAGTTGTCCCAGTCAGGTATTAAGCCAATATCTGATGTCCAGGGTTTCTCCTAGGAAAGCATGTTCATTTTGGCGGCCACCATCTTGCCCTGCTCCTCCAAAATCAGATTTTAAACTTCCTTGAGTCCTGTGTGGTGGCTCATGAGTCTAATCCCAGTACTTGTGAGAGTGAGCCATGAGGATTTCACGTACAAGTCAAGCCTCACCTGTAAGAGTATTGAGAGGGCCATCCCACTCCCCTTAAAAAATTAGGAATATAAGAGTATTGAGAGGGCCATCCCATTCCCCTTATAAAATTAAAATATTAGGATATAGAAGTAAGTTAAAGTGTTTGGAACTTATTTTTCTGTTAAGAATGTTTCCAAAGTGTCTGGAACTTGTTTTTCTCTTAAGAACGTTTCCAAAGTGTCTGGAACTTAACAGAAAAACAAGAGGGCTGCGAAAAACAAGATGGCTGGGAAAACAAGATGGCTGCGAAAAACAAGATGGCTCCACTTGTTTACTCTGTAAATCTATTGGCTGTATCCCAATGTGAATGCCCCTTTTGGGACTATAAAAGTAATCTCTGTTTTGGGCTCGGGGTCAAGCTCCGACAACTTGCCTGCTTTCTAAGAGGCTGAACATAAGCCCGGCCAAAAGGAAGCATTCCTCTGGTTGCTGCTGGATAATTCCTCTGATTGGCAGTTAGGCTTATGAAGGAGACTTGACCCTGGCCTGCCAGTAAGAGCTGCAGCACAATAAACTCTGCTTGCGATTTATATCCTTGGTGTGTTCTTCGTTATTTGGGTAAGGGGATGACTCTTGGGCCATAACACACCAAATTAGCAAGCCTCTCAACAACCTAGTAAGGCTATTTCAAAAAAAAAATCTGAAAAAAATGGGTAAGGGTTTATCTCAGCGATAGAATTCCCCTATATCAAATGGACACACATTAACACACACACACACACACACACACACACACACACACACACACACCCCACCTCCTTAGAACTTAAATCTGAGAAATGATAACTTACTGAGTGTGTCTTACGCGCCCCCTGCAGGACCTATGTGTCCCTGCAGGAGGTTTGTGTCTGGGCTCACACTGAGGCCCCTCACTGTGTCTCTTGCACAGTAATACAGGGCAGTGTCCTCTGGTCTCAGGTTGCTCATTTGCAGGTGCAGCGTGCTCTTGGAGTTGTCTCTGGAGGTGGTGAACCGGCCCTTCACAGACTCTGCAAAGTACATGTAATCACTATTATAACTAATGGTTGAAACCTACTCAAGTCATTTCCCTGGAGCCTGGCGGACCCAGTGCATGCCATAGTCACTGAAGGTGAATCCAGAAGCCAGGCAGGAGAGTCTCAGAAAACCCCCAGGCAGCAACAGGCCTCCTCCGGACTCCACCAGCTGCACCTCACACTGGACACCTGCAAACACAGAAAATCCTGCTCAGGAAACTGCCACAGTCCACTGTGTCTCTCACTTTCATCCACTCACACACAGAGTCTCCTGTTCCCCATGAATTACCTTTCAACCCAGCAACCAGGAGAACCCAGCTCAGCCCAATCTCCATGGTGGGTCCTCTGTGTGCAGTCCTGATGCCTGACTGGGGTCTCCTGGGTGCAGGGCTGGGCTCCTCTGCCAGAGCTGCAGGGTCAGGGCTGCGCTGGTTCTCATCAGTAGAGGGTGGCCCTATTTGCATGTCCTCCTGCCATATAGCAAGCTCTGCTGAGGACGACTCAGTCAGGGAGGTCTCTGATCAGATGTAGGTGTACTGCGGTATTCTCCTCACTGATAACAGTCAGCAAAAAGCTATTTTCCTTAGAAGATTGTACTTTCATGTGCATGGACTTAAATTATGTTTATTAAAATTGTGTATGAATTTTTATTAAAATATTTATTTTATGCGTAAGCAAACGATGTGTGCCAGTTTTGGGAAATGGTTTTGGTACAAATTTCAAACTATACTGGAAAATTGCTCTGGTACTAATTCTAATTCCAAAATGTAAAAAGGGTAGTCAAGGCCTGGTTGCTGCCAGATACTCAGGCAGCTGTTACCCTGCAGAATTCTGGGCACCAAATGTGATTAGCAAGGACTCAAAAGAGTTTTAGCCCAGGGCCTTTATATTTCAAAGACAAGTTTTACATAATACATAACTTCTAATAGATAGGCCAACAGTGTCCAAGGAGTAGAAGGATGATACAGGCCTTGATGAGAGCAAATACCATGTGACCCCTGACTCTGATAACCTAGTAACACATTTTGGTCTTGCACAAGAGAGCAGGGCGGCCCACATTTGCAGGAAGAAAGCTTTTGGTTAAGCAGGATATAAGATACTATAGTGAATCCTCATAATCACATCAAAAGGCTTGCCCCAGAAAATGGGTAGATCTACAACTCGTTGGGTCAGGAAGACTATTGGCTAAAGCAAGGATGGCAGATAACAATCTTTATAAAAACTGCTCAGTATCAAAACTTCAGTGTCTTCTTTTCAAGTCACCCCCACTATGTCCTCTGATATAGTGGTGTTCTGTCCCTTTTCTTTCTGCGTTTGTAATAATAAAAATTGCTTAAGCTTGCAGCAGTTCTCACTATCTTTTCTAAAAATAGCTAAGAACAAGAACCCACGCCTCCATCTCACACTGTTACACTATGAAAAACTACTCATTCGGTGTATATGTAACAATTCTTACTTCATCTTTACGTGTTCGAGATAACTGTGTAGGTGTAGTCAATTTTATTTCTTCTTTAGGTGTTAAAATCAGCTCAAAAACATGAATAATTGTGCAGTGTTTCTGGAATGACAAGTATGGTAGGATGCTTCACAATGTCTGAATCCGTGCTCCTGGCCACTAGGCTACGCTGCCCCTTGAACCAGCTCCTGGATCGAGTTGCCCACCTAGTGATGTCTCAGAGTCCTCCTGTTGAGAGCTGGTATGCCTGTCATGCATTCTCAAGGTCACATATTGAATGTGCAGAGAGCCAGGTTCATGCTGATGTGTTTCTGGGATGGCAGAGATTTCCCATGCTGCTGTCTCCCTTTCCATTGGGCCAACTCAATTGATTTATCTGTTTGTTAGAGATGGATTCAGACATGTCTGATTGACATTGCATGCATGTGGTATAATAAGAGTTAATATCGCTCAGAGATTGCTGATGTTTCCTCCTGTGCAGGCCTCATAGGCCCTAAGACGGTGAACACGTGGATTTTCCCGATAATTCTCCTACACTTTTATGTTCTACTTCCACTCAATCCCTTCTCCCCAGTTTTCTTTAAAAATTCATCTTAAAATTAATTTAATTAGTTTCATTTCTAGGATTTTTCATTTGTGTTTAATCTCTTGGGGGAGATGTTTCAATTGTCATGACTATTGTGAACCCACCATGTTGTTCTTAGCGAGTAGAACATTCTTCGTTTTCATGGTGGATAGCATTTCTAGGTATGGACACACCACAGGGTATATGAGCAAGCTGCGGGATACTTGGATCGCTTCCAGCTTTGAATATCACACAAGAAGAGGCTACACACTTGGACGTGTTCATATCTACAAAATATCTGGTTTTGAATCTGACACCAAACCAAAGTAAAAACTATCAAATTTTAAACAATTCGTTAACTAGTTAATGCTACAAGAAAAAGAGACTTGACACACACAAGAATCAAGAATTTCAATGAATAAACAGAAGCAGGATGTTAAATGATCCAATCACTGCTGCCAAGAAGTGATAGATGTGCGGGAGGGGTGAGTTTGGGAAGCAAGCCGCTCAGGCCAGCACTGCACCTTCAGCCTTTGAAAATGCCTGTCTCCTCTGCCTCCTAAGTGGCCATTGTGTGGGCTACCAGCCTGACAGACGGGGTCAGGAAGTGTCATTCAAGTGAGTGGATCCTGGAATGCCTGGTGCTGTCAACAGAGTTACCCTATGTTTATTGGTCTGCATTCGCTGCATGGGAGGGCTCCAGGCTATGGGATGGAACCAAAGGCAGTAAGAAGAAGGTTAGGTTCTAGGCCAGGGGGAGTGAGAGGTCTCAGTGGAGCCCGACCTTCCAGATCTTGATGTAATTTCCCATCAGTCCAGAGAGGTAGAACACATGTTATTAATTGGTGTATGAACTATGTCTTAATATTAAAATGTTTTGAGATATTGTAAAAATAATCTCAGGCAAGGCACTGAAAGGATAATAAACTGGTACAATATGAAATTGGGACTCCTTGTGGAATTACTTAGTACCGTGTGAAAAAGGACTTATAGTTTGAAACTCTGAGAGGCCATACATGTGAGGGGTCCCCATTTCCCTTGAAGCATTTTCCTGAGATTTTAGACATATGTCAAGAAGCTCCATCCTCCACCAACTGTGTGCTGCATGAAAACTTGAAGAAGTTCCACTGAAAGGACTCCAACCCCACCTGCCTTTCACCAGCACAGAACAAGTTGTGGTTCTGTATCATCGAGGCTGCGCCCTACATTTTCTGTGGGAACCCACTGGAACTGTAGGGAGTAAAGGAACGCAGCCACACTCTGCAAGAACCCCCCACCTCTTGCCTAAGGAGAAATAGCCTCACTCTTCAGGAAAAGATAGAAATATTGACAACTAGGGACATGTGTGAAAAGCAGCAGCAGCTATGAAAAGGGACAGCTGTGAATGAAAACCAAAGACTCTCCGACCAGGGTCAGGAACAAGAACACAGGATGTGCAACTCCCTGTGGGATTACGGGAGCCTGTGGAAGAGCACACCCAGGCCCAGGGGTGGTGGGCCTGCCTGGGAATCCAGCCCAGCCCTAGGTCAGAGCTTGTCCCTGCAGGCCAACCCACCACGGCTGGAGGGTCACAAGAGGGCTGTAGGGGTAATGATTGACCCCAAGCACACAGTGGTCTTTGAGGTAGTCATGGGTCTGTAGGATCTGATGGCTTCCATGAATGCTCTCTGTGTACCAGTATTGGGAAGAGGCTTCAAAATGTATTAATGTACCGCAATTGGGAAAGATTTTCAATTTTAAAATATATCTTTGGTAGTGAAGAAAGCCAGGAGCTGTGGGGAGAGAGCGGCAGATTTTCAGGCCTCATGGATGATTATCAAGGGAGTAGAAGAAGCCCAAGAGCCTAGGGCTTTTTTACATTTCCGAAGAGAGGCAAACTTCCTCAAGGATGCGGGAAACCTCAGACCCCAGAGAAGCAACTTAACACATTTTGGAGTGTAGCAAAAGGTGTGGGGTTCTGTGCCTGAGACAGAGCTGCCCCCCTTGCCCCAGAGGGGGCGGGCATGGTTGGATTAGAGGTAGGGCAGGATATCTACATATCAAACGACCTGCCGCAGATCTGGTTTGGGCTGACTATAAGAATATGCTGTGTCCAGGAATCTTCAATGACTCCATCCTGGTCATCCCAGTGTGTCACTTTGCAGAATATTGTTTTACCCTAAGCTCTATCTTTCCCTCTTGTAATGGGGCCATAACAGTTACAGCCTGTATTTTTACCTTTGCAACAATATTTTTATAATCATAAACTCCTTTAAATCTTCAGCAAGAGTCCAGGCTATTGCATATGTATCCTTAGCTCAGGACAAGAACCTGCGGTTTCTTTGAGGGGAATTGTTTCCAGGAGCCTAACCAGGGTCCCCGGGGACTGTTCCTCAAACGGTAACCATCACCCCAAACCGTAACATATTTAGCTGCAACACTCTGGAGTTCATTATTCTGACACTTACTTATAATTCAATATATATATTTATTTTGCAACCTGGATAATTATCCTGTGGAAATTATTCTGCATCATGAGATGGTCGGCAAGGTTTGAAAGCCAGGTGGAAAAGTCTTTCTTCAAATACATTTCCTCCAAAGTTCTATGTTGGAAAGACTGGCCTTCAGAGCAGTGTGCTTGTGGGGAATGATGGAGAACTTAAACATGGGGTACAGTGATCATATGTATGTAACTTGACGCATGTCACGTAAGGTTGTTACTCCTCTCTCCCTCTCAACCCACAGCAATGAGGTGAGTGGATTTCCCTGTCTGTGCTCTCGCATTTCCACCAGGCTCAACTAGGAACACTTAAAAGCAGTCGGGCAACCTGACCATGGACTGGAGCTTTGGAGATCATGAGTCAAAGTAAACAGGTCCTATTTATAAGATAATGCTCTCAGGCACTTGTCAGAGGGATGAAAAGCTGACTGACACCAGTATTGGAACTGTCCAGACCTAGAACTCACCATGTATTGCAGTGAGTGATGTCACTAGCATTTTTTTTTTTTTTTAGGTACTGTTGATGAAACACAGGGGTGTCCTACCTCTGAGCTACAAAGCCAGCAGTAAAAGTGGGATTATTGGAGAGATCTGCTGGACAATTTTCTAAAATGAAGAGATGCTTGCAATACACCCCAGCGGCATAAGCATGTTAATACGTCATAGCCCTAGAGTCATTTCCAGCTTTGATGAAGGGCAGAGAAAGGGTGAAGTGAAAGAGGTGCTGGACTGTGTGAATTCCACTCTCAGGAAAGCCTGTTTACATCTTGTGTCCTCAAATAACAGGCAGAGAGACCTCGAGGACAGAGCCACAGGTCCAGGCCCTGGAGCTTTGAGACACCAGGATCAATCTGACAATTTGGGAAGACTGGAGTCTGCTCACCTCGATCCCCAAAGCTTTCCGATTTGTGTATCCATGCCAACCTACATTTGATATCATATGACCTACAAATATAGACAACTATAATATGTCTTTCCCGCCATTTTATTTTGGAGGTATAAAACTTATGTTCGCACATCCCAGGTCAACAGGGAGTATCAGGCCCAATTTCTTCCTCTTGTGGTCATTTGGATATGAAATGTCCCACAAAAAATGTCGTGTTGGGTCCTGGCTGGAGGCATCGGGGCACTGGGGGAAGGCCAAAGATCCCATCCTAAAGAAAGGAGCAAACAGTACAGGAGAAATACTGTCAAGAGATCACCAGCCGTTTTCCCCCAGCTGTCAAAAGAGAGGAAATATATGTATGTCCATAGAAGTTCATGGAACACAAATTCAGGGAAGAGAAGACATTAACCCATGAATATTGTTCGACTTTTATGACTTCCTAGCTTCTACGTCAGTTTAAACTTGATTTTCCACATCTCTACCGGAACTGAACTACCTGTCCTTGATCTCTGCTGCTCAGTGGTGTTTTCTGCGTGTGTGTGCGTGTGAGTGTGTATACCCATACGTGTGCTTGTGAGTGTGTGCATGCAGGTTGATTTTCATGTGATGAAATGCTCAAATTCTGAAAAATGCTCTTGTCATTTTCAAACAACCTACATGTGTCCATAGATAGTCCTTTCTGCGTCTGGGTTTTCCTGTTAAGCTGCTGAAACCAGATAGTGAACTGTGCACCTGACCCCAGGCTCACACCTCTCCCACTTACGTGTCATGGTTCCCACATATCTGAGACCTAATTCTGCCTGGGCACAAGCTTTATCAGTGGCAGCTCCCACGTGAGGTCCTGGGAGTGTCCTGCGCATTTTTCCGCTGTCATGCACTCCGGGATGTGGAGACACACAGTCTCTGTGATCCTGCCATAGGTCACATCACTGTTTCACCTTGGATTCCATGGACTTTTTTCATTGCAGCTGAGCACAGCATGTGTATATCTGAAACCTCTCATGCAGTTTTAGTTCCTAACCCTATCCAACATCATACCCAGTGGGTTAATTAAGGCCTGCCTCTGGTGGTTTGTGCTCTGTCTCTGTGTGGACTGGGCCATGGAAGGGTACGCTCCCTATAATGGTCCATCTGGGCAGGCCCCAGTTCCCTCCATGTTGACCTTCAGAAAGCAGAGCAGAGCATCACAGTGCTGCTCCCAGGGCACGTGTGAGGTAGAACTCAGGAGGAACAGAAGCACAGACTCTGAGCCTGGGTGCACAGGAAACCCCAGAGGCTGGCAGGAAGGGCACATCGTCCACGCTCCCCTGCTCTGCATAGGTGGTAGGCGCAGGCTGAGGCCAGCTGAGATCTTGTGCAGGAGGACACCAGGCTCACCAGGTGCCTCTCTCTATGCTGTCCTGGCACAGTAACACGTGTCTGTGTCTGCAGGGCCCATGCTGGTCATGGTGAGGAACACCTGGTTGTTGGGGGTGTCCTGGGAGATTGTGAGCCGGCTCTTCAGGGCTGGGCTGTAGAACGTATCATCATCCCAATAGATGCATGGCAGCCACTCCGGGGCCTTCCCTGGGGGCTGAAAGATCCAGCTCACACCCACACCTGAAGTGCCCAGAGAAAACCCAGAGCAGGAGCAGTTGAGCCTGAGGTCTCAGTGGGTTTCACCAGCCAAGGACCAGACTCCTTCAGTGTGACCTGAGACAGGACTCCTGTGGAGACACAAGAAGGAGGTGAAGAGGCTCAGGAAGAGCAGAGGAGCCTTTAGCACTGAGGGAGCCCTGTCCCACAGCACTCACAAGCAGGGGCCGTCAGCATCAGGACCGTGGAACATAGCCTGTCCATGGTGGCACAGGATCATGCCTGCCCAGGCTGGGCTTTTCAACCCAGTAGCAGGTGCAGCTGGAGGATATTTGCATTGCCCTCAGCTAGGGCCTGACCCTGGTGGGAGGACTCAGGCCTCCTGTCGGAGGGAGGAAGTCTGTGAGGAGCAGCTCATGAGCGCTTGGGCACGGCTTCCACATCTGCTCCCCTTGCCCACTTGCCATTAGCACCAGGCTCCTCAGGTCACACGTGATCAGTAGAGCCTTGTGCTTTGAAGAGAGTCAGGACTGTGAGGCCCCTTCCAGCAGATGCTGACCTGCCCTTGGGTGGTCCCCAGGACCTGAGGAGGCTCTCCCAGGGATAGCAGAAGAGACCAGCAGATGCCTTTCCTCCTGCTCTCAGGAAGCTGAGAGAAGACTGCCTGGGACAGTCTCATCCTGTTCCTTAGTGTCCTGCTGTGTCACTGAGATGGGCAGAGAGTGCTGGATGTCTACCAACACAGTGGACAGTAGATGGTCCTTTCCCCTTACTGTGTAACAGCACCTGGTGCTCTGTATGTCTGCCATGTATGTGTCCTCCAGGAATGTGAATGGATAGCCACACTCGTCCTCTAGCCCAGTCAGGTGAGCGGCCACAGAGGACTGCACGCTGACTCCACTCTGCTCACCCATGAGAAGAGAGGCTTGTGGCATCTCTGTGCAGTCAGGGACAGCTGAGAGCATGACCCCAGCCCCTCTGCATCTGCACTGGGAACAGGACCCATGAGATCAGGCCCAGGAGAGTCCCTCCAGCACAGTGCCCTCAGCACTGCATAAATAATGGCCGGAGATTTCCAGGACAACCCAAGGGCATGAGCACCTCCAGACTGGCCACTGTGAACTCCAAGATCACGTGGACTTTAATCATTTTAATTATTTCCTGATGAGTGTTCTCTAATTGTTGTGTTGATCTGAAACTCCATCTCTGCAACAGTTAAAGCCTTGCTGTGTTCACTGGTGTGTGTCACTGAGACTTTGATTCCAAGGTCAGCAAACAAGACTAAGAAGTAGAGCTCAGCTTATGGAATGAGCTCAGTTCTCTAGATTCAGAGAAGATCCTGTGAGAGCCTCAAGCAAGGGCAGAGCAGGACACTCAAGTTCACAAGGAAAGACCTCAGGGATTTGCAACAGGGCCCTCAAAGGTTCTCAGCTGATGGACCTGCTTTCTCATTAGTGTACCATGGTGTTAGCAGGAATAACATTGGCCTACGATGTGTGGAATGCATTGCGATGAATGGTTCACATATAGTGGATCATAGGGAAGGATGCTCTTTGAATAAGTGACATTCAAAGATGTCATCTTCTCAACCATGCTAAAGCAGCGTGTGAGTGATTATTATACCTGAGTGTCTACTCTAGTAAACATGCATGTGGCTTTATGATCTAATATCATTTTTAACGTATCATACTGAGAATTCTGGTATATCCTTATGCTTCATAAATTAATATGCTTAATAAGGCATGGTGTAACTCTTGCCTTTTAATGATTTGAATTTATTTGTCAGGAAATATATTTTTGAGATAATGATATTTTGGGAACAGTCAATTGTAGAGACTCTAGACAAGATTTTTTCAGTAGTTTATCTTTGATGTTATGGGATTAAGTGTGATGTTACAAATCCATTTCAAATTGTTTCTATTAAATTTTATTTTAAAAATTCAGACACATTCACACAGAGCCAGCAACAGAACGCTCTGGGGATTATTGCTAAACAGGAAACACAATAAACATATGAGAAAATAAATTCAGTAAACTTGGTGTGCACCTATTTCCTTTTCTTTGATCACAAGCACCACCTGCATGTCCTGGGAAGCCCCTGCTTGTCTCCCATGCTCCTGAAGGTCTCGAGGTCCCCTGGATATATTCTGAGTGCCTCCTGCTGATCCTGAGCACCCCTTCTGGTCTTTGTCAGCCTTGCCTGATGCTGGTTTTCAGTTCCCCTGTGGACTGATCACCCCTGCTGGTTCCCATCAGCACCAGCAGGATCTGAGAGTGCCCTCCTGTTGCTGGGTGCCTCTGCAGGGAGTTTAGTGTCTTGGCACACACTGAGATCCACACACTGAGGTCCCCTCACTGTGTCTTTGCACAGTAACACATGGCCATGTCCTCAGCTCTCAGGGTGCTCATTTGCAGGTGCAGCGTGTCCTTGGAGTTGTCTTGGAGATGGGGAATCATTCCTTCACAGATATGCCTCTTCCACATCCCTGGATCCTGGTAGGGCTGGAGCATGTAATAATCACTGCAGGTGACTCTCTAGGCCCCACAGGACAATCTCAGGGATCCTCAGGATGCACATAGTTTCCGCTGGACTCTGCCGGCTGCACCTCACACCTCACACTTGTAAACATAGAGACATCCTGGCCAGGAGTCTGCCACACAACCCTTGTGTGTCTCACTCATGTATACCCACATTCAACATCTCTTGTTTCCAAGAAACTGAAATGTAAAACAGCAACAAGGAAAACTCAGTTCAGCCAAACTCCATGGTGTGTCCTTGGTGTTCAGTGGTGACCACTGGATGGGGTCATCTGGGGAGGATTCTGGTGATGCAGCTGGTGACGCATCGCTGGGGCTCTTCACTCTTCTCCTGGATTTCAATGTAGTATTTTATGTTTTTATTGGTAGATTGTAGTTATATATTATCGTGAGGATCAAAGTCTTACAAACGAGTGTGCACGCCCATCTTGGTGTCTTTTCCTTTTGACTACTTCTTTACCTGACAGTGATTTTGAGAGACACCTTCACACATGGGCATCACGCGATTGAACTTTTTCTTTTGTCTGCTCTTTCTCCCCCCCACTCTCTCCATGTCATTACCCACGATTCTTCTGGTCACTCTTCTCAAGTACCGAAAGTTCTTTTCGTTTCTTACTTTTTCTCTGGCTTCTGCATATGAGAGAGTACATTCATCTCTTGCCATTCTGAGACTTGCTGGCCTCACTTGGCATAATATTCTCTAGTTTTGTCCATTTGCCTTCAAATGCTATAATATTGTCGTTCTTTATACCCGAGTAAAATTCCATTTTGAATATATACCACATCTTTTTTCATTCATGTGATGACATATACTTTTCTGGGTTCAATAGTTTGAATTTTGTGAATTGTCCAGCTATAAACCTGAGTATGCATGTATCTCTATAGTATTCTAACTTTAATTCTCTGGAAATATGTCATAGATCAAAGAAGTATACAACTTGATCATAATGACCCCAAGGGCATTCACATCATTTTCATGAGGCTGTAAATAATCACTTTCATGGTCATAGGACAGTATAGACATGAGGAATTTGAGGGTTCTGAGGTGGGAGAGCACCCTGAAACACCGGGATGAGCCTGAACCTTAACCATAGCTGTTTCCATATGAGGGAGCAAAGGGCTGACAGAACCCAGGACTAGGAGAAGGTGTGATGGTGGAGTGAGATGCTGAGCTGCTGGATGTGGAGGAGGAGGATGGGACCCTCCTCAGAGTGAAGCAAGCTGTTCCACAGGCAGGGAAGTCAGCAGGAATGCTCACAGCTGTGTGGCAGGCAGAATGCAGCCCAGGAAACAGACAGACGTAGGACAGAGCATGTTCTGCCGATACGTGGGGTTGAACCCACAGGCTTTGTCCTATTCAGCTACCCCCCAGCCTTCTACTGTTTCTTCATTTTGCAACATCATCTCATTACATTACATTGCAGCAGGCTAGACTCCTCCCTTCCTCTTCAAGTACAAGGCACGAATCATCATGGCTTCTTGGGATTGGTCACTTGCAGCAAGTGAAAGGTTGTGAGCTGCATGAGTGAAAACTAGATTTCCTTCTTATTGGCTTTGATCAAATATGTATCTTTAAAATCCCCCTGGTGAACTCTCTAGGAAATTAGAAACACTCAGCGTTCTGGAGATTTCATAGTGTCAGTCCATGTTAAGCCAGTTTACATCAGTGGAGCCCAGAGATGATGCCAGGAGAGGGGGGTTCCCACACCATGGAAGCCTAAATCAAGTGTGACAGCAAGGGGAAGAGGACCACATAGAGCCCCAAAGGCCACAGCCCAGGGGCTGTCCTGAGCAGACAACTCTGCCTCTCCTAGGGTTGCCTGGTCTGTGAAGTGAGGGCCAGTTTCTAGTAGCTTCATTTGGTACTCCATGTAGCCTGGTGCAGGCTCCATGTTCCGGTATGTTCTCCAACACTGGATTGATTGGTTTTCCTTTTATTTTGAGGCATTGTATAATGTAAATGTGCACTGATGTCTTGATAAGATATTTCTAGTGGCAGAGAAAATGCAGTGTGAGTTTTTGTGCATATCCTCTGGGATGGAATGTTTACAGAAACTTTGCTTGTTTTATAAATTTCCCTGTTCTGTAATGAAGATTTTAATTATATTGTGGGTACACTTATTTTGGTGGTCAAATTATTTGCAAATAATTATTCTTAGTCTGAAGATTTTCATTTGTATCCTTACAGTCATTTGAGGTAGAAAGTGTTTAACTTAGATGAGGTGCAGCCTATGTGCCTTCTTTGTTTATCCTGAGCTTTCATTTCAGTTACTATTGGTGGAATGCTAGTAATTTCATATTTTATGCAATATATCCATAAGGTTATCTTCCCTGGTCTCTTTCGAGATCACTTTTTTACTTCTGCCACAGCAGTGCTTGTGTGTGTGTGTGTGTGTGTGTGTGTGTGTGTGTGCACATGCACGCACGTGTGTGTGCACGTCTGTGTGTGCGTGCGTGTGCGCGCGTGTTTTTGTGTGTGCATTTCCATGCTGACTGCAACCTGGCTCTGAGACTTCCTGTGTCTTTAGAGGAATAGATCACCCATCTATGAGGTCATGGACTATGCCTGCAAGATGGGTCCCTCTGTTCTCCCAACACCTGAGAACCCTCCACATGACAGAGGGGACCTCCGAACCACAGAGAGTCAGTTTTCCTCAGTCATCCCAGGTCAGTATGGCCAACACTGCCCCCTAACACAGGGGAGGTCAACCTAGAACCACATCCCAGCAGGTCCTTACAGAGCTTAGCCATGGGATCCTGCACAGGGTGACTACTGTGGGCAGGAGATTTAGCATCTGCTTGCAGCAGATTGTAGACTTGGGACAGTGTCTGCCTGGCTCCTCCAGCCAGCCCTCCTGGCAGGAGGTGTCTATTTTCTCCTGACATTGCCTCCCCTGGGCAGATGTGCTGCATGGAGAGACAACTCTTCTTTAGAAAACTGGAGGCTCCAGGATAGAAGAACTGCAGGTAAGTTCATGTGTCTGCTGTCTAGTCTGGTCATTATAGCTCCAGCCTCCCCTCCATGGTGGACATGGGATGGGTTCATGTTTGTCTTGGGTTTGCGGGTCTACACATGGCCTGAGGAGGACCCCAGGACCTGCAAAGAGGCCCTACACACCATCCAAACACCGACTTCCTGTTGCCTGCATCACCTCGCTTGACATATATGTGACATATTCAAACTCATCAAATCACACCCTTGAGCCTGGCATGGTGGTGCATGCCTGTAACCCACAAATTTGGGGCAATGAGAATGGAGGGTAGCAGACTTGAAATCATCCACAGCAATTTAGCAACACTCTCAGCAAACTAGGATGACTGTGTTTCAAAAGAAAAACTATAAAGGGTGTGTTATTGATTGGTAGAATTTCTCTTGGTTAAACTCCCTGTAAACACACACACACACACACACACACACACACACACACACACACACACACTAAAACAAACACACTTTGAATTTATGCCCAATAGAAGATTATTTGCTAAGTGTGACCCAGCACCCCCTGGAGAAGCTCTGTGTCCCTGCAGGAGGTTTGTGTCTGAGGCTCCTCAGGTCTCAGGCTGCTCATTTGCAGGTGCAGCATGCTCCTGGAGTTGTCTCTGGAGATGGTGAACTGGCCTTTCATAGATTCTGCATAGTTTGCACTACCACCATTAGGGTTAATCTCTCGAATCCACTCCAGCCCCTTGCCTGGAGCCTGGCGGACCCAGCTCATCCAGTAGTTACTGAAGGTGAATCCAGAGGCCAGGCAGGAGAGTCTCAGGGACCCCCCAGGCAGCACCAGGCCTCCCCCGGACTCCACCAGCTGCACCTCACACTGGACACCTGCACACACAGAGAATCCTGCTCAGGAAACTGCCACAGTCCACTGTGTCTCTCACTCCCATCCACTCACACTCAGCGTCTCCTGTTCCCCATGAATTACCTTTCAACACAGCAACCAGGAGAACCCAGCTCAGCCCAAACTCCATGGTGGGTCCTCCGTGTGCAGTCCGGATCCCTGACTGGGGTCCCCTGGGTGCAGGGCTGGGCTCCTGTCCCAGAGCTGCAGGGTCAGGGCAGGGCTGGTTTTCATCAGCAGAGGGCGGCCCTATTTGCATGTCCTCCTGCCATATAGCAGGTTCTGCTGAGGACGACTCAATCAGGGAGGGTCTCTGATCAGATGATGGTGTCCGGGGAGTCTCCTCACTTATATCAGTCAGCAAAAAGCTATTTTCCTTAGAGGATTGTGCTTTCATGTGCAGAGACCTTGAATCATAGTGTTATTCTGAACTGTGTACAAAATTTTTGCATTCTTATTAAAATATTTCTAAGGATAACTAGGAAAATCTAAACTCATTAGTGTGTACTTAATATTGTCTTATTTTTGTACACGATACAGAACTGTGTAGCTGTTATCAAATTCATTATTACTCTTAGGTGTTAAAATCAGTTCAAATGCATGAATACTGTATGCAATGAGCTTGAAATTATATGTATGATCGATGCTTCCCAATATCTGAATCATGTTCCTCACCGCTAGGCTGAACTGCCCCTGGGCCAGCTCCTTGATAGAGTAGTCTCCACCTGTTGATGTAGCAGAACCCCCTGCTGCGAGCAGGTGTGACTTTTACTCACTCTCTCTTCATCTGATAACTGTGCAGAGCCAGATTCCTGCTGATGTGTTTTCAGGAACCACAGCTAATTCACGTGACACAGTCCACATTTCCGTCTGAGCTGCTCAACTGGTCATACTTAATATGCAGGGAGTAAATGGCCTCTGCTTGGTAGAGCATAAACCTCACATGATGAGGGTAAGATTGGCAACGTATCTGCTGGTGTTCCCTCCTGTGCAGACATCAAGACCCCAAGACAGTGAGAACCTGCGTGTCCCTGCGTTGCTCCTGCCCTCTGCAGTCCCACTCTCCACTCATTCCTCCTCCCACGGTAGCTGCAAGATAATTTAATTGTTTTCATTTCTTGTTTAAAAAGTTTAAATGTGTACCAATTCATTTGGCATCTTTCAGGTGTCATGAGAATCGTGAGACAACTGTGTTGTCGTGAGTCAGGAAAAGCTTCATATTCATGAAGATCCTGGGCATGGAAATACACACAGCAGACTATATATAAGAAAGCTGCTGAATACTGGACTGCTTCCAGTTTGCATTTAAAGCAGAAGAGGCTACACACTTTGACATGTAAATATCCTGTAAGAATTGGTTTTGAATCTTACAATTCAGCCAACATAAAAACTGTCACATTATATACAAAGAATTGAATGATCAATATTGTAAAAGAGACTTGACACACGAGATAATCGAGAATTCCTATAAAGAATCAGGGCCACAAGGTTAAAGAGCGCCATCACTGATCGCAGTGGGTGTGACGGTGAGTTGGGAGCCAAGTCCCTCAGGCCAGCCCTGCACCTTCAGCCTTGGGAGCAGGCTGTCTTCCGCTGCCTCCTGAGGGGCCATTGTGTGGGCTCCCAGCTGCCAGGCAGGGTAGGGAAGTGTAAGTGAAGTGAGGAGAGCTGGCAGGCCTGTGTCAAGACATGGGCCCTTCCTTTATTGGTCTGCATCCTCTGTGTGAGAGGACTCCCAGGCCAGGGATGGAGCCCAGAGGACTAAGAAGAGGAGTCCACTGGACCTGACCTTCCAGACCTTCTTCAAAATGTCAAGGCAGGGAGGAAGGACATACTTTACCTCCTTGTGTCTACACTTGAATATTAACTATTTGGATCTATTTAAAAATAATCTCAGGAAGAGGCCACTGACAGTAATGTACACTGGTATCAGCCTCCTTTGGGGCTTTGTTGAATTCCCTAGTGCTGTGTGGAAAAGGGCGTAGAGTATTAAATTCTGAGAGATCGTGCATTTGGGTGATTCCCATTTCCCCTGAAGCATTTTCCTGACACTTTGGGAAACAGCACAAACATTTTTAATAAGGGTCCAAATTCCACTGAAATCAATGCAGCCTCAACTGCTCTCATCAGCACAGAACAACATCATGCTTCTGCAGCATCAAAGCAGGATCCTGCAGGCTGTGAGGGAATCCAGCTGGAGCTGGAGGGAGCGAAGGAGACCACCACCCTCTCTCAGAGCCACGCCCTCGCCGGGCTCAGGAGCACAGCCTCCCTCTGCAGGGAGCACAGAAACACTGACAGGTAGGAACTCATGAAAACTCACAGCACCACCACAAGAGACATCTGGGAGTCAAGGCCATATACTCTGCCCAGGCTCAGGAGCAAGAGCACAGGTCCTGCAGCTCACTGTGTAGATCACATGGTAACTCCAAGTGCCCTGGGGGAGTTCGCCCACTGACTGCTTCCGCAAAACATAATGTTCATTAGAGCCAGCTGCCATAACAGAAACGCAGCTTAAGTGTAATTTTACATAATAGTTTTAAAGCTTCGTCATATTTTCAATGAAGCCATTTTGCATTATAATTGAAAGTTACTCTTCCCTGTGTACATCGCACCAAAGGCCTCCTGTAATTTTTACCGGCACTGACATAACTTCATAGGGATAGCAGTGTCAATTACTTTCTGAGGTGTGAAATTCAGCTCAAAAGCATGGATACATTGTGCAGTGTTTCTGGGTCTCAGGCTGTGCTGCCCTGGCCCAGAATCCTGATAGAGACCTGCCTCGCGATATTTGCAGAACCCTCCTGTAGTGAGCGGGTGAGATGTTCATGACCCTGTGTTCTCCTGAGAGTGCTTGGACGCCAGGCTCATGCTCATGTTTTTAGGCATCAGGGAGTCACACGCAAGGGTCTGCCTTACATCAGCCAGACTCACCTGTGTCACCCACTCAGGGGGCTGTGGCTGTCATAGCTTAAGTGTTCCGTAGTGAGAGTGCTAAGCACGAGCTCATTTTCACTCCTGTGCAGACATCACAGACCCTGACACTGAACACATGGACCTCCTAGTTCCACTCTTGGCCCTGATTTCTCCCTCCACTTACCCCCTTATACATGACCACTGAACTCTTACCTGATGATGACTTAATTAGTGTATGAATTGTAGAATTCATAGGGCTGTTTCATGTGTTTGGCATCCTTCACTTTCTTAAGCGTTGGGGCTCACCACCGTGTATGGAGTCAGGAAAGCCTTCATGTCCACGATGGAGGCCTTTCTAAGGATGGATCTGCCACATTTTATACAAGCAGGCTTCGTGGTCTTTGAGTGCTTCCAGTTGCTGAGGATCACTCAGGAAGCCGTCACTCACAACCTCACCTGGGGCCACGGAAGCAGGAGCTCCTATGAGTATCTATGCCTGGATTCACACTAACTTCCCCAGTGAGTCAAACACTCAGATTAAAGATGGGTAGAAGACATGAGAAGACATTTCTTGAAAGCAAATTAACGATGCCCATTGGTATGTGAAGAAAGCCTCCACCTCTCTAGTCCTTCCAAGATTCAGATCAGAACTGGCAGAGCGATCGTCCCATATCATGAAGACCGGGCTTCCTCCACGGTCCCCTAGACAATCACCTGATGAGCTCAGGATGCGATCCTCCATGATGGCATTCATTTGTGGAGTAGAGCAGGTTGATCTCACAGATGCAGAGAACAGAATGGAGATTCTACACTGTGTGGCCATCAGATGAAGGCAGTGTGTGACCCCATCAGCCGGTGGGTCTGTGTGCAGGTGAGTAGGAGGGAGGAACTGTGCGTTCACTGAACACCGGGATGAGTATCGGTAATGAAGATATGCAAATGCCCAGAAGAGAGGCTTCTAAAGGTCAGTAGCACAGAATGGGAGAGGATAAATGGGAGAGAGGCATGCTTGTTAGCCTGACTTGATCACTCATGGGGCACAGTGTGTTCAAATGTCACACAGTGCCCCACCACCATGCACCATCACGCACCAATGAAATGAAATATGAAGAAACGCACAGCTGTGGTCGCACTGATGCCCCTACCCTCTGAGCAGCCCGCTCACTGGAACCTAAGTATCTGCAGATACTCATCCAGAGGCAGAGTCGAGACAGATCAAGATGGGGACAGGAGTGCGTGTGGGAAAGGAAGATGGAGGGAGGAAGGAAGGAGGCAGGCTGGAATGCTGACACATCCTTACCTTTCCACATTCACAAAGTTGATGTTTTAATTTTAAACTTACAAATTATTGTTGAATCACAGTCTCACATCCTAACGTGGTCTAGAGTAATAGGGACATCCATGACACAACACTTGCTGACTTCTCCCTGTTCACCTCCTTCCCTCCCCTTGCCCATACACGGTATGAGGGTGGCCATCGGTACACATACATGTGTACACTATGATTCATATTAGTCAATTAAGGTCCATAGGCATAATGGCAATTGGTATACACACATGTGTACACTATAATTCATTATTATTCAACCAATGTCTCTTGACATAAAGTTGGTGGACATGAATCCCCGATCCCTCCCCAGAGGACTCCTTCATCCACTGGGCTTTCTTCTTCATTATCTAAAGTCTGTTTTGTATTTTATTAACTTGCACAGAGAAGAGAAGACACAGGACTCTCCACATTCTATGACTGGCCATTCTCACTCCACATGATATTCTCCAGTTCACCCATTTTTCTGGAAATGACATGATTGTTATTGTTATTGCTAAGTAGATTTTACTGTGTATATCCTATGCTTTTGCAATTCATTCACCTGTTGATGGACACCGAGGTTGGATACATGCTTTGACTATTGCAGCTTGTGCTATTATAAAAGTATATGCATGAATCACTATAGTGTTCTAATTTCAGTCCCTTTGGTAGATACCTAGGAGTGGTAGAGCTGGATCCTACAGCGGATCCATTCCTAGTACTCTGAGGATCCTCCACGCAGATATCCATAGCAGCTGACTAATTTGCAATTCCCCACTCTGTATGAGTGTTCCTGTTTCCCTACATCCACACCAGAACTCACTGTTGTTTGTTTTCTGGATTATTTTCATTCTAATTCAAGTTACATGGCTCTCAGTGTGGTTTTGATTGGCATCTCCCTGATTGCTAACAATATTGAACATTTTTCTATATATTTATTGGCCAGTTGTGTTTCTTCTTTTGTGAGGGATCTATCCATGTAGTTCAATTGTCCACTACCTGATTGGATCATTTGTTTTTCATTGTTTAGTCTTTTAAGTACTTTGTATCTTCTAGATATTAGTCCTCCTCAGAGGAATATCTGGGAAAAGATCTCCCATTCTGTAGGCTTCTCTTTAGACTCTTGGTATCTTGTTTTGTGTAACAGAAACAATTTAGTTTAATGCAAGCCCTCTTGTTAATTTTGTTTTAATTTCCTGTGTCATGGTGGTCTTGTTGAGGAAATGTCTATCTGAGCCACTATGTTGGAGATCTGGACCTTTGCCATCCTGCAATTATTGCGAAGCCTCTGGTCTAGTTCCTAGGTTCTTCAGGTCCCTTCAGGAAGAGCCCGTCATTTCTCAGTCCAGGGGAGTTTAGCAGCAGCTGCAGGAGCTCACTGTGTGGTTTTGTTAGGACGTCTGCAGAGTGTTCATGATGTTTTCAAGCATGGAGAAGAGAAAGCATTGCTTTGCGTATTAGTTCTCTGCACCCTCTGGTTCCACAGGATTTAGGTTCTTTGCTGGAGTTGGCATGGTGAGATGCTGGACTCTGGCATTTGCGGCTCCTGCAAGGGCTCATCACTCTGGTGCCGCTTCTGCTCCCTGCTCCTCAGAGGAGGCACGTGGAGCTCTTCCCTCCTCTCCTCTCTGTGATGTCTCCAATCAAGCATGTTCCAACCATCTTTCTTCTCTTGAGTCAGACTGCTTTTCTTCTCTCACCAAGAACCTCATCCTGCTGATGGAGTTCCCCTTCTCCCAGCCACGAAAACACACGCCTTCCTCCATTCTGCCATCTTTAATCCTCTCTATCCAGATTCTTTACAGTGCATATGCTGTGCAACTCATGTCTGTAGCACATCCAGTATTGAACCACACACTGTATAGAGGATTAAGAGAGTTCTAATTTTTATTATGAATTTTGTAAGTTTGTTTCCTGACATGTGCTCATTGCAATATGGGTTTTTGTGCAACATTGCCCATTTACATAACCATTTTTAACCCCTCAATAAATAATTTTCATTTTCATGCCTCCATTTATGTGAAGTCAAGTGACTGTGATCTTGTTTCACTGGGCTGCGAGAGGTACAGCAGTGACCTTTGCCATCCTTGACTTAGGTTGCCTGTAACCATTTCAGATGACCAGTTACAAGGCTCTGAGGTGCACGGTTAAAACAGCATTTGAATGTATTTTCTGCTTTCAATATTTTCTTCTGAATGTGGGTAATCCTGTCCTACATGTTATACCACATTAAGAGTAATTAGTATTTCTAGAGTTTATCATTGTTAATGTGTATGTGCTTTAGTTGGATGATTTGTTGTGATGGGAAGAATGACTAGTTCTGTGTGTTTATGTAATTTCTGAAATCAATAACTAGGTAATAGTAGTTGATGCTTTAAAACTCCTGCAAATTGTTTGTGAAAAATAATTGTCAGTAGTGATGTTTTGAAAACTTAAAGTAGAAATTACAGGTTTGATGATTTCATAACTTATTTTAATTGGTGCATTGTTGCCATTCTCTTCATGAGGTACAAGATGGTAGAGTCAAGATGCACACGTCATCACTAGCTCCTCCCGGGTCCCACCCCCAGTGTCTCCCTCCTCCCTCCTCTCCTCTCATGATTGACTTTGATATGTTTATGAATGTACACCATGCACCGTAGAGAATTTCTCTCTTCACCCCTCTAATGCCCCGCAGTTAAATCACCTTCTCGTCTAGTTTAACATTTAATATTCAGGATTAAAGGAAATTCAATGGGTTTCAGGATTAATGGAAAATCCATTTCAAAATGTCCTATTAAATATATTAAATACGGATGACTACATTGTAGGCTTACAACATAATAAAGAGGACTTTCTAGGGAAAACAGTTATAGATCCTGAAAGCACTAACAACAAAAAATAAAACAATTCCAGTCCAACCATTCTCCATCTGTTTCTATTTCTTAACCAGAAGCACCACCTGGACATCCTGAGCGCCCCCTGCTGGTCCTGGGGGCCCTGCAGGAGGTTTGTGTCTGAGCTCACACTGAGGTCCCTCACTGTGTCTCTTGCACAGTAATACAGGGCCGTGTCCTCAGGTCTCAGGCTGCTCATTTGCAGGTGCAGCGTGTTCTTGGAGTTGTCTCTGGAGATGGTGAACCGGCCCTTCACAGAGTCTGCATAGTAGGTGCTTCCATCATTAATAATGGCTGAGACCCACTCCAGCCCCTTGCCTGGAGCCTGGCGGACCCAGTGCATCCAGTAGTCACTGAAGGTGAATCCAGAGGCCAGGCAGGAGAGTCTCAGGGAACCCCCAGGCAGCACCAGGCCTCCCCCGGACTCCACCAGCTGCACCTCACACTGGACACCTGCAAACACAGAGAATCCTGCTCAGGAAACTGCCACAGTCCACTGTGTCTCTCACTCCCGTCCACTCACACACAGCGTCTCCTGTTCCCTATGAATTACCTTTCAACACAGCAACCAGGAGAACCCAGCTCAGCCCAAACTCCATGGTGGGTCCTGCGTGTGCAGTCCTGATCACTGACTGGGGTCCCCTGGGTGCAGGGCTGGTTCCTGTCCCAGAGCTGCAGGGTCAGGGCTGGGCTGGTTTTGATCAGCAGAGGGCAGCCCTATTTGCATGTCCTCCTGCTATAAAGTGGGCTGAGGATTCAGTGGCTCTGACAGGGAGAAGTGCCCAGAGCAGATGTGAGTGTGAATAGGATACTTTGGAAATCACTGTCTGGAAAATTATGGCTCTTGTTAGGCGATCTCATTTGCTAATGAATCCATTTCCTCGATTTCATCATTATCTGTGCACAGAATACCTGCTCTTGGCATCAGGGTTGCCCCTACTTGACCGTCACATATGTTTTTCTGTCTGTAGCAGTCTTGACACACAGTAGTGTTTACATTGTGTACTTACTGGCCTCTGTATGTGGGATGCAGCCATCACCCCATGAGGCCGAGGGATGCCTGGTGCCCCATAGCTGCTCTGTGATCCTCCTGCCTCCCTTCCTCCTCAGTTACTGCACACTGACTCTGCTCGAGTAAGGGATGGCACTTCTGTTTTCATTTTAGAATTTAAATAATCAGAATCACACAGAGGGACCTTTAGCGCTTGGTCTTCTTATACTCAGCATCACGACTGAAAATATTTTGTGCTGTTTGTGAATTGAACATACACTGATTTGGCTGCTGAGCAGAAAGCAAAGAATGAACATTCAACACTATTTTTATTTCTTGGTTAGGATGTGGAACTTTTTATAGACTCTGGCCATTGTTAGTAAAGTTTCACCATGCCATTCATTGGACGGTGAGCTGAAAAGAACCTGTATTCGTTTGGCATTGAACAGAAATATATGAACAATGCTGGGGAGGCTAAAAAGTAGCTCATTCCCTTGACCTTGTGAGAGGACTGAAGTCCAAGAAAAGAGCCAGCCTTGGCAGAGATGATTTAAAGGACAGTAGCATTCTTCATCAGGTGTGCTGGGCAGAAGTTTCCAAATGGAAAATGATCTGGAAAAAGGTTGCATTTCTAGATGTAGGTAAGCAGTAATAAATCTCAGCCGTGATAAAGCATGAGGATAGCTAGCGCACAGGCGTGGACCCACAGAGGCGGAGACCTCTGCCCTCTTGCAGAATCTGCCAGGGATGTGGAGAATCCCCACCAGCTGTGTCTGTTGCTCTGGAATACTGGGGGACAACAGAGACCACAGCCCAGTGTGTTTCCAGCTCCTCTGCAGAGTGGATGCACTGACCCCAGAGCCACGGCAGTAACACTGGGAATTGGGCCCCTGTGTGGACCACGCAGAGTCACAAGTCTCAAGAAGCACATTTCCACAGTGACCTGGATGAATATGCGACATCCCAAGTCAAAGACCTGCTCATGCATTTGGAGTGAATGTTATCACGAGCACTTTGAAGAAGGATCTGGCTTCACTGCCCCACAGAACCTGGCGTCAACCTTGTTTCAGAAATCCCCCCGGATTCCCCAGAGCCTTCAACCCAGGCTGTTAGACTCCTCCCAAAGGTGAAGCCCGGTCAGGGGAGGCCAGGGGTCCTCTGACAGAAGCTCTGCAGGTCCAGGGTAGGTCTGAAGATAATTAAGAGCATCCTAGGATGAGAAGACTCTGTCTAATTATGGTCCTTCTCACTCCGCAGCACCGTTTCAGCCAAATCTGTGCTCTGTGTAGGAGAGCACAGCTGGATTTCCATGTTCTCTAAAACACATTGGACGTTTTTCCAAAATGGCGACTGAGGGACACAGCACCTCTCAGTAGCTGAAGTAAATAAAGTTTAAATACTGAGAAAGCAGTGTCTAAATCAACAAAACAAATACATACCAGGAACCAAAACACATCCTGGTACCTCGGCGGAACCCTGAACTTGAACAAGAAGAACAAAGATCGGACACGGGACCTGCTGCAGATACAATCTGACCGCGGACCAGAACGCTGAGCCGCGGGCTGCTTTGGCAGCTGTCCAAGGAGCTGCCTGCCCGATATTTCCACGGCAAGATAATCCGGGAATAAAAACGGACTTAGGACCGCATCCTTAGCAGCGAGCAGCACCCACCAGAACTCTGTCTGCCCACCAGCGACCGGATCACATCGGCACAGAGACTCACACGGATTCCTGCACCAAGACAGGTACCTGAGGGCGCCCTAGTAACTGGGGTCCTAGCGTGTGCGCAGTCGCAGTCTCAACCCCCCACCACGGGCTCAAGCCTCAGAGCACTCTCCTCGCGCATCCTGCCTGTCCCCTACTAGTAATCAGTGCCTGTACACTGCCCTCCTAAATTGGAGCCTGCTTCTGTGGCTAACCCCTGCCACCTTGCCAGAGCCTACCCTCCAGGCTGCAAAAGCACTGGGAGACCCGGAAATCTCCTTGGGGCACCCCCAGCCTCTACGTCCCGCGGGACGCAGAGACCATTGCTGGACACCGCACACTGGACCCTTGAGCACCTACCCTGCACCCCTGGCCCACCGCGGGGTATTCCCAACCTCCTGGTAGCCAGATGCTTAGTTCTAAGTGAGAACACAGCTCAATACACCTTGGAAGAACATACCAGCAGCAATAGACAGCTGCACCCACTCTCACTAGGGTCCAGTATTAACAGTGCATCCAGCCTGCACTCTTGGAATAGGCAGAGCTCTGGCAGTAAGTGTGGCCACCCAGGAACCAGCATTCATTTGCCCAGGGCACATCTTGGGACCACACCGGCTAGCCCAGCTGGAATTTCCAGAGACACAAGAAAATCCATCGGGCCACAAAATCTGCTCAGGACCTCAGGGGGAAGTTCCAATTACACTTTAGTCACTCTCCACCCCTGCTGTAGGGAAGCACAGGCTGGAGGCGAGGGTGGTGAGTGCAGATGTGCTGACCACAGGTTAGAATTTCGCAGAATCTGTGAACTGTACAGAATCAAATAACAGTGAAACCAGACACCCGGACACATAAACCTAAAGCAGCTAAAGGAGAAAAAGGTGTCCAAACACCCAGAGTGACTTAAGAAGATAAAAATAGAGTACAAAGAAAACTAAGAGACATTGGACGGTATCCTGAAAGCTACCAAGCAATCAGATACGCACATATTATATGGACCTGACCCCATATGCGTAAATAAGGAGGACTGTTTGTTTTACTTTTAATGTGGATGTTATGTTTTCTTTTGCTTTTAAAGTGCTTTTGTTTTAGTATGGTTATTGCTGATTTCTTTTTTTTCTTTTTTTTTTTTTCTTTCTTCTTTTAATCCAAACTTCTCTTACTTTAACTTGTTGTTTTATATATATATACATTGGATAGTTTGCCTTATTTTTTTATTTCACACGGCTGCTAGTTCCTTTTATTTTATTCCTCTTCCTTTTTCCTCTCTCTTCCCTTTTCCTTCCTTTTCTTTCATTCTCCTCCTTTGATTGGTTTACCTTCCTTTTTCTTGGATTACATAATAGTCTTGGTATCTTGAGGGGATTCTTTTTTTTTTTTTTTTTTTATGTCTGTCTGCTCCTACCAGCATCCCTATTTACAAACCTTCCCACACTAACCTACATACATTTCTCCCCCAAAACTTTTCCCCATAATATACCTCATGGTTTAAAACTCAAAGTATTTTTTATATCCATAACTACTCTACTAACAACAAGAGTCCTAGTAGTTAACTCTCTCTCATTCATAGCAAGTTATTACTTTATCATACTTAAAGTCCTTCTTAACCTAACATATCCTCCACCTAATCTGACTCCTTTACCCATCACCCCAGCTCCTCCCACATCACCCACTTTCAACACTGGAAAGGCTCAGCTGACTGGCCGATACTCCTAAACTCCTAATATTAAGATTTGACTAAACACATTACTCACGAACGATGGGTAGAAATCAGAAAAACAGGACAGAGAACACTATAAATATGAGAACCAGGAGTTATGAAGAGACAGCAGAAATCACGAATACTGACCTACTAGAAATGCAAGAAGGGGAGTTCAGAATCTTGTTGTTCAATATGATGAAAGGTTTTAAAACAAGTATAGAGGAGGTTAAAGATGAAATAGAAACACTAAAAAAGAATCAGAAAGAGGTCTGGAATGAAATGAAAGAGGCAATAAGTGAAATGAAGACAGCAATAGAAAGAAACTCTGGAAGATTAGATGAAATGGAAAACAGAATATCAATATTAGAAGACAGTACATCCCAAACCGAAAACACAGTCAGCGATATACAGAAATCTTTACAGCAACAAAACCTAAACATCCAGCAATTATGGGATAATATGAAGCGCCCTAATTTACGGATAATAGGCATTGAGGAAGGGATAGAGGTACAGACCAAGGGCATATGTAATATCTTCAAGGAAATAATCTCAGAGAATTTTCCAAATATGGAAAGAGACTTGAATCTTCAAGTACAGGAGGCATACAGAACTCCACTGAGACAGGACCAAAGAAAAACCACTCCACGCCACATAATAACCAAATTGACCAGCATAGAGGCCAAGGAAGGAATCTTAAAAGCAGTGAGAACAAAAGGACAGGTGACATATAGAGGCAAAACAATAAGAATCACCCCAGACTATACAACCCAGGTCAGGAATGCTAGGAGAGACTGGTACGACGTGATTCAGACCCTGGAAGAACATAACTTCCAGCCCAAATTAATCTATCCAGCAAAACTACTATTCAAGATCAATGGGGAAGTCAAAGTCTTTCAGGATAAACAGAATCTCAAAAAATTCATGAATTCAAAGCCAACACTAGAGAAAATTCTTAAAGAAATAAATCATAAGGAAGAAAAAAGAAGCAGACTCCAGAATCAGAGAAGAGAGGAAGTTAATAAGTGGGCCATTTAAGTAAAGAAGAAAGATCACAACACCCAAGAGTAGACAGAACACAAAATGGCAGAAAACAAAAAGCATATTTCAATAATATCACTTAATGTCAAAGGACTTAACTCACCAATCAAAAGACATAGACTGGCAATGTGGATTAGGAAACATAATCCAAACATATGCTGTCTGCAAGAAACTCACCTCACAGCCAAAGACATTCACAGGTTGAAGGTGAAAGGATGGAAAAAGATATACCATGCCACCAGTGACCGAAAAAGAGCAGGGGTAGCAACCCTGATATCCAACAAAACAGACTTTAAAATAAAACACATCAAAAGAGACAAATCAGGGCACTTCCTTTTATTAAAAGGAACAATACACCAAGAAGATATAATGATAGTAAATATTTATGCCCCAAATGTGGGTGCAACCACATTCGTAAAACAAACCCTTCTGGACATAAGATCCCAAGTAGACCCAAATACAATAATTCTGGGAGACTTTAATACGCCTCTCACACCACTGGATCGATCTTCGAGGCAAAAGATGAGTAAAGATGCTTTAGAACTAAAGGAAACCATAAACCAAATGGACCTAATAGACGTTTTCAGAGTATTTCAACCAGGAACTACAGAATACACTTTCTTCTCAGCAGCCCATGGAACCTTCTCCAAAATAGATCACATCCTGGGACACAAAGAAAATACCAGCAAATTCAAAAAATGTAATATAATCCCATGCATCTTTTCAGACCACAATGGAATAAAAGTAGAAATCAACAACAGGAAACTCGAAAGAAAGTATTCAAATTCATGGAGAATGAATGATACACTACTAAATGACGAATGGGTAAGAGCAGAAATTAGGGAAGAAATAAAGAAATTTATGGAAACAAACGAAAACAGAGACACAACCCACCAAAACCTATGGGACACCATGAAGGCAGTACTAAGAGGAAAGTTTATCGCATTGAGTGCCCACATAAAAAGGATGGAGAACCACCAAGTAAAGAACCTAATGAAACAACTCAAGGATCTAGAAATTCTGCAACAATCCATTCCCAAAGCCAGCAGAAGACGAGAAATCATCAAAATTAGAGCAGAAATAAATGAAATAGAGAACAAAAAAACAATTCAAAGAATCAATAAAACAAAAAGTTGGTTCTTTGAAAAGATTAATAGAATTGATAAACCCCTGGCCAACCTAACCAAAAGAAAAAGAGAATCAACTCAAATTACCAAAATTAGAAATGAAAAAGGAGATATCACCACTGATAGTGAAGAAATTCAAAACATTATCAGAAACTACTTTAAAAATTTATACTCCAATAGATTTGAAAACCTGGATGAAATTGACAGATTTCTAAACACAGTTAACCTTCCTACACTCAACCAAGAGGACATAGCAAGCCTAAACCAACCAATAACAACCAAAGAAATAGAAACGGCAATAAAAATTCTTCCACCAAAGAAAAGCCCAGGCCCAGATGGGTTCCCAGCTGAATTCTACAAAACCTTCAGTGAACAACTAATACCAATACTTCATAACACGTTCCGGGAAATTGAAAGAGATGGAACTCTTCCAAATTCCTTCTATGAGGCCAGTATCACATTAATCCCCAAACCAAATAAAGATACCTCAAGAAAGGAAAACTACAGACCAATATCCTTAATGAACATAGATGCAAAAATTCTAAACAAAATACTAGCTATACGCATTCAAAACTATATCAAGAGAATAATTCATCACGACCAAGTCGGTTTCATCCCAGAAAAACAAGGCTGGTTCAACATACGCAAATCAATACATGTTATTCACCACATAAATAGAACCAAGAACAAAAACCACATCATCATAGCAATAGATGCTGAAAAAGCATTCGACAAAATCCAACACCCATTTATGTTAAAAACACTGCAAAAAATTGGGATAGAAGGAAAGTACTTCAACATCATCAAGGCAATATACTGCAAACCCAAAGCCAACATTATATTGAATGGGGAAAAACTGCAAGAATTTCCGCTACAGTCAGGAACAAGACAAGGATGCCCACTTTCACCTCTCCTTTTCAATATAGTCCTTGAGACTCTTGCTGCAGCAATCAGACAAGAGAAGGAAATCAAAGGAATCCACATAGGAAGAGAGGAAGTGAAATTATCCTTATTCGCAGATGACATGATCCTTTACCTGGAAGACCCAAAGAACTCAACCAAAAGACTTCTGGAGCTGATCGACAAATTCGGCAAAGTCGCAGGTTACAAAATCAACCTAAAGAAATCAGTGCCCTTTCTTTATGCCAACAACGAATCCACAATGAAGGAAACAAAAACAACAATTCCATTCACTATAACCTCAAAACCAATAAAATACCTAGGAATAAACCTAACCCAAGATGTAAAAGACCTCTACAACAAAAACTATAAAACATTAAAGAAAGAAATAGAAGAAGACCTTGGAAGATGGAAAGATCTCCCGTGCTCATGGATAGGCAGAATAAATATCATCAAAATGGCCATTCTGCCAAAACTGATCTATAGGTTCAATGCAATTCCCATTAAAATACCAGTGACATTCTTCAGAGACCTAGAAAAATCAATCATGAACTTCATATGGAGAAAGAAAAGACCTAGAATAGCCAAAGCAATTCTCAATAACAAGAAACACGCAGGAGGCATTACAATCCCAGACTTCAAACTATACTATAGAGCAATAGTAGTAAAAACAGCATGGTACTGGCACAAAAACAGATATACTGACCAGTGGATTAGAATAGAAGATACAGAAACAAACCCACACATCTTTAGTCAATTAATCTTTGACAAAGGGGCCAAACACATACGCTGGAGAAAAGACAGCCTTTTCAACAAGTGGTGCTGGGAGAACTGGCTAGCCATTTGTAAAAAGATGAATCTAAACCCCTATATCTCACCTAACACAGGAATCAACTCAAGATGGATCAAAGACTTAGAAATTAGACCTGAGACGGTGAAGTTAGTAGAGGAGAACATAGGTTCAACACTACAACATATTGGCACAGGCAGTAACTTTCTCAACAAAACCTCCAAAGCTCAGGAAATTAAAGCAAGAATAAACAATTGGGATAACATTAAACTAAAAAGTTTCTTCCCATCAAAGGAAACTATCAATAACCTAAAGAGGAAGCCTACAGAATGGGAAAGGATCTTTACCAGCCACCATTCTGATAGGGGGCTAATATCCAGAGTATACAAAGAGCTCAAAAGGCTCTACACCAACAAAACAAACAACCCAATCAAGAAATGGGCAAATGAACTAAATAGACACTTCACAAAAGAAGAGATACAAAGGGCTAATAGATACATGAAAAGATGTTCTTCATCACTGGCCATCAGGGAGATGCAAATCAAAACTACACTGAGATTCCATCTAACCCCAGTGAGAGTAGCAAGCATAAAGAAATCAAACAACAACAAATGCTGGCGAGGATGTGGGGAAAGAGGAACTCTTTTACACTGTTGGTGGGAGTGCAAACTAGTTCAGCCACTATGGAGATCTGTGTGGAGATTCCTAAGAAAGGTGGGAATAGATCCACCATATGATCCAGCTATACCACTCCTGGGTATCTTTCCAAAAGGGTTGAATTCAGAGAAATACAGCAACATATGCATACCTATGTTCATAGCAGCACAATTTGTAATAGCCAAAATATGGATCCAACCCAGATCACCATCAACAGATGAATGGATAGCAAAACTGTGGGAAATACACACAATGGAATTCTATTCAGCCATAAAGAAGAACAAAATTTTATCATTTGCAAGAAGATGGAAAGCCCTGGAAAGCATCATGTTAAGTGAGATCAGCCAAGCACAGAAGGAGAAGATACACATGTTTCCTCTAATATGCCCAAACTAGAAAACACAAAGGATACCAGTAGGACCCCAGATATTAGAGGGGAAATACTAGCTAAGTTTTAATGGAAAGATAGGAGAGGAGAAAGGCCGATCTTGATTAAGGAGCATCTTCACCTGAACATGTGTAAAATTATGAATAAGACATGGTTAACCTGGCCAACCATTGGTGGGGGGGGGGGAGAAAACGGGGGCGGGGGGAGAGGGCACCAAATATAGTGTAAATGTATACTATTTATGTTCAATAAAAAAAATTGTTAAAAAAAAAAAAAAAAAAAAAAAATAAAACACATTGAAGCACGGCACAGAAGACATGGATCCACAGAGGACCCACAGGTAGACACACGTGCAGAGGACATAAGACTCTTGAAAAGCAGTTCCTTATAGAAAAGGATGCAAAATATTCCCCCAAGAAAGTCATGTTCTAAGTAAAATAGCAATGATTCACCATGATCTCACACGATACAATGCAATTATGAGTGAAATCAGCCAGATTTGAGGGACTGCCTCTAAGGAAAAGTGCACCATCTCTACCCCAATTTCTGTTAAACTTTCCTTACTCTTTTGGCTTTATTCCCACATTTTCATTTTCCATATGATTTTTTCTTTTTTATTGGTGTTTGCAGTCATACATCTTACTGGGGTACAGGATGGTACAGGTATACATGCCCACATCATTCATTTAGCCCTTCCCCAATTACCACCCCAGCTCCTCCCCTCCTTCCTTCTCACTTTGGCTTACTGACTGACTTTGAAATGTCTGTGAATGTACATCATGGACATGAAATAATTTCCCACTTCTGCCCTCCCATCTTCTTGAGTGAGTCCCATTACTTGCTCAACTATGGTTTCTTAATCTTCCAGAATTTCTCCTATGACCCTCTTTCTCCCAGATTCCTCACATATGATTGGATAACAAAACTATGGGATATGTACACAATAGAATTTTACTTCGCAAAAAAACAACAAAATCACATCATTTGTGGGGAAATTGATGGAACTGGAGAACATCATACTAAGTGAGATTAGTCACAAAAAGTTAAGAACCATACAACAGGATTTTTTTCTAGCTAAATGAGGTTTGTCAGTGTCTAGATGATTTATTGCAATTAAATACAGGCATAAAAACTGTAGTTATTCTCTGAGTTAATACACGTGGCATTTCTTTCTATCATAATTATTGTAATCCAAAGACATCATAGTAAGCACAGAACATTAATGAAAGGAAATTTTCATGGGAACTCATTACAAAGAGGATAAGCCATGACACTGAACAAAATCAGATTTTATTTTTTTATTTTTTATTTTTTACTTTTTTATTTTTATTTTATTTTATTTATTTTTTGGCAGGTCTGGGGATGGAACTCAGAGACATTCAACCTCCAAGCTACACCCCCTGCCCTATTTTTTATTCTTATTTTGAAACAGGATCTCACCAAGTTGTGGAGGACCTAAGTAGCTGAGGCTGTCCACAAACCGTGATCCTCTGGTCTCAGCCTCCCGCATGTTGGGATTACAAGCATGCGCCACCACACCCAGAGAAAGCAATACTTGCATTAGACTTTCTAGGTTTACAACTTATGTTCTAATAATATATGACTGCTCTGTTTCCTTGCAGCCATCATTCATAATATCTATATACTTTCCTTTTCTTTCCTTATACTTTTCACTAAATGTAGAATATTTCCTGCTCTCTCATATTCTTATAGAGGCCCCACTCAACTGTTGATTCTCCGTCCAGATATCATCTCCCAAACTCGAAGCATATTCTTGACACCTTCCTCCTAGTGGCCTGAACCCCATCTCTGGTGCCGGGGCATCTTGAGGCACCTGGTGCATATTGCTTATTTGGTCATACTTTGATCTTATGATTCTGTTTGTATTCCTACCAGCCCAACACTTTTCTTAAGGTCAGGGCTTTCTTACTATCTTTGAATCCTAGCACATTCTTATTTTTTTTTTAGTGTCCATCTATAAAGAGATTTAAAAATTTTTTAATGTATTTTGATTGGTTCATTGTAGTCTAACATCACAATAGAATACAAGACTTGTAAGGATTTCCAAGCACACATCATCCACTTGGCCCTTATCCAATCCCCATCCCACTCCCTCCCCCCTCAATCCCATGCTTGATTTAGTGATTGACTTTGATATATTTGTTTCCATACATCACGTCTTGTAAAGAGGTTCCATCTTCCCCATCCCATGCTCTCTGATTGGTCACCGTAATTGCTCCTCCATAGGGCCCCTTCTTCAATCAGATTTCCTCCTTTTACCCATTTCTTCCTAGTTTTTGCATATTAGGGAAAGCGTCTGATTTTTGTTTTGTTTTCTGTGATATTTCTTTGTGTATGCCCCATTGCAAGTTCTGATCCCACTCTTGAAGACCCCGGCACTGGCCTGGCCACCCGGCAGACTCTAATCCCGGCCTCGCTGGCTCCAGTACTGGCCTTGCCTCATGGCAGGCTCCATCCTGGCCTTGGAGACCCTAGCACAGGCGTTGCTTTAAGGCAAGCTCCTATCCTGGCCTTCTTGGCTTCAGCTACAGCCCTCGCACTTGTCAGGCACGGATCCCTATCTTGCTGGCCCCAGGACTGGCCTTGCTTTATGGCAGGCTCTGATCCCAGACTTACTGGCCCTGGCACCAGCCTCACTACTTGACAGGCTCTGATACCAGCCTCCAAGGCCCCATGACCAGCCTTGCCTCATGGCAGGTTCTGATCTTGGCCTCGCTTGCCCTGGCACTGGCCTAAACCATCAGCAGGCTCCAATCACGGCCTCAGAGGCTGCAGCAGCATCTTTGTCTCACGGCATGCTCCGATCCCGGCCTTGCTGGCCCCGGCACCGGCCTTGCCTCACTGCAGGCTCTGATCCCAGCTTTGCTGGCCCCGGCACTGACCTCACCACTCGGCAGGCTTGGATACCCGCCTCCAAGGCCCCAGCACCAGCCTTGTCTCAGGGCAGGAACTGATCCCAGCCTCACAGGCCCCAGCAGCAGCCTCACCCCTTGGCAGGCTCTGATCCTGGCCTAGGAGACCCCAGCTCCAGTCTTGCTTCATGGCGGGGTCTGATTCTGGGCTTGCTGGCCCCAACACCAGCCTCACCCAGAGGCCCACGTGTGATATGTCAGTCTAGTGATAGGGTGGACACTCCCCATGCATGGGGAGGCGGTCATCTCTTCAGGCTCCTGAGGTGGAGGGTCACCTGAGAACCCACAGGTGCAGGCAGGCGCTGCTCAGAGCAGGCTCGCCATCATTCCCAGAACAAGCCTCCAGCATACATCTGGGGCTGGAGATTCCAGACACAGTCTCAGGTAACACTCTGTCTCTGCTCCTAGCCCTCTGTGTTGTCCATGCTGCCCTCCTCCTGGGTCTGACACTTGATGTGCCGTCAGAACAAGAGCACACTCTTATTGCAGGGAGGTGGCTCCGTCTGCATGGTGGATCCTCCTGCTCTCCCAGCACCCTGGACTCTACAGGTTGAGGGGAAGGGCCTATGCACCACAGAGGGTCAGTCTAGCTTTCTTGGCAGGCTCCAGCCTACAGGTCATCTTTCCCTCTTGTGTTCCTGGCCTGTGTACATGAGGTCTGAAACAGACAGATTCACCACTGAGCACCCCAGTGTGCCTGCCGGTTCCCTGCAGGGAATGTATGCATCCTGCTGGCTCTGTGACTCTATGTGCAGCCCATGAATACACCTGACATCCCATAAAGCACAGAGTGGGTCACAGGGTCACTTTCCTCTTCTGCCAGCCTGCCCCATGGACTGTAGACCTGAGCTCACACACAGACAGACTCTCAACTCTATCACCCCAGCCTGCAAGCCAGTCCCCTCTGGGAAGTGCAAGTGTCCTTCTGGTCTGCATTTTGGACGCCCATTGTTAAATATCTTTGTCACACAGTTAAAAATCAAAATGACATGCCATTAGATTTCAAGTATTTTCTTTCTGAATGTACGTCATCTTCTCATACATGCCACACCAATGAGATGGTGAGGATCATACACTGGAGCACTACTAATGTAAATGTATATGTGGTATTATGGATTAATTAATCATGTAATGGGGCTTTGACATGATTTGTGTGCTTTTTTGTATTTCATGCATAAACCACCTGTGGAATATGAATAATTGCCTTTTAATGATTTTAAACAACTTTGAGAATAAGTAAAATTTTCAGAGCATTATAATTTTGAAATTTTAACCTTTAGGGATTTAGGTATAATGAATTTTATGATGCCGGGTGTGGAGGCGCACGCTTGTAATCCCGCGCTTGGGAGGCAGAGACAGGAGGATCGCGCAGGTTAGGAGACCCTGTTTCAAAAAAAAAAAAAAAAAAGTAAAAATAGGTCTGGGACTGTAGCCAGGAGGTAGAAGGGCTTCCAGGAACCCCAGTACCACAGAAAAAAATAAAAGAATTTTATGTTTCACATGTTCAAGTCTTGGAACTGTGGGATTCAGCATTCTGACAAAAGCTCATTTCCAATGAATGCTAATAACAATTTGAACTTAGATACTTACATGGGCGGCCCAGCATGATAAGTGTAGAGAACTTGCCAGGGAAAAGTGCTATGTGGACAGAACCTGAGAACACAATAGAAGAAAATGCATCAACTCTGCTGTTTCCTTTTCAAGGATCCAGGTAGAAGTGGAGGTCCTGAGAGCCTCCTGCTGGTCCTGGGCGCCCTGCAGGAGGTTTGTGTCTGGGCTCACACTGAGGTCCCTCACTGTGTGTCTTGCACAGTAATACAGGGCCGTGTCCTCAGGTCTCAGGCTGCTCATTTGCAGGTGCAGCGTGTTCTTGGAGTTGTCTCTGGAGATGGTGAACCGGCCCTTCATAGATTCTGCATAGTTTGTGCTACCACCATTAGGGTTAATCTCTCCAATCCACTCCAGCCCCTTGCCTGGAGCCTGGCGGACCCAGCTCATCCAGTAGTCAATGAAGGTGAATCCAGAGGCCAGGCAGGAGAGTCTCAGAGAACCCCCAGGCAGCACCAGGCCTTCCCCGGACTCCACCAGCTGCACCTCACACTGGACACCTGTAAACACAGAGAATCCTGCTCAGGAAACTTCCACAATCCACTGTGTCTCTCACTCCCGTCCACTCACACTCAGCGTCTCCTGTTCCCCATGAATTACCTTTCAACACAGCAACCAGGAGAACCCAGCTCAGCCCAAACTCCATGGTGGGTCCTCCGTGTGCAGTCTTTGATGCCTGACTGGGGTCCCGTGGGTGCAGGGCTGGGCTCCTGTCCCAGAGCTGCAGGGTCAGGGCTGGGCTGGTTTTCATCAGCAGAGGGCAGCCCTATTTGCATGTCCTCCTGCCATATAGCAAGCTCTGCTGAGGAGACTACTCAGTCAGGGAGGTTCTCTGATCAGATGTTGGTGTCCGGGGAGTCTGCTCACTGACAGCAGTCAGCAACATGTGATTTTATTAGCAGATTGTACTTTGATGAGCATACCCTTTAAATCATAGTTTTATATATAATTGCATATAGAATATTAGCTTTTATTAAAATACTTCACTATTATGTAAGTGATGCAAGAAAACTGTATTTCTTCAATCTATGTTTAGTAATCTTATTTCATTTACTTGTACAGAGATAACCAGGTAAATGATTTCAATTTTATCTTTTTTATAATTTTTTATTGGTGCACTGTATTCATACATCATAATGGGATAAAAAAAAAAACTTTTGTAGACATACATGCACATATTGCCCAGTTAGCCCCTACCTGATCCCCACCCCATTCCCTCCCTATCCCTCCTTCCCCTGCTTGGATTAGTAGTTGACATCTAGTTCAATTTTATCTTGACTTTTTCCTGTTCTATTTAAAACAGTGAACGCTTTTGTCAATATTTCTAGATTGACATGCAGGATAAGATGCTTCTCATAACTGAATCCATGCTCCTCACCATGAGGTTACATTTCCCTTGGACCAGCTCAAGGCTAGAGGGGCCTGCCTAGTGATATCTGCAGGACCTTCCTGTGACTTTCCTGTGACTTTCATGCACCCTGTATTCCCTTAATAAATGTACAGAATTCCAGGTTCATGCTGATGTGTTGTCAGGAATCAAAGAAAATCCCTACACTACTGTCTACATTCCCATCACACCCTCACCTGAGTTATCCAATCATTCCCTATAGATGGATCAAGAGACTATGATTGACAGTGTAAATGCCACTCAGAGGAGTAACATTAGTTTATTTGTTGCTCTTCCCTGCTGTGCAGCCTTCATGTACCCTAAGTGAGCTATGTCAAGCCCTACCATTGCTCCTGCCCTCTCTACGTCCTCCCTTCCTTCTCCAACAGGTCCCTTGATGAACGCATCTTCTAGGTAATTTAATTATCCTTGTCTCTAGTGGACTTAAAATGTGTGTTTTGCTTTTCTAGGATTAAAGCATGTGTTTTGTTTATTGGCGTCTTTCAATTGCCATGAGTATCACCAACTCATCATGATGTAATGCGTGTCAAACCTTCATTTTCATGATGGGTAGCATTCCTAGGATGGACACAAAAGAGGTTAATAAGCAAGCTGCAGGATCCTTGGGCTGCTTCCACTTTCTGAGTATCACATGGGAAGCAAGAACTCACTTGGACATGTTCATATACTATAAAATGTGGTTTTAAATCTCACACCTAAATGAAAATACAAACTATCAATTTTTATACAAAGAATTGGTCAATGTTTTAAATAAAGAAGACTTTAAACACAAGACAGTCAGGAATTCCTATGAGGAAAGGACCCATGATATCAACAGTGCAGTCACTGTCCCCAGGAAGTGTTCGATGTGAGGTGAGTGTGGGAACCAAGTTCCTCCTGCCAGCACCGCACCTTCTGCCTTTGGAAGCAGCCTGTCTCCCTCTGTCTTCTCACTGGCCATTGTGTGGACACAGCAGGACATTGGATGAGAACACAGAGTTCAAGTGAGGGCATACCGTGAAGGACACTGCCAACAGGTCCGCCCTTTCTCTTTTATTTGATCTGTATTCTCTTCATGGGAGGAATACCACGCTATGAGATTGGGAATATGGGAGTATGTCACTCAGAGTTACAAAGCCTTCTTGTTGATGAATCCCTGATGACTTTATTCTTTCTATTTTTAACTGGAAATGTAGAAAGTATAATGTGTCTTTCTTTCTGTTTAATTTTGGAATTAGAAAGTTTGTTATCCGGCATAAAAGGTCAACAGATGGAAAGACTTTTGCTGCAAGTTGTATCAGGCCCAATTTCTCCTGCTGTGATGGTTTGGATATGAACTGTCCCACAGAGATCCTCTGTGTCAGATGACGCAGCCAGGGCCAGACTTGGGACATGGCAGGAGGGTGTGTGTCGCTGGGGGAAGGGCCTGGGGACTGTGTGTGTCCCTCTTATTTCTCTGCTTCCTGTTGGCCACGCACTAAAGATACCTTTCCTCTTCAGTGCCCTGAGTCCCTGCTCACAAGATGTTCATCCTGGTAGGCAATCAGCCATGAAAAGAAACTCAGTCAAACTTTGCCAAAAAAAAGTTTATCCCATAAATTGTTTTTTTTTTAAATCATTTTGTCACAGTTACCAAAAGCACAACACAAAACCCTGCACTCACACAGTCACATTTACTTAATGACATGTGAGTATTTCCAGGTGATGATGTTTGTATAGATTTTGGAGACAATGGATGGAAGACTAACCTGGACAAGGTGCCTTTCTTCCTCATGGGCAAGGCTCAGGAAAGCCTTTCTTGGAGGGTCTGTCTGGAGAAGGCAGGACCATTAAAATCAAAGAAGAGCAATCATTGTCCTGTTCTGAAATAACACTGGTGACTCCCCAGTGGATAAGGGGAAATTCCAGATGTGAGGGGCTAATTCATCTGTAGAACAGTTTGCAAAATGTGCCCCACAGCCACCTGTACCTATCATCACAGGGACACTACCTTGTCTCCAGGTGGGCATGGAAACAGGACCCAGAGACAGAGGCCCAGAGTGACCTCTGCCTTTGCTCAGGGACCACAGGCCTACCTAGGGATGACTGTGTTGAGATGCACGCCACACTCCGCTTGGAGCTGTTGCTTGGTTCTTGTGTGGAATCCCCATAAACCTTGCTGTGTACTTTCAGCCCTGTGCTCTACGTTTGTGCCTGTGTTCACTGGTTCTGCTCTCCAGTGTGACAGACATCACTGCACACTGCCCATGTAGGACTGTTTCCTGGGACCAGAGTGTCCCCACCATTTGACTTCAAATACACATCCTCCCCTCCTGTCTCAGGGGAGAGCGGTATCCAGAAGTAGCAGCTGCCTCTGTGAATGTGGTTGTCCTTATTCTGTTGTGTTAGATAAGCACTCCTGTGCAAATGGGAATTTTAACACACATCAGCCCTTCTTACACATTTCTGATGTGTATTATACTGTTTGACAGAGGAAACTCTGGCTGTGGGTGGACATCCCTCCCACTAAGCCTGTTGTCTCTGGGGCCACAAATGTGCAGCAAGGGTCCAAGGCCCTGCCGTCCAGCTCTGTCCTGCCAGATCATCCCTGTGTGAGTTCACAGGGCAACTACTCTGTGAGCTAGGTAGGAAAAGGCTGTCCTGGCCTCAAGGGGCTCCTCAGGGACACCGTGACCTCCAACACTGCATCTTAGAAGAGTGGGTTGCTTTTCTTAATGCCTGCTTCAGGAGAAAAAGCTGGGCACAGACAGAGCAATCTGGAGTCGGGCAGGCATCCTAAGGAGTGTCGAGTTGTCCTGCAGGGAGAGGATGGGATCTGGGCTGGGGCTCCACTCTGGCCCAGACCACTTGCTGTGACTGACATTGGGATATTCACCTATGTACACAGTCCATGGTAGTATTTCCATGAATGACCTCAGGCTTCCTCCTCCCCTTCCCTTAGACCACCTGCCTGGCTCCACTGAGGTTCCACTCCATTATCTGGGTCCCTCTTGTATCCCAATGACTCCCTATCCTGCACACATTAAAGAAACGTAGGAGCCTCCACTCTCTGTGATTGGCTAATCTCCCTTAACATCATGTTCTCCAGCTCCTTCTATCTTCTTAAAAATGAATAATTTTCTCACTTTGTGTATTTGAGATATTGGTCATCTCTCAAGGGAAAGCTGGAAAAGATCTTCTCCCAGTCCATGAGCTTTCTCTTTACACTCTTGATGGTTTCCTTTGATGTGCAAACCTTTGTAGTTTAATGCATGCCATTTATTAACTCTTGCTTTAATACCCTGGTCTTTGGGATCTTGTTTAGGAAGTTCCTGCCTGTGCCTATATGTTGCAGTGTTGAATGTACGTCCTGCAGTAGCTTCACAGTATCTGCTCTAATTGCAGGGCCTTTAGTCCATCTCGAATTGACTCCTATATAGGGTAAGGAAAGGATTTAGTCCCATTTTTCTAGAAAGGATAACCAGTTTTCCCAACACCATTTCTTGAAAAGGCTGCCTTTTCTCCAGCACATGTGTCTGGCACTTTTGTCCAAAATCAACTGGCTGTAAGTGTGTGGGTTTCTTTCTGTCCCTTCTGTTCTGTTCCATTGCTCTCTTCCTCTGTTTTGGGGCCAAAACCATCTTTGAGCAAATGCAGAAATTGAAGGAATTAACCTCACATGGCCCACAGTCTGATCTCATAAACACAGTCGAACTTTTATTCAATGGGACACTTAAAACGTGTTAAAGATAAACAAAGGATCCAGTATAGGTAGACAAAAAATGGGTCTAAAAAAATGGAGAGATTTGTTGGAAGTAATCAATGAATTTGACCAGTACTAATTATTTAAAAATCCTGAAAATAATTTAAAATGCAAATATATAAGGAACTCAACTCAGTATTAAACAAAACAAACACACGTTGGGTTAAGTTATAATCAAAGGCGTGGACACCCGCCTTTGCGCTAAGCTCCTGGGACACGCTGGAGGGCTTCCTGTCCCTGTGCTGAGCTGCCCAGGACCGCAGTTCGGCCTCTCGCCCAGTGCACCTTCCACCACGCCAGGATTATTTTTCTTACAAAGTGTGCTGTTAAGTGTCCCCAGCAGGTGTGGCTGAAGCAGTCTTTTCTCTAATCACATCTGGGGTGTTCTTCCAGATATCACTTTTCTTGCGTGGCAGGCGCCTCATTGTCCTCTTGCTTCTGATTCCGCTGTTATCCACGCTCCTAAATTCTAGGTAGAAAATCACGGCTGGAAATGTCTCCTTAAGTTGTCCCATTCAGGTATTAAGCCAATATCTGATGTCCAGGGTTTCTCCTAGGAAGGCATGTTCATTTTGGCAGCCACCATCTTGCCCTGCCTCCTCCAAAATCAGATTTTAAACTTTCTTGAGTCCTGTGTGGTGGCTCATGAGTCCAATCCCAGTACTTGTGAGACTGAGCCATGAGGATTTCATATACAAGTCAAGCCTCACCTGTAAGAGTATTGAGAGGGCCATCCCACTCCCCTTATAAAATTAGGAATATAAGAGTATTGAGAGGACCATCCCATTCCCCTTATAAAATTAAAATATTAGGTTATAGAAGTAAGTTAAAGTGTTTGGAACTAATTTTTCTGTTAAGAATGTTTACAAAGTGTCTGGAACTTGTTTTTCTGTTAAGAATGTTTCCAAAGTGTCTGGAACTTGTTTTTCTGTTAAGAATGTTTCCAAAGTGTCTGGAACTTAACAGAAAAACAAGATGGCTGCGAAAACAAGATGGCTGTGAAAAACAAGATGGCTGCGAAAAACAAGATGGCTGCACTTGTTTACTCTGTAAACCTATTGCCTGTATCCCAATGTGAATGCCCCTTTGGGACTATAAAAGTAATGTCTGTTTTGGGTTCGGGGTCAAGCTCCGACAACTTGCCTGCTTTCTAAGAGGCTGAACATTAGCCCGGCTAAAAGGAAGCATTCCTTTGGTTGCTGCTGGACAATTCCTCTGAATGGCAGTTAGGCTTATGAAGGAGACTTGACCCTGGCCTGCCAGTAAGAGCTGCAGCACAATAAACTCTGCTTGTGATTTACATCCTTGGTGTGTTCTTTGTTATTTGGGTAAGAGGGCGACTCTTGGACCATAACACACCAAATTAGCAAGCCTCTCAACAACCTAGTAAGGCTATTTCAAAAAAATCTGAAAAAAATGGGTAAGGGTTTATCTCAGCGATAGAATTCCCCTATATCAAATGCACACACACACACACACACACACACACCTCCTTAGAACTTAAATCTGAGAAATGATCACTTGCTGAGTGTGTCATGAGCGCCCCCAGCAGGACCTATGTGTCCCAGCAGGAGGTTTGTGTCTGGGCTCACACTGAGGCCCCACACTGTGTCTTGCACAGTAATACAGGGCCGTGTCCTCAGGTCTCAGGTGGCTCATTTGCAGGTGCAGCGTGCTCTTGGAGTTGTCTCTGGAGATGGTGAACCGGCCCTTCACAGACTCTGCATAGTATATGTAATCACTATTATAACTAATGGTTGAAACCCACTCACGTCATTTCCCTGGAGCCTGGTGGACCCAGTGCATGCCATAGTCACTGAAGGTGAATCCAGAAGCCAGGCAGGAGAGTCTCAAGGAATCCCCAGGCAGCACCAGGCCTCCTCCGGACTCCACCAGCTGCACCTCACACTGGATACCTGTAAACACAGAGAATCCTGCTCAGGAAACTCCCACAGTCCACTGTGTCTCTCACTTTCATCCACTCACACACAGAGTCTCCTGTTCCCCATGAATTACCTTTTAAGACAGCAACCAGGAGAACCCAGCTCAGCCCAATCTCCATGGTGGGTCCTCCGTGTGCAGTCCTGATCCCTCACTGGGGTCTCCTGGGTGCAGGGCTGGGCTCCTCTGCCAGAGCTGCAGGGTCAGGGCTGGGCTGGTTTTAATCAGCAGAGGGTGGCCCTATTTACATGTCCTCCTGCCATATAGCAAGCTCTGCTGAGGACGACTCAGTCAGGGAGGGTCTCTGATCAGATTTAGGTGTACTGCGGTATTCTCCTCACTGATATCAGTCAGCAAAAAGCTATTTTCCTTAGAAGAGTGTACGTTCATGTGCATGGACTTAAATTATGTTTATTAAAATTGTGTATGAAATTTTTATTAAAATATTTATTTTATGCGTAAGCAAACGATGTGTGCCAGTTTTGGGAAATGGTTTTGGTACTAATTTCAAACTATACTGGAAAATTGCTCTGGTACTAATTCTAATTCCAAAATGTAAAAAGGGTAGTCAAGGCCTGGTTGCTGCCAGGCACTCAGGCAGCTGTTAACCTGCAGAATTCTGGGCACCAAATGTGATTAGCAAGGACTCAAAAGAGTTTTAGCCCAGGGCCTTTATATTTCAAAGACAAGTTTTACATAGTACATAACTTCTAACAGATAGGCCAACAGTGTCCAAGGAGCAGAAGGATGATACAGGCCTTGATGAGAGCAAATACCATGTGACCCCTGGCTCTGTCAACAAGTAACACATTTTGGTCTTGCACAAGAGAGCAGGGCGGCCCACATTTGCAGGAAGAAAGCTTTTGGTTAAGTAGGATGTAAGATACTATAGTGAATCCTCATAATCACATCAAAAGGCTTGCCCCAGAAAATGGGTGGATCTACAACTCGTTGGGTCAGGAAGACTATTGGCTAAAGCAAGGATGGCAGATAACAATCTTTATAAAAACTGCTCGGTATCAAAACTTCAGTGTCTTCTTTTCAAGTCACCCCCACTATGTCCTCTGATGTAGTGGTCTTCTGTCCCTTTTCTTTCTGCGTTTGTAATAATAAAAATTGCTTAAGCTTGCAGCAGTTCTCACTATCTTTTCTAAAAATAGCTAAGAACAAGAACCCACGCCTCCATCTCACACTGTTACACTATGAAAAACTACTCATTCGGTGTATATGTAACAATTCTTATTTCATCTTTACGTGTTGAGAGATAACTGTAGGTGTAGTCAATTTTATTTCTTCTTTAGGTGTTAAAATCAGCTCAAAAACATGAATAATTGTGCAGTGTTTCTGGAATGACAAGTATGGTAGGATGCTTCACAATGTCTGAATCCGTGCTCCTGGCCACTAGGCTACGCTGCCCCTTGAACCAGCTCCTGGATCGAGTTGCCCACCTAGTGATGTCTCAGAGCCCTCCTGTTGAGAGCTGGTATGCCTGTCATGCATTCTCAAGGTCACATATTGAATGTGCAGAGAGCCAGGTTCATGCTGATGTGTTTCTGGGATGGCAGAGATTTCCCATGCTGCTGTCTCCCTCTCCATTGGGCCCACTCAGTTGATTTATCTGTTTGTTAGAGATGGATTCAGACATGTATGATTGACGTTGCATACATGTGGCAAAATAAGAGTGAATATTGCTCAGAGTTTGCTGATGTTCCCTCCTGTGCAGGCCTCATAGGCCCTAAGACGGTGAACACGTGGATTTTCCCGATAATTCTACACTTTTATGTTCTACTTCCACTCAATCCCTTCTCCCCAGTTTTCTTTTAAAATTCATCTTAAAATTAATTTAATTAGTTTCATTTCTAGGATTTTTCATTTGTGTTTAATCTCTTGGGGGAGATGTTTCAATTGTCATGACTATTGTGAACCCACCATGTTGTTCTTAGCGAGTCAGAACATTCTTCGTTTTCATGGTGGATAGCATTTCTAGGTATGGACACACCACAGGGTATATGAGCAAGCTGCGGGATACTTGGATCGCTTCCAGCTTTGAATATCACACAAGAAGAGGCTACACACTTGGACGTGTTCATATCTCCAAAATATCTGGTTTTGAATCTGACACCAAACCAAAGTAAAAATATCAAATTTTAAACAATTCGTTAACTAGTTAATGCTACAAGAAAAAGAGACTTGACACACACAAGAATCAAGAATTTCAATGAATAAACAGACGCAGGATGTTAAATGATCCAATCACTGCTGCCAAGAAGTGATAGAAGTCGGGAGGGGTGAGTTTGGGAAGCAAGCCGCTCAGGCCAGCACTGTACCTTCAGCCTTTGAAAATGCCTGTCTCCTCTGCCTCCTAAGTGGCCATTGTGTGGGCTTCCAGCCTGACATACAGGGTCATCAGGAAGTGTCATTCAAGTGAGTGGATCCTGGAATGCCTGCTGCTGTCAACAGAGTTACCCTATGTTTATTGGTCTGCATTCGCTGCATGGGAGGGCTCCAGGCTATGGGATGGAACCAAAGGCAGTAAGAAGAAGGTTAGGTTCTAGGCCAGGGGGAGTGAGAGGTCTCAGTGGAGCCCGACCTTCCAGATCTTGATGTAATTTCCCATCAGTCCAGAGAGGTAGAACACATGTTATTAATTGGTGTATGAACTATGTCTTAATATTAAAATATTTGAGATATTGTAAAAATAATCTCAGGCAAGGCACTGAAAGGATAATAAACTGGTACAATAGGAAATTGGGACTCTTTGTGGAATTACTTAGTACCGTGTGGAAAAGGACTTATAGTTTGAAACTCTGAGAGGCCATACATGTGAGGGGTCCCCATTTCCCTTGAAGCATTTTCCTGAGATTTTAGACATATGTCAAGAAGCTCCATCCTCCACCAACCGTGTGCTGCATGAAAACTTGAAGAAGTTCCACTGAAAGGAATCCAACCCCACCTGCGTTTCACCAGCACAGAACAAGTTGTGGTTCTTTATCATCGAGGCTGCGCCCTACATGCTCTGTGGGAACCCACTGGAACTGAAGGGAGTAAAGGAAAGCAGCCACACTCTGCAAGAACCCCCCCACCTCTTGCCTAAGGAGAAATAGCCTCACTCTTCAGGAAAAGATAGAAATATTGACAACTAGGAACATGTGTGAAAAGCGGCAGCAGCTATGAGAAGGAACAGCTGTGAATGAAAACCAGACTCTCCGCCCAGGGTCAGGAACAAGAACACGGGATGTGGAGACACACAGTCTCTGTGATCCTGCCATAGGTCACATCACTGCTTCACCTTGAATTCCATGCACTTTCTTCATTGCAGCTGAGCGCAGCATGTGTATATCTGAAACCTCTCATGCAGTTTTAGTTCCTAACCCTGTCCAACGTCATACCCAGTGTGTTAATTAAGGCCTGCTTCTGGTGGTTTGTGCTCTGTCTCTGTGTGGACTGGGCCATGGAAGGGGTCGCTCCCTATAATGGTCCATCGGGGCAGGCCCCGGTTCCCTCCATGTTGACCTTCAGAAAGCAGAGCAGAGCATCACAGTGCTGCTCCCAGGGCATGTGTGAGGTCGAATTCAGGAGGAACAGAAGCACAGACTCTGAGCCTGGGTGCACAGGAAACCCCAGAGGCTGTTAGAAAGGGCACATCGTCCATGCTCCCCTGCTTTGCATAGGTGGCAGGCGCAGGCTGAGGCCAGCTGAGATCTTGTGCAGGAGGACACCAGGCTGTGCCTCTCTCTATGCTGTCCTGGCACAGTAACACGTGTCTGTGTCTGCAGGGCCCACGCTGGTCATGGTGAGGAACACCTGGTTGTTGGGGGTGTCCAGTTAGATTGTGAGCCGGCTCTTCAGGAATGGGCTGTAGAATGTATCATCATCCCAATAGATGCATGGCAGCCACTCTGGGGCCTTTTCTGGGGGCTGACAGATCCAGCTCACACCCACACCTGAAGTGCCCAGAGAAAACCCAGAGCAGGAGCAGGTGAGCCTGAGGGTCTTGGTGGGTTTCACCAGCCCAGGACCAGACTCCTTCAGTGTGACCTGAGACAGGACTCCTGTGGAGACACAAGAAGGAGGTGAAGAGGCTCAGGAAGTGCACAGGAGCCTTTAGCACTGAGGGAGCCCTGTCCCAGAGCACTCACAGGCAGGGGCTGTCAGCATCAGGACCGTGGAACATAGCATGTCCATGGTGGCACAGGATCACGGCCTGCCAAGGCTGGGCTTTTCAACCCAGTAGCAGGTGCAGCTGGAGGATATTTGCATTGCCCTCAGCTGGGGCCTGACACTGGTGGGAGGACTCAGGCCTCTGGTCGGGAGGGAGGAAGTCTGTGAGGAACAGCTCATGAGCGCTTGTGCATGGCTTCCACATCTGCTCCCCTTGCCCACCTGCCCCCAGCACCAGGCTCCTCAGGTCACACGTGCTCAGTAGAGCCTTGTGCTTTGAAGAGAGTCAGGACTGTGAGGCCCCTTCCAGCAGATGCTGACCTGCCCTTGGGTGGTCCCCAGGACCTGAGGAGGCTCTCCCAGGGGATAGGAGAAGAGACCAGCAGACGCCTTTCCTCCTGCTCTCAGGAAGTTGAGAGAAGACTGCCTGGGACAGTCTCATCCTGTTCCTTAGTGTCCTGCTGGTCACTGAGATGGGCAGAGAGTGCTGGATATCTACCAACACAGTGGACAGTGGATGGTCCATTCCCCTTACTGTGTAACAGCACTTGGTGCTCTGTATGTTTGCCATGTATGTGTCCTCCAGGAATGTGAATGGATAGCCACACTTGTCCTCTAGCCCAGTCAGGTGAGCGGCCACAGAAGACTGCACGCTGACTCTACTCTGCTCTCCCATGAGGAGAGAGGCTTGCGGCATCTCTGTGCAGTCAGGGACAGCTGAGAGCATGACCCCAGCCCCTCTGCATCTGCACTGGGAACAGGACCCATGAGATCAGGCCCAGGAGAGTCCCTCCAGCACAGTGCCCTCAGCACTGCATAAATAATGGCCGGAGATTTCCAGGACGACCCAAGGGCACGAGCACGTCCAGACTGGCCACTGTGAACTCCAAGATCACGTGGACTTTAATCATTTTAATTATTTCCTGATGAGTGTTCTCTAATTGTTGTGTTGATCTGAAACTCCATCTCTGCAACAGTTAAAGCCTTGCTGTGTTCACTGGTGTGTGTCACTGAGACTTTGATTCCAAGGTCAGCAAACAAGACTAAGAAGTAGAGCTCAGCTTATGGAATGAGCTCAGTTCTCTAGATTCAGAGAAGATCCTGTGAGAGCCTCAAGCAAGGGCAGAGCAGGACACTCAAGTTCACAAGGAAAGACCTCAGGGATTTGCAACAGGGCCCTCAAAGGTTCTCAGCTGATGGACCTGCTTTCTCATTAGTGTACCATGGTGTTAGCAGGAATAACATTGGCCTACGATGTGTGGAATGCATTGCGATGAATGGTTCTCATATAGTGGATCATAGGGAAGGATGCTCTTGAATAAGTGACATTCCTGAAAGACAAGGACTTTAAATGCCATCGGTCAATTTCACAATAAGAAGTTTGATATTACATATGAGAGATTATGTATATTGAGAAATGCTTCTTCTATTGTTCTTTTCGAGTTCTTGAGAGAATAAGATAATTGCTCATTATCTGCCCTCACAGAGAATGGTTTCTTGGTTGATATTTTATTTTCCCCCTATTTTCATCTATTATACTATTTTGTTCACAGTTCATTACGCTATATTTTATTTTTGTAACCCTTCAAATATAGAAGTATCAACTGTATAGAGGCTTTGAGTCAATTCTTCTTACTTAACATTATGCAAGTTTTGCAACATGGTTCTCTGGCAAGCCCATCAACATAATGACTAAGTGTGTAAGCACTGCCCATGTAAAAATATTTTAAAGATCTTCTGAATGTTCCAAACCTACTCAGTATATGATTTTGCTTGTGGGCACCTGCATTTTTAGAACATGAAGCTCCTCTGATCTTGCTCTTTATGCTATTGGACTTGCTGGGACGACCTCTTCTCATCTTTGATGCCTTTCACCACAGACTTAGGTTGCTTGGTACTGTATGTTAGGAGACCACAGTTTCTAAGCTGTGTGCACACAGTCAACAATACAAAACAACGAACATTTATTTTTAACTATTTTTTCGCAAAGATGTCATCTTCTCAACCATGCTAAACCAGCGTGTGAGTGATTATTATACCTGAGTGTCTACTCTAGTAAACATGCGTGTGGCTTTATGATCTAATATCATTTTTAAAGTATCATACTGAGAATTCTGGTATATCCTTATGCTTCATAAATTAATATGCTTTATAAGGCATGGTGTAACTATTGCCTTTTAATGATTTGAATTTATTTGTCAGGAAATATATTTTTGAGATAATGATATTTTGGGAACATTCAATTGTAGGGACTCTAGACAAGATTTTTTCAGTAGTTTATCTTTGATGTTATGGGATTAAGGATGATGTTACAAATCCATTTCAAATTGTTTCTATTACATTTTTTTAAAAAAATTCAGACACTTTCACACAGAGCCAGCAACAGAACGCTCTGGGGATTATTGCTAAACAGGAAACACAATAAACATATGAGAAAATAAATCCAGTAAACTTGGTGTGCACCTATTTCCTTTTCTTTGATCAGAAGCACCACCTGCATGTCCTGGGAAGCCCCTGCTTGTCTCCCATGCTCCTGAAGGTCTCGGGGTCTCCTGGATATATTCTGAGTGCCTCCTGCTGATCCTGAGCACCCCTTCTGGTCTTTGTCAGCCCTGATGCTGGTTTTCAGTTCCCCTGTGGACTGAGTACCCCTGCTGGTTCCCATCAGAACCAGCAGGATCTGAGAGTGCCCTCCTGTTGCTGGGAGCCTCTGCAGGGAGTTTAGTGTCTCGGCACACACTGAGATCCACACACTGAGGTCCCCTCACCGTGTCTTTGCACAGTAACACATGGCCATGTCCTCAGCTCTCAGGGTGCTCATTTGCAGGTGCAGCGTGTCCTTGGAGTTGTCTTGGAGATGGGGAATCATCCCTTCACAGATATGCCTCTTCCACATCCCTGGATCCTGGTAGGGCTGGAGCATGTAATAATCACTGCAGGTGAATCTCTAGGCCCCACAGGACAATCTCAGGGATCCTCAGGGTGCACATAGTCTCCGCTGGACTCTGCCGGCTGCACCTCAGAGCTGTAAACATAGAGACATCCTGGCCAGGAGTCTGCCACACAACCCTTGTGTGTCTCACTCATGTATACCCACATTCAACATCTCTTGTTTCCAAGAAACTGAAATGTAAAACAGCAACAAGGAAAACCCAGTTCAGCCAAACTCCATGGTGTGTCCTTGGTTTTCAGTGCTGACCACTGGATGGGGTCATCTGGGGAGGATTCTGGTGATGCAGCTGGTGACGCATCGCTGGGGCTCTTCACTCTTCTCCTGGATTTCAATGTAGTATTTTATGTTTTTATTGGTAGATTGTAGTTATATATTATCGTGAGGATCAAAGTCTTACAAACGAGTGTGCACGCCCGTCTTGGTGTCTTTTCCTTTTGACTACTTCTTTACCTGACAGTGATTTTGAGAGACACCTTCACACATGGGCATCACGCAATGAACTATTTCTTTTGTCTGCTCTTTCTCCCCCCCACTCTCTCCATGTCATTACCCACGATTCTTCTGGTCACTCTTCTCAAGTACCGAAAGTTCTTTTTGTTTCTTACTTTTTCTCTGGCTTCTGCATATGAGAGAGTACATTCATCTCTTGCCATTCTGAGACTGGCTGGCCTCACTTGGCATAATATTCTCTAGTTTCGTCCATTTGCCTTCAAATGCTATAATATCAAATTAGAAACACTATGGATCTAAAGGGAGATAATTTTTTGTTATAGGTTCATCCAGTTTCACTGAATTGTGTTTTTATGGATTGCAGATCTACAAACTGCAGATCATGAACTTCTGTGTTTAGCTGATATTAACAAACACTCTTCTAAAGTTTTGGCCTGGTTTGTGGCTCCTTGTAATAAATATGATGGCAATAGGCAATAGAGTGGTGCTCTGGTAGCATCCTCACTGCGGTGTCTCCCCAAAACCCACAATAGCAGCTGAGAGACAGGAAATGTATTTGCTCAGAGTTCTGGAGATTTCATAGTGTCAGTCCATGTTAAGCCAGTTTACATCAGTGGAGCCGAGAGATGATGTCAGGAGAGGGGGGCTCCCACACCATGGAGGCCTGAATCAAGTGTGAGAGCAAGGGGAAGAGGACCACATAGAGCCCTCAAGGCCACAGCCCAGGGGCCGTCCTGAGCAGACAACTCTGCCTCCCCTAGGGTTGCCTGGTCTGTGAAGTGAGGGCCAGTTTCTAGTAGCTTCATTTGGTACTCCATGTAGCCTGGTGCAGGCTCCATGTTCCGGTATGTTCTCCAACACTGGATTGATTGGTTTTCCTTTTATTTTGAGGCATTGTATAATGTGAAATGTGCACTGATGTCTTGATATGATATTTCTAGTGGCAGAGAAAATGCAGTGTGGGTTTTTGTGCATATCCTCTGGGATGGAATGTTTACACAAACTTTGCTTGTTTTATAAATTTCCCTGTTCTATAATGAAGATTTTAATTATATTGTGGGTACACTTATTTTGGTGGTCAAATGATTTGCAAATAATTATTCTTAGTCTGAAGATTTTCATTTGTATCCTTACAGTCATTTGAAAGTGTTTAACTTAGATGAGGTGCAGCCTATGTGCCTTCTTTGTTTATCCTGAGCTTTCATTTCAGTTACTATTGGTGGAATGCTAGTAATTTCATATTTTATGCATTATATCCATAAGTTTATCTTTCCAGATCACTTTTTTACTTCTGCCACAGCAGTGCTTGTGTATGTGTGTGTGTGTGTGCATGCTCACACATGTGTGTGTGCCTGTGTGCGTGTGTGTGCGTGTGTGTCTGCACTTGTCGCATGCGCGCACGTGTGTGTGTGCACGCGCATGTGCACCTATGTGCGTGCGTGTAGGTGCGAGTATTTGTGTGCACATTTGTGTGTGTCCACATGCGTGTGTGTACGTGTGTGTGTTGCCATGCTGACTGCAACCTGGCTCTGAGACTTCCTGTGTCTTTAGAGGAATAGATCACCCATCTATGAGGTCATGGACTCTGTCTGCAAGATGGGTCCCTCTGTTCTCCCAACACCTGAGAACCCTCCACATGATAGAGGGGCCCTCTGAACCACAGAGAGTCAGTTTTCCTCAGCCATCCCAGGTCAGTATGGCCAACATTGCCCCCTAACACAGGGGAGGTCAACCTAGAACCACATCCCAGCAGGTCCTTACAGAGCAGAGCCATGGGATCCTGCACAGGGTGACTGCTGGGGGCAGGAGATTTAGCATCTGCTTGCAGCAGATTGTAGACTTGGGACAGTGTCTGCCTGGCTCCTCCAGCCAGCTCTCCTGGCAGGGTGTGTCTTTTCTCCTGACATTGCCTCCCCTGGGCAGATGTGCTCCATGGAGAGACAACTCTTCTTTAAAACTGGAGGCTCCAGGATACAAGAACTGCAGGTAAGTTCATGTGTCTGCTGCCTAGTCTGGTCATCATAGCTCCAGCCTCCCCTCCATGGTGGACATGGGATGGGTTCATGGTTGTCTTGGGTTTGCGGGTCTACGCATGGCCTGAGGAGGACCGCGGGACCTGCAAAGAGGCCCTACACACCATCCAAACACCGACTTCCTGTTGCCTGCATCACCTCGCTTGACATATATGTGACATATTCAGACTCATCAAATCACGCCCTTGAGCCTGGCATGGTGGTGCATGCCTGTAACCCCAAAATTGGGACAATGAGAATGGAGGGTGGCAGACTTGAAATCACCACAGCAATTTAGCAACACTCTCAGCAAACTAGGATGACTGTGTTTCAAAAGAAAAACTATAAAGGGTGTGTTATTGATTGGTAGAATTTCTCTTGGTTAAACTCCCTGTAAACACACACACACACACACACACACACACACACACACACACACACAAACAAATACACTTAGAATTTTTGCCCAATAGATGATCACTTGCTTAGTGTGACCTCAGCACCCTCTGGAGAAGCTCTGTGTCCCTGCAGGAGGTTTGTGTCTGGGCTCACACTGAGGTCCCCACACTGTGTCTCTTGCACAGTAATACAGGGCCGTGTCCTCAGGTCTCAGGCTGCTCATTTGCAGGTACAACGTGTTCCTGGAGTTGTCTCTGGAGATGGTGAAGCGGCCCTTCACAGACTGTGAGTAGTTTATGGTACTGCTACTACTACTAATGTAAGAGACCCACTCCAGTCCCTTGCCTGGAGCCTGGCGGACCCAGTGCATGCCATAGTTACTGAAGGTGAATCCAGAAGCCAGGCAGGAGAGTTTCAGAGACCCTCCAGGTGGCACCAGGCCTCCTCCAGATTCCACCACCTGCTCCTCACATTGGACACCTGCAAACACAGAGAATCCTGCTCAGGAAACTGCCACAGTCCACTGTGTCTCTCACTCCCGTCCACTCACACTCAGCGTCTCCCATTCCCCATGAATTACCTTTCAACACAGCAACAAGGAGAACCCAGCTCAGCCCAAACTCCATGGTGGGTCCTCCGTGTGCAGTCCTGATCCCTGACTGGGGTCCCCTGGGTGCAGGGCTGGGCTTCTGTCCCAGAGCTGCAGGGTTAGGGCTGGGCTGGTTTTCATCAGCAGAGGGCAGCCCTATTTGCATGTCCTCCTGCCATATAGCAGGCTCTGGTGAGGACGACTCAGTCAGGGTAGAGGACATGGTGACTGTAAGTGCCCTGGGGTAGTTCGCCCACTGACTCCTCACCAAAATAATGTCATTAGAGCCAGCTTCCATGACAGAAACGCAGCCTAAATGTAATTTTACATAATAGTTTTTAAGATCCGTCATATTTTCAATAAAGCCATTTTTGCTCGATAAGTGAAAGTTACACTTCCGTGTGTACATCGCACCAATGGCCTCCTGTAATTTTCCCTGGCACTGACGTAACTTCATAGGGATAGCAGTATCAATTCCTTTCTGAGGTGTGAAATTCAGCTCAAAAGCATGGATACATTGTGCAGTGTTTCTGGGTCTCAGGCTGTGCTGCCCTGGCCCAGAATCCTGATAGAGACCTGCCTCGCGATGTTTGCAGAACCCTCCTGTAGTGAGCGAGTGAGATGTTCATGACCCTGTGTTCTCCTGAGAGTGCTTGGACGCCAGGCTCATGCTCATGTTTTTAGGCATCAGGGAGTCACACGCAAGGGTCTGCCTTACATCAGCCAGACTCACCTGTGTCACCCACTCAGGGGGCTGTGGCTGTCATAGCTTAAGTGTTCCGTAGTGAGAGTGCTAAGCACGAGCTCATTTTCACTCCTGTGCAGACATCACAGACCCTGACACTGAACACATGGACCTCCTAGTTCCACTCTTGGCCCTGATTTCTCCCTCCACTTACCCCCTTATACATGACCACTGAACTCTTACCTGATGATGACTTAATTAGTGTATGAATTGTAGAATTCATAGGGCTGTTTCATGTGTTTGGCATCCTTCACTTTCTTAAGCGTTGGGGCTCACCACCGTGTATGGAGTCAGGAAAGCCTTCATGTCCACGATGGAGGCCTTTCTAAGGATGGATCTGCCACATTTTATACAAGCAGGCTTCGTGGTCTTTGAGTGCTTCCAGTTGCTGAGGATCACTCAGGAAGCCGTCACTCACAACCTCACCTGGGGCCACGGAAGCAGGAGCTCCTATGAGTATCTATGCCTGGATTCACACTAACTTCCCCAGTGAGTCAAACACTCAGATTAAAGATGGGTAGAAGACATGAGAAGACATTTCTTGAAAGCAAATTAACGATGCCCATTGGTATGTGAAGAAAGCCTCCACCTCTCTAGTCCTTCCAAGATTCAGATCAGAACCGGCAGAGCGATCGTCCCATATCATGAAGACCGGGCTTCCTCCACGGTCCCCTAGACAATCACCCGATGAGCTCAGGATGCGATCCTCCATGATGGCATTCATTTGTGGAGTAGAGCAGGTTGATCTCACAGATGCAGAGAACAGAATGGAGATTCTACACTGTGTGGCCATCAGATGAAGGCAGTGTGTGACCCCATCAGCCGGTGGGTCTGTGCAGGTGAGTAGGAGGGAGGAACTGTGCGTTCACTGAACACCGGGATGAGTATAGGTAATGAAGATATGCAAATGCCCAGAAGAGAGGCTTCTAAAGGTCAGTAGCACAGAATGGGAGAGAATAAATGGGAGGGAGGCATGCTTATTAGCCTGACTTGATCACACAGTGTCCACCATCATGCACCATCACACACCATTAAATGAAATATAAAGAAGCGCGCGGCTGTTCTCGCACTGATGCCCCTACCCTCTGAGCAGTCCGCTCACGGGAACCTAAGTATCTGCAGATACTCATCCAGAGGCAGAGTCGAGACAGATCAAGAGGGGGACAGGAGTGCGTGTGGGAAAGGAGGATGGAGGGCGGAAGGAAGAAGGCAGGCTGGAATGCTGACAAGTCCTTATCTTTCCAAGTTCACAAAGTTGATGTTTTAATTTAAACCTACAAATTATTGTTGAATCACAGTCTCACATCCTAACGTGGTCCAGAGTAATAGGGACATCCATTAAACAACACTTGCTGACTTCTCCCTGTCCACCTCCCTCCCTCCCCTTGCCCATACACGGTATGTGGGTGGCCGTTGGTACACATATATATGTACACAATGATTTATGTTATTTAATTAAGGTCCATAGGCATAATGGCAATTGGTATACACACATATGTACGTTATAATTGATAATTATTCAACTAATGTTTCTTGACATAACGTTGGTGGACTTGAATCCCCGATCCCTCCCCAGAGGACTCCTTCATCCACTGGGCTTTCTTCTTCATTATCTAAAGTCTGATTTGTATCTTATGACTCCATAACTTGCACAGAGGAGAGAAGACACAGGACTCTCCACATTCTATGACTGGCCATTCTCACTCCACATGATATATACCAGTCCACGCATTTTTCTGAAAATGACATAATTTTGTTGTTTTTGTTATTGCTAAGTAAATTTTCTGTGTATATCCTATGCTTTTGCAATCCATTCACCTGTTGATGGACACCGAGGTTGGATACATGCTTTGATTATTGCAGCTTGTGCTATTATAAAAGTATATGCATGAATTACTGCAATGTTCTAATTTCAGTCACTTTGGTAGATACCCAGGAATGGTAGAGCTGGATCTTACGGTGGATCCATTCCTAGTACTCTGAGGATCCTCCACGCAGATATCCATAGCAGCTGACTCATTTGCAATTCCCCACTCTGTATGAGTGTTCCTGTTTCCCTATGTCCTCACCAGAACTCACTGTTGTTTGTTTTCTGGATTATTTTCATTCTAATTCAAGTTACATGGCTCTCAGTGTGGTTTTGATTGGCATCTCCCTGATTGCTAGCAATATTGAACATTTTTCCATATATTTATTGGCCAGTTGTGTTTCTTCTTTTGTGAGGGATCTATCCATGTAATTCAATTGTCCAGTACCTGATTGGATCATTGGTTTTCATTGTTTAGTCTTTTAAGTACTTTGTATCTTTTAGATATTAGTCCTCCTCAGAGGAACATCTGGGAAAAGATCTCCCATTCTGTAGGCTTCTCTTTAGACTCTTTTGGTATCTTGTTTTGCATAACAGAAACAATTTAGTTTAATGCAAACCCTCTTGTTAATTCTTGTTTTAATTTCCTGTGTCTTGGTGGTCTTGTTGAGGAAATGTCTATCTGAGCCGCTATGTTGGAGATCTGGACCTTTGCCACCCTGCAATTATTGCGAAGCCTGTGGTCTAGGTCCCAGGTTACCTCAGGTCCCTTCAGGAAGAGCCCGTCATTTCTCAGTCCAGGGGAGTTTAGCAGCAGCTGCAGGAGCTCACTGTGTGGTTTTGTTAGGACGTCTGCAGAGTGTTCATGATGTTTTCAAGCATGGAGAAGAGAAAGCATTGCTTTGCGTATTAGTTCTCTGCACCCTCTGGCTCCACAGGATTTAGTTTCTTTGCTGGAGTTGGTGTGGGTGAGATGCTGGATTCCGGCACCTTGTGGCTCCTGCAAGGGCTCATCACTCTGGTGCCCGCTTCTGCTCCCTGCTCCTCAGAGGAGGCACGTGGAGCTCTTCCCTCCTCTGCTCTCTGTGATGTCTCCAATCAAGCATGTTCCAACCATCTTTTTTCTCTTGAGTCTGACTGCTTTTCTTCTCTCACCAAGAACCTCATTTTGCTGATGGAGTTCCACGTTTCCCAGCCACCAAAACACACGCCTTCCTCCATTCTGCCATCTTTAATCCTCTCTATCCAGATTCTTTATAGTGCAATATGCTGTGCAACTCATGTTTGTAGCACATCCAGTATTGAACCACACACTGTATAGAGGATTAAGAGAGTTCTAATTTTTATTATAAAGTTTGTAAGTTTGTTTCCTGACATGTGCTCATTGCAATATGGGTTTTTGTGCAACATTGCCCATGTACATACACATTTTTAACCCCTCAATAAATAATTTTCATTTTCATGCCTCCATTTATGTGAAGTCAAGTGACTGTGATCTTGTTTCACTGGGCTGCGAGAGGTACAGCAGTGACCTTTGCCATCCTTGACATAGGTTGCCTGTAACCATTTCAGATGACCAGTTACAAGGCTCTGAGGTGCACGGTTAAAACAGTATTTGAATGTATTTTCTGCTTTCAATATTTTCTTCTGAATGTGGGTAATCCTGTCCTACATGTTACACCACATTAAGAGTAATTAGTATTTCTAGAGTTTATCATTGTTAATGTGTATGTGCTTTAGTTGGATGATTTGTTGTGATGGGAAGAATGACTAGTTCTGTGTGTTTATGTTATTTCTGAAATCAATAACTAGGTAATTGTAGTTGATGCTTTAAAACTCCTGCAAATTGTTTGTGATAAATAATTGTTATTAGTGATGATTTGAAAACTTAGAAAGTAGAAATTACAGTTTTGAGGATTTCATAAATTATTTTAATTGGTGCATTGTTGCCATTCTCTTCATGAGGTACAAGATGCACACGTCATCACTAGCTCCTCCTGGGTCCCACCCCCAGTGCCTCCTTCCTCCCTCCTCTCTCCTCATGATTGACTTTGATATGTTTATGAATGTACACCATGCATCGTAGAGAATGTTCTCTTCATCCCTCTAATGCCCGAGGTTAAATAACCTTCTCGTCTAGTTTAACATTTATATTCAGGATTAAAGGAAATTCAATGGGATTCAGGATTAATGGTAAATCCATTTCAAACTGTCATATTAAATGTATTAATACTGATAACTACATTGTAGGCTTACAACATAATAAAGAGGACTTTCTAGGGAAAACAGTTATAGATAATGAAGTCAAAAACAGCAAAAAATAAAAGAATTCCAATGAACCCATTCTCAATCTGTTTCTATTTCTTAACCAGAAGCACCACCTAGAGGTCCTGAGCACCCCCTGCTGGTCCTGGGCACCCTGCAGGAGGTTTGTGTCTGGGCTCATACTGAAGTCCCCACACTGTGTCTTGCACAGTAATACAGGGCCGTGTCCTCAGGTCTCAGGCTGCTCATTTGCAGGTGCACCGTGCTCTGAGAATCGTCTCTGGAGATGGTGAATCTGCCCTTCACAGATGCAGCATACTCTGTTGTGCCACCATTGCCTTTGTTTCTAATAACACCTACCCACTCCAGCCCCTTGCCTGGAGCCTGGCGGACCCAGTGCATGTAGTAATCACTGAAGGTGAATCCAGAGGCCAGGCAGGAGAGTTTCAGGGACCCACCGGGCAGAACCAGGCCTCCCCCGGATTCCACCAGCTGCACCTCACACTGGACACCTGCAAACACAGAGAATCCTGCTCAGGAAACTGCCACAGTCCACTGTGTCTCTCACTACCGTCCACTCACACTCAGCGTCTCCTGTTCCCCATGAATTACCTTTCAACACAGCAACCAGGAGAACCCAGCTCAGCCCAAACTCCATGGTGGGTCCTCCGTGTGCAGGGCTAGGCTGATCACTGACTGGGGTCCCCTGGGTGCAGGGCTGGGCTCCTGTCCCAGAGCTGCAGGGTCAGGGCTGGGCTGGTTTTCATCAGCAGAGGGCGGCCCTATTTGCATGTCCTCCTGCCATATAGTAGGCTCTGCTGAGGGAGGACTCAGTAAGGGAGGGTCTCTGATCAGATGTAGGTGAACTGGGGAGTCTGCTCACTGACAGCAGTCAGCAACATGTGATTTTATTAGAAGATAGTGCTTTGATAAGCACACCCTTTAAATCATAGTTTTATATGTAATTGCATATAGAATATTCTTTTATTAAAATATTTCATTATTATCTAAGTGAATCAAGAAAACTGTATTCATTCAATCTATGTTTAGTATTCTTATTTCATTTACTTGTACAGAGATAACCATGTAAATTATTTCAATTTTATTTTGACTTTTCTCTGTTCTATTTGAAACAATGAATGCCATTGGCAATGTTTCTGGATTGACATGCAGGATAAGATGCTTCTCATAACTGAATCCATGCTCCTCACCACGAGGCGACATTGCCCCTGGACCAGCTCATGGATGTGGGGCTTGCCTAGTGATGTCTGCAGGACCTTCCTGCTGAGGGCAGGTGTGACTTTCATGCACCCTGTCTTCCCTTAATGAAGGTGCAGAATTCCAGGTTCATGCTGATGTGTTGTCAGGAATCACAGAAAATCCCTGCACTACTGTCTACCTTTTCATCACACCATCACCTGAGTTATCCAATTATTCATTATAGATGGATCAAGGGACTATGATTGATGATAGTGTAAATATCACATAGGGGAGTAAAATTTGATTATTTCCTGGTGTTCCCTCCTATAAAGCCTTCATGGACCCTACAGTGAGCATGTCAAGCCCTACCATTGCTCCTGCCCTCTCTACGTCCTCCCTCCCTTCTCCCACAGGTCCCTTGATAAACGCATCTTCTAGGTAATTTAATTATCCTTGTCTTTAGTGGACTTAAAATGTGTGTTTTGCTTTTCTAGGATTAAAGCATGTGTTTAGTTTATTGGCGTCTTTCAATTGCCATGAGTATCACCAACTCATCATGATGTAATGCGTGTCAAACCTTCATTTTCATGATGGGTAGCATTCCTAGGATGGACACAAAAGAGGTTAATAAGGAAACTGCAGGATCCTTGGGCTGCTTCCACTTTCTGAGTATCACATGGGAAGCAAGAACTCACTTGGACATGTTCATATACTATAAAATGTGGTTTTAAATCTCACACCTAAATGAAAATACAAACTATAATTTTATACAAAGAATTGGTCAATGTTTTAAATAAAAAAGACTTTAAACACAAGACAGTCAGGAATTCCTATGAGGAAAGGACCCATGATATCAACAGTGCAGTCACTGTTTCCAGGAAGTGGTCGATGTGAGGTGAGTGTGGGAACCAAGTTCCTCCTGCCAGCACCGCACCTTCTGCCTTTGGAAGCAGCCTGTCTCTCTCTGTCTTCTCACTGGCCATCGTGTGGACACAGCAGGACATATGGATTAGAACACAGAGTTCAAGTGAGGACATACTGTGAAGGACACTGCCAACAGGTCCGCCCTTCCTCTTTTATTTGATCTGTATTCTCTTCATGAGAGGAATACAAGGCAATGAGATTGGGAATATGGGAGTATGTCACTCAGAGTTACAAAGCCTTCTTGTTGATGAATCCCTGATGACTTTATTCTTTCTATTTTTAACTGGAAATGTAGAAAGTATAATGTGTCTTTCTTTCTGTTTAATTTTGGAATTAGAAAGTTTGTTATCCGGCATAAAAGGTCAACAGATGGAAAGACTTTTGTTGCAAGGTGTGTCAGGCCCAATTTCTCCTGCTGTGATGGTTTGGATATGAACTGTCCCACAGAAGAGCATGTGCGCCAGGCGACGCAGCCAGCGCCAGGCTTGGGACATGGCAGGAGGTGGTGTGTCATTGGGGAAGGGCCTAGGACTGTGTATGTCCCTGGTCCCGTCTTATTTCTCTGCTTACTGCAGAGAAACTGCCAGGTCTTTGATCAATCTCAAGGTCACTCCTATGTAGGGCAAGGAATGGATTTAGTCCCATTTTTCTGCAGATGGATAACCAGTTTCCCAACACCGTTTGTTGAAAAGGCTGCCTTTTCCCCAGCACATGTGTCTGGCACTTTTGTCCAAAATCAACTGGCTGTAAGTGTGTGGGTTTATTTCTGTCCCTTCTGTTCTGTTCCTTTGCTCTCTGCATGTGTTTTGGGGCCAAAACCATCTTTGAGCAAAAGCACAAAATGAAGGAATGAACCTCACATGGTTCACAGTCTGATCTCATAAACACAGTCTAACTTCTTATTCCATGAGACACTTAAAAAGTGCTAAAGATAAACGAAGGATCCAGTATAGGTAGACAAGAAACGGGTCTAAAGAAATGGAGAGATATGTTGGAAGTAATCATTGAATTTGACTTGTACTAACTATTTAAAAATCCTGAAAACAATTTAATATGCAGAATATATAAGGAACTCAACTCAGTAGAGAACAAAAACAAACACATGTTGGGCTAAGTTATAATCAAAGGCATGGACATGGTTCTTTAAAAGGCAGGCCTAGAGGTACAATCAAGACATTCTCTAGAGAAGCTCAGTGTCCCCGTCATCAGAGACAGGAAACCAGATCCACCGTGTGATTTCTCTTCCCCAGGTCAGAATGGCTCTGACCAGAACACTGGAGACCAAGGTCTGGAGGAGGTGGAGCAAGGAGCTCAGTCCCTGCTGGGCTGCAGGTCAGCACAGCCACAGGAAGGTGGTGTGAAGTGTCAAGCAGTGAAGGTGCCCCTCTGTGGGATCCAGCAGGACACACCCCAGGGAAACGACGTCAGCCTCCCTAAGGATCCCTGCAAGCCCAGGGTTACTCCAGCACTTCTCACCAAGCCAGGGCGTGCAGTGAATGGAAATACCCAGATACGGAGTGTTAATAAAAGAAGATATGCCTTGGGGAGTTCTACTCGGCCTCCAGAGACACAGTTCTGCCATTTTCCACTTCTGAATGGCAAGTAGGAATCCTTCTTTCAAAATGCCCTGTCAAGATTTAACTCCTGAGAATATTCCTGGGATTGGGGAAAACTGACCCTGCACACACTACCAAACCAGAATGAATGTCCTGAGACAGTGTCTCTTCTTTACTTATCAACCCGTTTGTCCTTCACAAGAGGCTTCCCTGTTCCTTAGAGAGTCAGTATGTCAAAGTAAAAGTCTTTATCTATCTGCTTGATGTACGTGTGACATCACCAGACCCAATATTCCTTACTCACTGTCTGGGGTCTCTGCTGTGCTTTTTGTCATAAATAACAGGTTCTGAGGTTGTTGTCATGACTGTGGCCAGCACAGGGGCATCTGTTCTCCTACTCTGGATTGCTGACCCCTCTCTCACCTGCTGTCAGCAGGCCCTGGGTGCTAATCCTTGCAAATAGGCACTTGGAGAATTTTGCATTAGTACCATGTGTTTTATTTATTTATTTTTAATTTAATTTTTATTTGTTTATAAGTGGAACATATTGAGAGTGGTGTACATTTACATTGTGCTTCATGCCCTTCCCCTCCATTCCCCCCCACCCCATAGAGAGTGTCCAGGTTAATCATGTAGTATTTATGCTATTACACATATTCGTATGTACCTCCTCCATTGAACAACCTCAGCTTTCTTCCTTTCCTATCCTTCCTTTCAAGCTTTGCTGAGATTTCCCCTCCATCATTTGGAATCCCTCTGGTAGTACCGCTATACACTAGCTTGGACATATTAGAGAAAACATATGTCCCTTCTCTTTGTGTTCTTGACTAATCTCACTTAACATAATGTTCTCCAGCTCCCTCCATCTTCTTGCAAATGCTATACTTTTCTTTATAGCTGAATATAATTCCATTGTGTGTATTTCCCATAATTTTGCAATCCATTCATCTGTTGATGGAGATCTAGGTTGGTTCCATATACTGGCTATTACAAACTGTGCTGCTATGAACATGGGTATGCACATGTTAACGTAGTTCTCTGATTTCAACCCCTTTGGGAAGATACCCTAAATGGTATAGCCGGATCAAATGGTGGATCTATTCCCAGTTTTCTCAGGAATCTCCACACTGATCTCCATAGTGGCTGAATTAGTTTGCACTCCCACCAACAGTGTAAAAGAGTTCCTCTTTCCCCACATCCTCACCAGCAATTGTTGTTTGATTTCTTTATGTTTGCCACTCTGATTGGAGTTATATGGAACCTCAGCGTAGTTTTGATTTGCATCTCCCTGATGACTAGTGATGTTGAACATCTTTTTATGTATCTATTGGCCATTTGTATCTCTTACTGAAGACCTTTTTCATGTATGATTTTATTCATCATCACAAGACCCCTGACCCTAATAATAATAATAATAATAATAATAATAATAATAACGATAAGGCAAATGATAGCAACAAGGGTGGAAAACATTGTTTCAAGTTTCAAAGGGAGAATACAACAAAAGATGATTGCTGTCAACTAAAATAAAGCTCAGCATTTTAAAAAAAATTTGTACTGATGATTGTCTACTTATTGGAAATTCACTGGAGCCAATTCAGATAGACTTTTTTTTTGTGGTACTGGAGATGAAACCCTTCTACTTCCGGACTACACTCCCAGACCTATTTTATATTTCATTTGGAAATAGGGTTTCTTAAGCCAGCACGACTGGCTTTGAACTGCGAGATCCTCCTGTCTCCGCCTCCCAAGAGCGGGGATTACCAGTGTGCGCTACCACGCCCGGCTCAGATAGATTTTAAAGGAACATGTGGCACTCATGCGTGCATACATGGGAAGCATGAATTAGACGGATTGTTATGCTCACAAGCAGTCTCACAAAAGCATTGGCACCAGGTCGAGGATGGCCGCATTTTCTAGCAAACATCTTCTCTGTCTCTGTGCACACCACTATGTAAGTATTCTTTAGGAGAGCACTCTATCACTGTCTCCAAGATGAGTAAAGACTCTGCAGAACTGATGAAAACTATAAACCAAATGGCCTTAATAGACAATACAGAATATTTCAACCAGAAAAAACAGAATACACATTCTTCTCAGCAGCCCATAGCACCTTCTCCAAAATAGATCACATTCTGGGGCACAAAGAAAGCACCAGCAAATTCAAAAGATGTAATATAATTCCCTGCATCTTTTCAGATCATAATAGAATGAAAGTAGAAATCAACAAGAGGAAACCCAAAATAAACTATTTAAATACATGGAGATTGAATGATACACTCTTGAACGACAAGTGGGTAAGAGCAGAAATTAGGGGAGAAATAAAGACATTTATGGAATTAAAAGAAAATAGAGAAACAACTTACCAAAATCTATGGTACACTTTGAAGGCAGTGTTGAGAGGAAAGTTCATAGCATTGAGTGCCCACATAAGAAGAATAGAAAGCCACCAAGCAAACAACCCAATGACACAACTCAAGGACCTAGAAAGACTGCAACAGTCTAATCCCCAAGCCAGCAGAAGGCAGGAAATTATTAAAATCAGAGCATAAATAAATGAAATAGAGAACAAAAATCAGTTCAAAGAATCAACAAAACAAAAAGCTGGTTCTTTGTTTTGCTAGTGTAGAGTCTTTTGAGCTCTTTGTATACTCTGGATATTAGCCCCCTATCAGAATGGTGGCTGGTAAAGATCCTTTCCCGTTCTGTAGGCTTCCTCTTTAGGTTATTGATAGTTTCCTTTGATGAGAAGAAACTTTTTAGTTTGATGTTATCCCACTTGTTTATTCTTGCTTTAATTTCCTGAGCTTTGGAGGTTTTGTTGAGAAAGTTACTGCCTGTGCCAATATGTTGTAGTGTTGAACCTATGTTCTCCTCTACTAACTTCACAGTCTCAGGTCTAATTTCTAAGTCTTTGATCCATCTTGAGTTGATTCCTGTGTTAGGTGAGATATAGGGGTTTAGATTCATCTTTTTACAAATGGATAGCCAGTTCTCCCAGCACCACTTGTTGAAAAGGCTGTCTTTTCTCCAGCGTATGTGTTTGGCCCCTTTGTCAAAGATTAATTGACTAAAGATGTGTGGGTTTGTTTCTGCATCTTCTATTCTAATCCACTGGTCAGTATATCTGTCTTTGTGCCAGTACCATGCTGTTTTTACTACTATTGCTCTATAGTATAGTTTGAAGTCTGGGATTGTAATGCCTCCTGCGTGTTTCTTGTTATTGAGAATTGCTTTGGCTATTCTAGGTCTTTTCTTTCTCCATATGAAGTTCATGATTGATTTTTCTAGGTCTCTGAAGAATGTCACTGGTATTTTAATGGGAATTGCATTGAACCTATAAATCAGTTTTGGCAGAATGGCCATTTTGATGATATTTATTCTGCCTATCCATGAGCACGGGAGATCTTTCCATCTTCCAAGGTCTTCTTCTATTTCTTTCTTTAATGTTTTATAGTTTTTGTTGTAGAGGTCTTTTACATCTTGGGTTAGGTTTATTCCTAGGTATTTTATTGGTTTTGAGGTTATAGTGAATGGAATTGTTGTTTTTGTTTCTTTCATTGTGGATTCATTGTTGGCATAAAGAAAGGCCACTGATTTCTTTAGGTTGATTTTGTAACCTGCGACTTTGCTGAATTTGTCAATCAGCTCCAGAAGTCTTTTGGTTGAGTTCTTTGGGTCTTCCAGATAAAGGATCATGTCATCTGCGAATAAGGAAATTTTACTTCCTCTCTTCCTATGTGGATTTCTTTGATTTCCTTCTCTTGTCTGATCAAGAAATGGGCAAATGAACTAAATAGACACTTCACAAAAGAAGAGATACAAAGGGCTAATAGATACATGAAAAGATGTTCTTCAACACTGGCCATCAGGGAGATGCAAATCAAAACTACACTGAGATTCCATCTAACCCCAGTCAGAGTAGCAAGCATAAAGAAATCAAACAACAACAAATGCTGGCGAGGATGTGGGGAAAGAGGAACTCTTTTACACTGTTGGTGGGAGTGCAAACTAGTTCAGCCACTATGGAGATCTGTGTGGAGATTCCTAAGAAAGGTGGGAATAGATCCACCATATGATCCAGCTATACCACTCCTGGGTATCTTTCCAAAGGGGTTGAATTCAGAGAAATACAGCAACATATGCATACCTATGTTCATAGCAGCACAATTTGTAATAGCCAAAATATGGAACTGTTGCAGACTAAACTCAGTCGGGTCGTTATTGTCCGCTCCCGGTCAAATCCTCAGAAAGATGGGGCAAAAGGCAGGTGAAGTTCTGCAGAAACTTATCTGCAGCGATTCTTTCCCCTCTATGAATTTCTTAAGTTTTTTGGTACAACGCTTTGGAAAGAACCTGAGGTGGACAAAGGCTTCTTGAGCCAATGACACTTTATTACAAAAACCCCAAGAAATTTATACCCTTCACCAGTAAAGTTAATAATAAGAGAAAGAGGGGTGGGTGTCTTTCAGCTGGCTGTTGGCCTTCGAAAGATTAACTCCTGATCCTCTCCAAGGTCTCGCAGATAAGCAGTTCCAGGTGGCAACCTCCCAGAATAAACTGGCATAGTCAAGGCTTGGGAGCTTCTCGGGGAATCTTCTTTAACTTTTCCTGGAACTTTCCATCTTTTGGGCTCAGTTCATATAGCAAGTGTGGGGAAATGTGGTGATTCAGGTGGATGTGATGGAGTTTCTTCAGGTGTTGGCATCTTATCTTCTAAATTTGAAAGCTTAAGCATACTCACAACACAGTTTGGCTGACAAAATATCACAAACAACACCACAAGGTTCTTAGTTCTAATTGTCAGATGTATTTCCTTAACTGCTGAGCACTCTTCTTTAGACAACAAGCCTATTAAAAGCCTACTCATTTTTAATAATCCACTTCCCTGTCACAAACTCTCTGCAGCCTGTTTCTAACTTTCTAATTCCTTTCTTTCCCAGTTGGGACTTTTTTATGATAAGCTCTTCTTCATGCAAAAATGCTTTTCTTACTCTTACGGTATTTCCTTTCCTTCATATATATATATTTAGAACGTCTGTCCTTTATTTTGTCATATTTATTTCTAACCATGCGGCCAGTCTCCCTATCTCCAGGAATGCTCACACTGAGGTAAAAGTCAACAATCTTTTTCCTTGGGTCTATTGTATTTGGGCAGCTAAGTTGTTTATCAACTAAATTGCTTTAAGGTCACACACAAGGTTTTTATCTTCTCTGTCTCTAGGCAGGATTTCAAGGGTAAACAATAATTTTGAACTGAGCTACTTTAAATGAGGGTCAGAGGCCATTTGTGATTGTTGCAGCTGGAATGCTTATCACAGCGTCTGAGTTCTGGCCAGTTTTTCATTATTTTTGAGCAGAGCCAAGGACGTTTAGACAAATTATTAGAGAATTTATTTCCACGGACTCAATGTTATAGTCCTGATCTCACATCACTGGAGCAATTTGTGTAGAGAGTTAAAAGGAATCATTACCAAGAAAATAATAGTCATGAAGGGTATCTAAAAGTGGGGGGTACTTTGGCCAGAGACGACACCTCCTTCTCGGGGCTTGTTGCCGATTAACTATGTGGAGTGGGGTCTCAACACATAGATGCCGAGGCGGCAGGCGGTCTTGGCATGGAACCAACCCAGATCACCATCAACAGATGAATGGATAGCAAAACTGTGGGAAATACACACAATGGAATTCTATTCAGCCATAAAGAAGAAAAAAACAATATCATTTGCAAGAAGATGGAAAGCCCTGGAGAGCATCATGTTAAGTGAGATCAGCCAAGCACAGAAGGAGAAGATACACATGTTTCCTCTAATATGCCCAAACTAGAAAACACAAAGGATACCAGTGGGACTCCAGATATTACAGGGGAAATACTAGCTAAGTTTTAATGGAAAGATAGGAGAGGAGAAAGGCCGATCTTGATTAATGAGGGTCTACACCTGAACATGTGTAAAATTATGAATAAGACATGGTTAACCTGGACAACCATTGGTGGGAGGGGGGAAGAGAAAACGGGGGTGGGGGGGAGAGGGCACCAAATATAGTGTAAATGTATACTATTTATGTTCAATAAAAAAATTGTTAAAAAAAGCTGGTTCTTTGAGATTAATAGATCTGACAAACCCCTGGCAAACCTAATCAAAAGAAAGAGAGAATCAACTCAAATTATTAAAATCAGAAATGAAAAAGGAGACATCACCACAGATGGAGGGGAAATTCAAAGGATTATTAGAAACTATTTTGAGAATTTATACTCCAACAGACTGGAAAACATGGAGAAATCGATAGATTTCTAAGCACATATAACCTACCTAAACTGAACCAAGAGGACATAGCAAGCCTAAACCAACCAATAGCAAACAAAGAAATAGAAACAGCAATCAAAATCTGCCAACAAAGAAAAGCCCAGGCCCCAATGGGTTCCTAGCTGAATTCTCCAAAACTTTCAGTGAAGAACTAACTGTGTGTTTATAGCATTGTTTATAGATAAATGAGGTTTGTCAGAGTCTAGATGATTTATTGCAATTAAGTAAGGCATAACACCTGTAGTTATTCTCTGAATTAATATACGTGGCTTTTTTCTATCATAATTATTGTAATCCAAAGACATCATAGTAAGCACTGAATACTAATGAAAGGAAATTTTCATGGGAACTCTTTACATAGAGAAAAACCTGCGACACTGAACAAATATAGATTTTAAACATCCTGGAGCACTGTGCGGTGGTTCATGGCTCTATTCCCAGTACTTGTGAGACTGAGCCATGAGGATTTCATGTACAAGTCAAGCCTCACCAAATTAGCAAGCCTCTCAACAACCTAGTAAGGCCATTTGAAAAAAAAAACCTGAAAAAATGGGTAAGGGTTTATCTCAGTGATACAATTCCCCTGGATTAAATGCACACAGAGTAATTCTCCCTCTCTCTCCTTAGAACTTACATCAGAGAAATGATCACTTGCTGAGTGTGTCCTGAGAATCCCCTGCAGGACCTATGTGTCCCTGCAGAAGGTTTGTGTCTGGGCTCACACTGAGGTCCCAACACTGTGTCTCTTGCACAGTAATACAGGGCCGTGTCCTCAGGTCTCAGGCTGTCATTTGCAGGTGAACCGTGTTCTTGGAGTTGTCTCTGGAGATGGTGAATCTGCCCTTCACAGAGTCTGTATAGTAGGTGCTACCACCAATGGCTGAGACCCACTCCAGCCCCTTGCCTGGAGCCTGGCGGACCCAGTGCATGACATAGTTACTGACAGAGAATCCAGAAGCCAGGCAGGAGAGTTTCAGAGACCCTCCAGGCAGCACCAGGCCTCCCCCGGACTCCACCAGTTGCACCTCACACTGGACACCTGCAAACACAGAGAATCCTGCTCAGGAAACTGCCACAGTCCACTGTATCTCTCACTCCCGTCCACTCACACTCAGCATCTCCTGTTCCCCATGAATTACCTTTCAACACAGCAACCAGGAGAACCCAGCTCAGCCCAAACTCCATGGTGGGTCCTCCGTGTGCAGTCCTGATCACTGACTTGGGTCCCCTGGGTGCAGGGCTGGGCTCCTGTCCCAGAGCTGCAGTGTCAGGGCTGGGCTGGTTTTCATCAGCAGAGGGCGGCCCTATTTGCATGTCCTCCTGCCATATAACAAGCTCTGCTGAGGGAGGACTAAGTCAGGGAGGATTTCTGATCAGATGTAGGTGATCAGGGGAGTCTGCTCACTGACAGCAGTCAGCAACATGTGATTTTATTAGCAGATTGTGCTTTGATAAGCATAACCTTTAAATCATAGTTTTATATGTAATTGCATATAGAATATTCTTTTATTAAAATATTTCATTATTATGTAAGTGAATCAAGAAAACTGTATTCATTCAATCTATGTTTAGTAATCTTATTTCATTTACTTGTACAGAGATAACCATGTAAATGATTTCAATTTTATTTTGACTTTTTTCTCTTCTATTTGAAACAATGAATGCTTTTGGCAATGTTTCTGGTTTGACATGCAGGATAAGATGCTTCTCATAACTGAATCCATGCTCCTCACCACGAGGCTACACTGCCCCTGGACCAGCTCATAGATATGGAGCCTGCGTAGTGATGTCTGCAGGACCTTCCTGCTGAGGGCAGGTGTGACTTTCATGCACCCTGTCTTCCCTTAATGAAGGTACATAATTCCAGGTTCATGCTGATGTGTTGTCAGGAATCACAGAAAATCCCTGCACTACTGTCTACCTTTCCATCACACCCTCACCTGAGTTATCCAATCATTCCCTATAGATGGATCAAGAGACTATGATTGACAGTGTAAATGTCACACAGGGGAGTAAAATTTGATTATTTGCTGGTGTTCCCTCCTATGCAGCCTTCATGGACTCTATAGTGCGCATGTGAAGGCCCTACCATTGCTCCTGCCCTCTGTAAGTCCTCACACTTTTCTCCCACAGTTGAAGGAAAATAGCATTCTTCTTCAGGTTTGCTGGGCAGAAGTTTCCAAATGGAAAATGATCTGGAAAAACGGTTGCATTTCTAGATGTAGGTAAGCAGTAATAAATCTCAGCCGTGATAAAGCATGAGGATATCTAGCGCACAGGCGTGGACCCACAGAGGCGGAGACCTCTGCCCTCTTGCAGAATCTGCCAGGGATGTGGAGAATCCCCACCAGCTGTGTCTGTTGCTCTGGAATACTGGAGGACAACAGAGACCACAGCCCAGTGTGTTTCAAGCTCCTCTGCAGAGTGGATGCACTGACCCCCGAGCCACGGCAGTAACACTGGGAATTGGGCCCCTGTGTGGACCACGCAGAGTCACAGGTCTCAAGAAGCACATTTCCACAGTGACCTGGATGAATATGCGACATCCCAAGTCAAAGACCTTCTCATGCATTTGGAGTGAATGTTATCACGAGCACTTTGAAGAAGGATCTGGCTTCACTGCCCCACAGAACCTGGCGTCAACCTTGTTTCAGAAATCCCCCCGGATGCCCCAAAGCCTTCAACCCAGGCTGTTAGACTCCTCCCAAAGGTGAAGCCCGGTCAGGGGAGGCCAGGGCTCCTCTGACAGAAGCTCTGCAGGTCCAGGGTAGGTCTGAAGATAATTAAGAGCATCCTAGGATGAGAAGACTCTGTCTAATTATGTTCCTTCTCACTCCGCAGCACTGCTTCAGTCAAATCTGTGCTTTGTGTAGGAGAGCACAGATGGATTTCCATGTTCTCTAAAACACATTGAAGCACGGCACAGAAGACATGGATCCACAGAGGACCCACAGGTAGACACACGTGCAGAGGACATAAGACTCTTGAAAAGCAGTTCCTTATAGAAAAGGATGCAAAATATTCCCCCAAGAAAGTCATGTTCTAAGTAAAATAGCAATGATTCACCATGATCTCACACGATACAATGCAATTATGAGTGAAATCAGCCAGATTTGAGGGACTGCCTCTAAGGAAAAGTGCACCATCTCTACCCCAATTTCTGTTAAACTTTCCTTACTCTTTTGGCTTTATTCCCACATTTTCATTTTCCATATGATTTTTTCTTTTTTATTGGTGTTTGCAGTCATACATCTTACTGGGGTACAGGATGGTACAGGTATACATGCACACGTCATTCATTTAGCCCTTCCCCAATAACCACCCCAGCTCCTCCCCTCCTTCCTTCTCACTTTGGCTTACTGACTGACTTTGAAATGTCTGTGAATGTACATCATGGACATGAAATAATTTCCCACTTCTGCCCTCCCATCTTCTTGAGTGAGTCCCATTATTTGCTCAACTATGGTTTCTTAATCTTCCAGAATTTCTCCTATGACCCTCTTTCTCCCAGATTCCTCACATATGATTGGATAACAAAACTATGGGATATGTACACAATAGAATTTTACTTCGCAAAAAAAAACAACAAAATCACATCATTTGTGGGGAAATTGATGGAACTGGAGAACATCATACTAAGTGAGATTAGTCACAAAAAGTTAAGAACCATACAACAGGATTTTTTTCTAGCTAAATGAGGTTTGTCAGTGTCTAGATGATTTATTGCAATTAAATACAGGCATAAAAACTGTAGTTATTCTCTGAGTTAATACACGTGGCATTTCTTTCTATCATAATTATTGTAATCCAAAGACATCATAGTAAGCACAGAACATTAATGAAAGGAAATTTTCATGGGAACTCATTACAAAGAGGATAAGCCATGACACTGAACAAAATCAGATTTTATTTATTTTTTATTTTTTACTTTTTTATTTTATTTATTTTTTTGGCAGGTCTGGGAATGGAACTCAGAGACATTCAACCTCCGAGCTACACCCCCTGCCCTATTTTTTATTCTTATTTTGAAACAGGATCCCACCAAGTTGTGGAGGACCTAAGTAGCTGAGGCTGTCCACAAACCGCGATCCTCTGGTCTCAGCCTCCTGGATGCTGGGATTACAAGCATGCACCACCACACCCAGAGAAAGCAATACTTGCATTAGACTTTCTAGGTTTACAACTTATGTTCTAATACTATATGACTGCTCTGTTTCCTTGCAGTCATCATTCATAATATCTATATACTTTCCTTTTCTTTCCTTATACTTTTCACTAAATGTAGAATATTTCCTGCTCTCTCATATTCTTATAGAGGCCCCACTCAACTGTTGATTCTCCGCCCAGATATCATCTCCCAAACTCGAAGCATATTCTTGACACCTTCCTCCTAGTGGCCTGAACCCCATCTCTGGTGCCGGAGCATCTTGAGGCACCTGGTGCATATTGCTTATTTGGTCATACTTTGATCTTATGATTCTGTTTGTATTCCTACCAGCCCAACACTTTTCTTAAGGTCAGGGCTTTCTTACTATCTTTGAATCCTAGCACATTCTTTTTTTTTTTTTTTTTTTTAGTGTCCATCTATAAAGAGATTTAAAAAAATTTTAATGTATTTTGATTGGTTCATTGTAGTCTAACATCACAATGGAATACAAGACTTGTAAGGATTTCTAAGCACACATCATCCACTTGGCCCTTATCCAATCCCCATCCCACTCCCTCCCCCCTCAATCCCATGCTTGATTTAGTGATTGACTTTGATATATTTGTTTCCATACATCACATCTTGTAAAGAGGTTCCATCTTCCCCATCCCATGCTCTCTGATTGGTCACCGTAATTGCTCCTCCATAGGGCCCCTTCTTCAATCAGATTTCCTCCTTTTACCCATTTCTTCCTAGTTTTTGCATATTAGGGAAAGCATCTGATTTTTGTTTTGTTTTCTGTGATATTTCTCTGTGTATGCCCTATTGCAAGTTCTGATCCCACTCTTGAAGGCCCCGGCACTGGCCTGGCCACCCCGGAGACTCTAATCCTGGCCTTGCTGGCTCCAGTACTGGCCTTGCCTCATGGCAGGCTGCATCCTGGCCTTGGAGGCCCTAGCACAGGCATTGCTTTAAGGCATCTCCTATCCTGGCCTTCTTGGCTTCAGCTACAGCCCAGCACTTGGCAGGCACGGATCCCTGTCTTGCTGGCCCCAGGACCGGCCTTGCTTTATGGCAGGCTCTGATCCCGGACTTACTGGCCCTGGCACCAGCCTCACCACTTGACAGGCTCTGATACCAGCCTCCAAGGCCCCAGGACCAGCCTTGCCTCATGGAAGGTTCTGATCTTGGCCTTGCTTGCCCTGGCACCGGCCTAAACCATCAGCAGGCTCCAATCACGGCCTCAGAGGCTGCAGCAGCAGCCTTGTCTCACGGCAGACTCAGATCCCGGCCTTGCTGGCCCCGGCACCGGCCTTGCCTTACTGCAGGCTCTGATCCCAGCCTTGCTGGCCCCGGCACTGTCCTCACCACTCGGCAGGCTCTGATACCCGCCTCCAAGGCCCCAGCACCAGCCTTGTCTCAGGGCAGGAACTGATCCCAGCCTCGCAGGCCCCAGCAGCAGCCTCACCCCTTGGCAGGCTCTGATCCTGGCCTAGGAGACCCCAGCTCCAGTCTTGCTTCATGGTGGGGTCTGATTCTGGGCTTGCTGGCCCCAACACCAGCCTCACCCAGAGGCCCACGTGTGATATGTCAGTCTAGTGATAGGGTGGACACTCCCCATGCATGGGGAGGCGGTCATCTCTTCAGGCTCCTGAGGTGGAGGGTCACCTGAGAACCCACAGGTGCAGGCAGGCGCTGCTCAGAGCAGGCTCGCCATCAGTTCCAGAACAAGCCTCCAGCATACATCTGGGGCTGGAGATTCCAGACACAGTCTCAGGTAACACTCTGTCTCTGCTCCTAGCCCTCTGTGTTGTCCATGCTGCCCTCCTCCTGGGTCTGACACTTGATGTGCCGTCAGAACAAGAGCACACTCTTATTGCAGGGAGGTGGCTCCGTCTGCATGGTGGGTCCTCCTGCTCTCCCAGCACCCTGGACTCTACAGGTTGAGGGGAAGGGCCCTTGCACCACAGAGGGTCAGTCTAGCTTTCCTGGCAGGCTCCAGCCTACAGGTCATCTTTCCCTCTTGTGTTCCTGGCCTGTGTACATGAGGTCTGAAACAGACAGATTCATCACTGAGCACCCCAGTGTGCCTGCCGGTTCCCTGCAGGGAATGTATGCATCCTGCTGGCTCTGTGACTCTATGTGAAGCCCATGAATACACCTGACATCCCATAAAGCACAGAGTAGGTCACAGGGTCACTTTCCTCTTCTGCCAGCCTGCCCCCTGGACTGTAGACCTGAGCTCACACACAGACAGACTCTCAACTCTATCACCCCAGCCTGCAAGCCAGTCCCCTCTGGGAAGTGCAAGTGTCCTTCTGGTCTGCATTTTGGACGCCCATTGTTAAATATCTTTGTCACACAGTTAAAAATCAAAATGACATGCCATTAGATTTCAAGTACTTTCTTTCTGAATGTACGTCATCTTCTCATACATGCCACACCAATGAGATGGTGAGGATCATACACACTGGAGCACTACTAATGTAAATGTATATGTGGTATAATGGATTAATTAATCATGTAATGGGGCTTTGACATGATTTGTGTGCTTTTTTGTATTTCATGCATAAACCACCTGTGGAATATGAATAATTGCCTTTTAATGATTTTAAACAACTTTGAGAATAAGTAAAATTTTCAGAGCATTATAATTTTGAAATTTTAACCTTTAGGGATTTAGGTATAATGAATTTTATGATGCCGGGTGTGGTGGCGCACGCTAGTAATCCCGCGCTTGGAAGGCAGAGACAGGAGGATCGCTCAGGTTAGGAGACCCTGTTTCCAAAAAAAAAAAAAAAAAAAAAAAAAGTAAAAATAGGTCTGGGACTGTAGCCAGGAGGTATAAGGGCTTCCAGGAACCCCAGTACCACAGAAAAAAATAAAAGAATTTTATGTTTCACATGTTCAAGTCTTGGAACTGTGGGATTCAGCATTCTGACAAAAGCTCATTTCCAATGAATGCTAATAACAATTTGAACTTAGATACTTACATGGGAGGCCCAGCATGATAAGTGTAGAGACCTTGCCAGGGAAAAGTGCTATGCGGACAGAACCTGAGAACACAATAGAAGAAAATGCATCAACTCTGCTGTTTCCTTTTCAAGGATCCAGGTAGAAGTGGAGGTCCTGAGAGCCCCCTGCTGGTCCTGGGCGCCCTGCAGGAGGTTTGTGTCTGGGCTCACACTGAGGTCCCTCACTGTGTGTCTTGCACAGTAATACAGGGCCGTGTCCTCAGGTCTCAGGCTGCTCATTTGCAGGTGCAACGTGTTCCTGGAGTTGTCTCTGGAGATGGTGAACCGGCCCTTCACAGAGTCTGCATAGTAGGTGCTACCACCATTAGGGTTAATTTGTGCTAACCACTCCAGCCCCTTGCCTGGAGCCTGGCGGATCCAGCTCATGTAGTAACCACCGAAGTTAAATCCAGAGGCCAGGCAGGAGAGTCTCAGGGAACCACCAGGCAGCACCAAACCTCCCCCGGACTCCACCAGCTGCACCTCACACTGGACACCTGCAAACACAGAGAATCCTGCTCAGGAAACTGCCACAGTCCACTGTGTCTCTCACTCCCGTCCACTCACACTCATCGTCTCCTGTTCCCCATGAATTACCTTTCAACACAGCAACCAGGAGAACCCAGCTCAGCCCAAACTCCATGGTGGGTCCTCCGTGTGCAGTCCTGATCACTGACTGGGGTCCCTTGGGTGCAGGGCTGGGCTCCTGTCCCAGAGCTGCAGGGTCAGGGCTGGGCTGGTTTTCATCAGCAAAGGGCAGTCCTATTTGCATGTCCTCCTGCCATATAGCAGGCTCTGCTGAGGAGACGACTCAGTCAGGGAGGTTCTCTGATCAGATGTTGGTGTCCGGGGAGTCTGCTCACTGACAGTAGTCAGCAACATGTGATTTTATTAGCAGATTGTACTTTGATGGGCATACCCTTTAAATCATAGTTTTATATATAATTGCAGATAGAATATTAGCTTTTATTAAAATACTTCACTATTATGTAAGTGAATCAAGAAAACTGTATTCCTTCAATCTATGTTTAGTAATATTATTTCATTTACTTGTACAGAGATAACCATGTAAATGATTTCAATTTTATCTTTTTTATAATTTTTTTATTGGTGCACTCTATTCATACATCATAATGGGATAAAAAAAACTTTTGTAGACATACATGCACATATCGCCCAGTTAGCCCCTACCTGATCCCCACCCCATTCCCTATCCCTCCTTCCCCTGCTTGGCTTAGTAGTTGACATCTAGTTCAATTTTATCTTGACTTTTTCCTGTTCTATTTAAAACAGTGGACGCTTTTGGCAATATTTCTAGATTGATATGCAGGATAAGATGCTTCTCATAACTGAATCCATGCTCCTCACCATGAGGATACATTTCCCTTGGACCAGCTCAAGGATAGAGGGGCCTGCCTAGTGATGTCTGCAGGACCTTCCTGTGACTTTCATGCACCTGGTCTTCCCTTAATGAAGGTGCATAATTCCAGGTTCATGCTGATGTGTTTTCAGGAATCAAAGAAAATCCCTACACTACTGTCTACCTTCCCATCACACCCTCACCTGAGTTATCCAATCTTCCCTATAGATGGATCAAGAGACTATGATTGACAGTGTAAATGTCACACAGAGGAGTAACATTAGTTTATTTGTTGCTCTTCCCTCCTGTGCAGCCTTTATGGACCCTAAGTGAGCTATGTCAAGCCCTACCATTGCTCCTGTCCTCTCTACGTCCTCCCTTCCTTCTCCAACAGGTCCCATGATAAACGCATCTTCTAGGTAATTTAATTATCCTTGTCTCTAGTGGACTTAAAATGTGTGTTTTGCTTTTCTAGGATTAAAGCATGTGTTTTGTTTATTGGCGTCTTTCAATTGCCATGAGTATCACCAACTCATCATGATGTAATGCGTGTCAAACCTTCATTTTCATGATGGGTAGCATTCCTAGGATGGACACAAAACATGTTAATAAGCAAGCTGCAGGATCCTTGGGCTGCTTCCACTTTCTGAGTATCACATGGGAAGCAAGAACTCACTTGGACATGTTCATATACTATAAAATGTGGTTTTAAATCTCACACCTAAATGAAAATACAAACTATCAATTTTTATACAAAGAATTGGTCAATGTTTTAAATAAAAAAGACATTAAACACAAGACAGTCAGGAATTCCTATGAGGAAAGGACCCATGATATCAACAGTGCAGTCACTGTTCCCAGGAAGTGGTCGATGTGAGGTGAGTGTGGGAACCAAGTTCCTCCTGCCAACACCTCACCTTCTGCCTTTGGAAGCAGCCTGTCTCCCTCTGTCTTCTCACTGGCCATCGTGTGGACACAGCAGGACATATGGATTAGAACACAGAGTTCAAGTGAGGACATACCGTGAAGGACACTGCCAACAGGTCTGCCCTTCCTCTTTTATTTGACCTGTATTCTCTTCATGGGAGGAATACCAGGCTATGAGATTGGGAATATGGGAGTATGTCACTCAGAGTTACAAAGCCTTCTTGTTGATGAATCCCTGATGACTTTATTCTTTCTATTTTTAACTGGAAATGTAGAAAGTATAATGTGTCTTTCCTTCTATTTTATTTTGGAATTAGAAACCTTGTGATCCGGTATAAATGGTCAACAGATGGAAAGACTTTTGCTGCAAGGTGTATCAGGCCCAATTTCTCCTGCTGTGATGGTTTGGATATGAACTGTCCCACAGAGATCCTCTGTGTTAGACGATGCAGCCAGGGCCAGACTTGGGACATGGCAGGAGGGCGTGTGTCACTGGGGGAAGGGCCTGGCGACTGTGTGTCCCTGGGGCCCTCTTCTTTCTCTGCTTCCTGTAGGCCATGCACTAAAGATACCTTTCCTCTTCAGTGCCCTTAGTTCCTGCTCACAAGATGTTCATCCTTGTAGGCAATCAGCCATGAAAAGAAACTCAGTCAAGCTTTGCCAAAAAAAAAAACAACGTTTATCCCATAAATTGTATTTTTTAAATTATTTTGTCACAGTGACCAAAACACAACACAAAACCCTGCACTCACACAGTCACATTTACTTAATGACATGTGAGTATTTCCAGGTGATGATGTTTGTATAGATTTTGGAGACAATGGATGGAAGACTAACCTGGAAAAGATGCCTTTCTTCCTCATGGGCAAGACTCAGGAAAGCCTTTCCTGGAGGGTCTGTCTGGAGGAGGCAGGACCATTAAAATCAAAGCAGGGCAATCGTTGTTCTGTTCTGAAGCAATACTGGTGACTCCCCAGTGGATAAGGGGAAATTCCAGATGTGAGGGGCTAATTCATTTGTAGAACAGTCCGCAATGTGCCCCACAACCACCTGTACTTATGATCACAGGGACACTACCCTGTCCCCAGGTGGGCATGGAAACAGGACCCAGAGACAGAGGCCCAGAGTGACCTCTGCCTTCCCTCAGGGACCACAGGCTTACCTAGGGATGACTGTGTTGAGATGCACGCCACACTCCGCTTGGAGCTGTTGCTTGGTTCTTGTGTGGAATCCCCATAAACCTTGCTGTGTACTTTCAGCCCTGTGCTCTACGTTTGTGCCTGTGTTCACTGGTTCTCCTCTCCAGTGTGACAGACATCACTGCACACTGCCCATGTAGGTCTGTTTCCTGGGACCAGAGTGTCCCCACCATTTGACTTCAAATACACATCCTCCCCTCCTGTCTCAGGGGAGAGCGGTATCCAGAAGTAGCAGCTGCCTCTGTGAATGTGGTTGTCCTTATGCTTTTGTGTTAGATAAGCACTCCTGTGCAAATGGGAATTTTGACACACATCAGCAGTTCTTACACATGTCTGATGCGTATTATACTGTTTAACTGAGAAAAATCTGGCTGTGGGTGGATATCCCTCCCACTAAGCCTGTTGTCTCTGGGGCCACAGGTGTGCAGCAAGGGTCCAAGGCCCTGCCGTCCAGCTCTGTCCTGCCAGAACATCCCTGTGTGAGTTCACAGGGCAACTACTCTGTGAGCTAGGTAGGAAAAGGCTGTCCTGGCCTCAAGGGGCTCCTCAGGGACACCGTGACCTCCAACACTGCATCTTAGAAGAGTGGGTTGCTTTTGTTAATGCCTGCTTCAGGAGAAAAGGTTGGGCACAGACAGAGCAATCTGGAGTCGGGCAGGCATCCTAAGGAGTGTCGAGTTGTCCTGCAGGGAGAGGATGGGATTTGGGCTGGGGCTCCACTCTGGCCCAGACCACTTGCTGTGACTGACATTGGGATATTCACCTATGTACACAGTCCATGGTAGTATTTCCATGAATGACCTCAGGCTTCCTCCTCCCCTTCCCTTAGACCACCTGCCTGGATCCACTGAGGTTCCACTCCATTATCTGGGTCCCTCTTGTATCCCAATGACTCCCTATCCTGCACACATTAAAGAAACGTAGGAGCCTCCACTCTCTGTGATTGGCTAATCTCCCTTAACATCATGTTATCCAGTTCCTTCTATCTTCTTAAAAATGAATAATTTTCTCACTTTGTGTATTTGAGATATTGGTCATCTCTCAAGGGAAAGCTGGAAAAGATCTTCTCCCAGTCCATGAGCTTTCTCTTTACACTCTTGATGGTTTCCTTTGATGTGCAAACCTTTGTAGGTTAATGCATGCCATTTATTAACTCTTGCTTTAATACCCTGGTCTTTGGGGTCTTGTTTAGGAATTTCCTGCCTGTGCCTATATGTTGCAGTGTTGAATGTACGTCCTACAGTAGCTTCACAGTATCTGCTCTAATTGCCAGGCCTTTGGTCCATCTCGAATTGACTCCTATATAGGGTAAGGAAAGGATTTAGTCCCATTTTTCTACAAATGGATAACCAGTTTTCCCAACACCGTTTGTTGAAAAGGCTGCCTTTTCTCCAGCACATGTGTTTGGCACTTTTGTCCAAAAGCAACTGGCTGTAAGTGTGTGGGTTTCTTTCTGTCCCTTCTGTTATGTTCCATTGCTCTCTTCGTCTGTTTTGGGGCCAAAACCATCTTTGAGCAAAAGCAGAAATTGAAGGAATGAACCTCACGTGGCCCACAGTCTGATCTCATAAACACAGTCGAACTTTTATTCAATGGGACACTTAAAAAGTGTTAAAGATAAATGAAGGATCCAGTATAGGTAGACAAGAAATGGGTCTAAAGAAATGGAGAGATTTGTTGGAAGTAATCAATGAATTTGACCAGTACTAATTATTTAAAAATCCTGAAAATAATTTAAAATGCAGAATATATAAGGAACTCAACTCAGTATTAAACAAAACAAACACTCGTTGATTTAAGTTATAATCAAAGGCGTGGACACCCGCCTTTGCGCTAAGCTCATGGGACACGCTGGAGGGCTTCCTGTCCCTGTTCTGAGCTGCCCAGGACACGCAGTTCGGCCTCTCGCCCAGTGCACCTTCCACCACACCAGGATTATTTTTCTTACAAAGTGTGCTGTTAAGTGTCCCCAGCAGGTGTGGCTGAAGCAGTCTTTTCTCTAATCACATCTGGGGTGTTCTTCCAGATATCACTTTTCTTGCGTGGCGGGCGCCTCATTGTCCTCTTGCTTCTGATTCTGCTGTTATCCACTCTCCTAAATTCTAGGTAGAAAATCACGGCTGGAAATGTCTCCTTAAGTTGTCCCAGTCAGGTATTAAGCCAATATCTGATGTCCAGGGTTTCTCCTAGGAAGGCATGTTCATTTTGGCAGCCACCATCTTGCCCCGCCTTCTCCAAAATCAGATTTTAAACTTCCTTGAGTCCTGTGTGGTGGCTCATGAGTCTAATCCCAGTACTTGTCAGACTGAGCCATGAGGATTTCATATACAAGTCAAGCCTCACCTGTAAGAGTATTGAGAGGGCCATCCCTTTCCCTTATAAAATTAAAATATTGGATATAGAAGTAAGTTAAAGTGTTTGGAACTTATTTTTCTGTTAAGAATTTTTTCAAAGTGTCTGGAACTTGTTTTTCTGTTAAGAACGTTTACAAAGTGTCTGGAACTTAACAGAAAAACAAGATGGCTGTGAAAACAAGATGGCTGCGAAAAACAAGATGGCTGCAAAAAAAAGATGGCTGCGAAAACAAGATGGCTGCGAGAAGCAAGATGGCTGTGAAAAACAAGATGGCTATGAAAAACAAGATGACTATGAAAAACAAGATGGCTGCGAAAAACAAGATGGCTTCGAAAAACAAGATGGCTGCGAAAAATAAGATGGCTCCACTTGTTTATTCTGTAAACCTATTGGCTGTATCCATTGTGATTGTCCCTTTTGGGACTATAAAAGTAATGTCTGTTTTGGGCTCGAGGTCAAGCCCGACAACTTGCCTGCTGCCTAAGAGGCTGAACGTTAGCCCGGCCAAAAGGAAGCATTCCTCTGTTTGCTGCTGGACAATTCCTCTGAATGAAAGTTAGGCTTGTGAAGGAGACTTGACCCTGGCTTGCCAGTAAGAGCTGCCGCACAATAAACTCTGCTTGTGATTTACATCCTTGGTGTGTTCTTCATTATTTGGGTAAGGGGGCGACTCTTGGACCATAACACACCAAATTAGCAAGCCTCTCAACAACCTAGTAAGGCTATTTAAAAAAAAAAACTGAAAAAAATGGGTTAGGGTTTATCTCAGCGATAGAATTCCCCTATATCAAATGCACACACAGTAACACACACACCCCACCTCCTTAGAACTTAAATCTGAGAAATGATCACTTACTGAGTGTGTCTTAAGCGCCCCCTGCAGGACCTATGTGTCCCTGAAGGAGGTTTGTGTCTGGGCTCACACTGAGGCCCCACACTGTGTCTCTTGCACAGTAATACAGGGCCGTGTCCTCAGGTCTCAGGCTGCTCATTTGCAGGTGCAGCGTGCTCTTGGAGTTGTCTCTGGAGATGGTGAACCGGCCCTTCCAGACTCTGCATAGTATATGTAATCACTATTATAACTAATGGTTGAAACCCACTCAAGTCCTTTCCCTGGAGCCTGGCGGACCCAGTGCATGTAGTATCCACCGAAGTTGAATCCAGAGGCCAGGCAGGAGAGTCTCAGGGAACCCCCAGGCAGCACCAGGCCTTCCCCGGACTCCACCAGCTGCACCTCACACTGGACACCTGCAAACACAGAGAATCCTGCTCAGGAAACTGCCACAGTCCACTGTGTCTCTCACTTTCATCCACTCACACAGAGTCTCCTGTTCCCCATGAATTACCTTTCAACACAGCAACCAGGAGAACCCAGCTCAGCCCAATCTCCATGGTGGGTCCTCTGTGTGCAGTCCTGATGCCTGACTGGGGTCCCCTGGGTGCAGGGCTGGGCTCCTCTGCCAGAGCTGCAGGGTCAGGGCTGCGCTGGTTTTCATCAGCAGAGGGTGGCCCTATTTGCATGTCCTCCTGCCATATAGCAAGCTCTGCTGAGGACGACTCAGTCAGGGAGGGTCTCTGATCAGATGTAGGTGTACTGCGGTATTCTCCTCACTGATATCAGTCAGCAAAAAGCTATTTTCCTTAGAAGACTGTACTTTCATGTGCATGGACTTAAATTATGTTTATTAAAATTGTGTATGAAATTTTTATTAAAGTATTTATTTTATGCGTAAGCAAACGATGTGTGCCAGTTTTGGGAAATGGTTTTGGTACTAATTTCAAACTATATTGGAAAATTCCTCTGGTACTAATTCTAATTCCAAAATGTAAAAAGGGTAGTCAAGGCCTGGTTGCTGCCAGGCACTCAGGCAGCTGTTACCCTGCAGAATTCTGGGCACCAAAAGTGATTAGCAAGGACTCAAAAGAGTTTTAGCCCAGGGCCTTTATATTTCATAGACAAGTTTTTCATAATACGTAACTTCTAACAGATAAGGCCAACAGTCTCCAAGAAGCAGAAGGATGATACAGGCCTTGATGAGAGCAAATACCATGTGACCCCTGGCTCTGTCAACAAGTAACACATTTTGGTCTTGCACAAGAGAGCAGGGCGGCCCACATTTGCAGGAAGAAAGCTTTTGGTTAAGCAGGATGTAAGATACTATAGTGAATCCTCATAATCACATCAAAAGGCTTGCGCCAGAAAATGGGTAGATCTACAACTCGTTGGGTCAGGAAGACTATTGGCTAAAGCAAGGATGGCAGATAACAATCTTTATAAAAACTGCTCGGTATCAAAACTTCAGTGTCTTCTTTTCAAGTCACCCCCACTATGTCCTCTGATGTAGTGGTGTTCTGTCCATTTTCTTTTTGCCTTTGTAATAATAAAAATTGCTTAAGCTTGCAGCAGTTCTCACTATCTTTTCTAAAAATAGCTAAGAAAAAGAACCCACGCCTCCATCTCACACTGTTACACTATGAAAAACTACTCATTCAGTGTATATGTAACAATTCTTATTTCATCTTTACGTGTTCGAGATAACTGTGTAGAGGTAGTCAATTTTATTTCTTCTTTAAGTGTTAAAATCAGCTCAAAAACATGAATAATTGTGCAGTATTTCTAGAATGACAAGTATGGTAGGATGCTTCACAATGTCTGAATCTGTGCTCCTGGCCACTAGGCTACGCCGCCCCTTGAACCAGCTCCTGGATAGAGTTGCCCACCTAGTGATGTCTCAGAGCCCTCCTGTTGAGAGCTGGTATGCCTGTCATGCATTCTCAAGGTCACATATTGAATGTGCAGAGAGCCAGGTTCATGCTGATGTGTTTCTGGGATGGCAGAGATTTCCCATGCTGCTGTCTCCCTTTTCATTGGGCCCACTCAATTGATTTATCTGTTTGTTAGAGATGGATTCACACATGTATTATTGACATTGCATGCATGTGGCATAATAAGAGTGAATATTGCTCAGAGTTTGCTGATGTTTCCTCCTGTGCAGGCCTCATAGGCCCTAAGACGGTGAACACGTGGATTTTCCCGATAATTCTCCTACACTTTTATGTTCTACTTCCACTCAATACCTTCTCCCCAGTTTTCTTTTAAAATTCATCTTAAAATTAATTTAATTAGTTTCATTTCTAGGATTTTTCATTTGTGTTTAATCTCTTGGGGGAGATGTTTCAATTGTCATGACTATTGTGAACCCACCATGTTGTTTGTAGCGAGTCAGAACATTCTTCGTTTTCATGGTGGATAGCATTTCTAGGTATGGACACACCACAGGGTATATGAGCAAGCTGCGGGATACTTGGATCGCTTCCAGCTTTGAATATCACACAAGAAGAGGCTACACACTTGGACGTGTTCATATCTCCAAAATATCTGGTTTTGAATCTTACACCCAAACCAAAGTAAAAACTATCAAATTTTAAACAATTCGTTAACTAGTTAATGCTACAAGAAAAAGAGACTTGACACACACAAGAATCAAGAATTTCAATGAATAAACAGAAGCAGAATGTTAAATGATTCAATCACTGCTGCCAAGAAGTGATAGATGTGCGGGAGGGGTGAGTTTGGGAAGCAAGCCGCTCAGGCCAGCACTGCACCTTCGGCCTTTGAAAATGCCTGTCTCATCTGCCTCCTAAGGGAGTGAGAGGTCTCAGTGGAGCCCGACCTTCCAGATCTTGATGTAATTTCCCATCAGTCCAGAGAGGTAGAACACATGTTATTAATTGGTGTATGAACTATGTTTTAATATTAAAATGATTTGAGATATTGTAAAAATAATCTCAGGCAAGGCACTGAAAGGATAATAAACTGGTACAATATGAAATTGGGACTCCTTGTGGAATTACTTAGTACCGTGTGGAAAAGGACTTATAGTTTGAAACTCTGAGAGGCCATACATGTGAGGGGTCCCCATTTCCCTTGAAGCATTTTCCTGAGATTTTAGACATATGTCAAGAAGCTCCATCCTCCACCAAACGTGTGCTGCATGAAAACTTGAAGAAGTTCCACTGAAAGGAATCCAACCCCACGTGCGTTTCACCAGCACAGAACATGTTGTGGTTCTGTATCATCGAGGCTGCGCCCTACATGCTCTGTGGGAACCCACTGGAACTGTAGGGAGTAAAGGAACGCAGCCACACTCTGCAAGAACACCCCACCTCTTGCCTAAGGAGAAATAGCCTCACTCTTCAGGAAAAGATAGAAATATTGACAACTAGGGACACGTGTGAAAAGTGGCAGCAGCTATGAGAAGGGACAGCTGTGAATGAAAACCAAAGACTCTCTGCCCAGGGTCAGGAACAAGAACACGGGACGCGCAACTCCCTGTGGGATTACAGGAGCCTGTGGAAGAGCACACAGCGCCCTCCTGTTGCTGGGAGCCTCTGCAGGGAGTTTAGTGTCTCGGCACACACTGAGATCCACACACTGAGGTCCCCTCACCGTGTCTTTGCACAGTAACACATGGCCATGTCCTCAGCTCTCAGGGTGCTCATTTGCAGGTGCAGCGTGTCCTTGGAGTTGTCTTGGAGATGGGGAATCATCCCTTCACAGATATGCCTCTTCCACATCCCTGGATCCTGGTAGGGCTGGAGCATGTAATAATCACTGCAGGTGATTCTCTAGGCCCCACAGAACAATCTCAGGGATCCTCAGGATGCACATAGTCTCCGCTGGACTCTGCCGGCTGCACCTCAGAGCTGTAAACATAGAGACATCCTGGCCAGGAGTCTGCCACACAACCCTTGTGTGTCTCACTCATGTATACCCACATTCAACATCTCTTGTTTCCAAGAAACTGAAATGTAAAACAGCCACAAGGAAAACCCAGTTCAGCCAAACTCCATGGTGTGTCCTTGGTGTTCAGTGCTGACCACCGGATAGGGTCATCTGGGGAGGATTCTGGTGATGCAGCTGGTGACGCATCGCTGGGGCTCTTCACTCTTCTTCTGGAATCAATGTAGTATTTTATGTTTTTATTGGTAGATTGTAGTTATATATTATCGTGAGGATCAAAGTCTTACAAACGAGTGTGCACGCCCGTCTTGGTGTCTTTTCCTTTTGACTACTTCTTTACCTGACAGTGATTTTGAGAGACACCTTCACACATGGGCATCACGCAATGAACTATTTCTTTTGTCTGCTCTTTCTCCCCCCCACTCTCTCCATGCCATTACCCACGATTCTTATGGTCACTCTTCTCAGGTACCTAAAGTTCTTTTCGTTTCTTACTTTTTCTCTGGCTTCTGCATATGAGAGAGTACATTCATCTCTTGCCATTCTAAGACTGGCTGGCCTCACTTGGCATAATATTCTCTAGTTTCGTCCATTTGCCTTCAAATGCTATAATATTGTCGTTCTTTATACCCGAGTAAAATTCTATTTTGAATATATACCACATCTTTTTTCATTCATGTGATGACATATACTTTTCTGGGTTCAACAGTTTGAATTTTGTGAATTGTCCAGCTATAAACCTGAGTATGCATGTATCTCTATAGTATTCTAACTTTAATTCTCTGGAAATATGTCATAGATCAAAGAAGTATACAACTTGATCATAATGACCCCAAGGACATCCACATCATTTTCATGAGGCTGTAAATAATCACTTCCATGGTCATAGGACAGTATAGACATGAGGAATTTGAGGGTTCCGAGGTGGGAGAGCACCCTGAAACACCGGGATGAGCCTGAATCTTAACCACAGCTGTTTCCATATGAGGGAGCAAAGGGCTGACAGAGCCCAGGACTAGGAGAAGGTGTGATGGTGGAGTGAGATGCTGAGCTGCTGGATGTGGAGGAGGAGGATGGGACCTTCCTCAGAGTGAAGCAAGCTGTTCCACAGGCAGGGAAGTCAGCAGGAATGCTCACAGCTGTGTGGCAGGCAGAATGCAGCCCAGGAAACAGACAGACGTAGGACAGAGCATGTTCTGCCGATACGTGGGGTTGAACCCACAGGCTTTGTCCTATTCAGCTACCCCCCAGCCTTCTACTGTTTCTTCATTTTGCAACATCATCTCATTACATTACATTGCAGCAGGCTAGACTCCTCCCTTCCTCTTCAAGTACAAGGCACGAATCATCATGGCTTCTTGGGATTGGTCACTTGCAGCAAGTGAAAGGTTGTGAGCTGCATGAGTGAAAACTAGATTTCCTTCTTATTGGCTTTGATCAAATATGTATCTTTAAAATCCCCCTGGTGAACTCTCTAGGAAATTAGAAACACTCAGCGTTCTGGAGATTTCATAGTGTCAGTCCATGTTAAGCCAGTTTACATCAGTGGAGCCCAGAGATGATGTCAGGAGAGGGGGGCTCCCACACCATGGAGGCCTGAATCAAGTGTGAGAGCAAGGGGAAGAGGACCACATAGAGCCCCCAAGGCCACAGCCCAGGGGCCGTCCTGAGCAGACAACTCTGCCTCCCCTAGGGTTGCCTGGTCTGTGAAGTGAGGGCCAGTTTCTAGTAGCTTCATTTGGTACTCCATGTAGCCTGGTGCAGGCTCCATGTTCCGGTATGTTTTCCAACACTGGATTGATTGGTTTTCCTTTTATTTTGAGGCATTGTATAATGTAAATGTGCGCTGATGTCTTGATATGATATTTCTAGTGGCAGAGAAAATGCAGTGTGAGTTTTTGTGCATATCCTCTGGGATGGAATGTTTACAGAAACTTTGCTTGTTTTATAAATTTCCCTGTTCTGTAATGAAGATTTTAATTATATTGTGGATACACTTATTTTGGTTGTCAAATGATTTGCAAATAATTATTCTTAGTCTGAAGATTTTCATTTGTATCCTTACAGTCATTTGAAAGTGTTTAACTTAGATGAGGTGCAGCCTATGTGCCTTCTTTGTTTATCCTGAGCTTTCATTTCAGTTACTATTGGTGGAATGCTAGCAATTTCATATTTTATGCAATATATCCATAAGTTTATCTTTCCTGGTCTCTTTCCAGATCACATGTTTACTTCTGCCACAGCAGTGCTTGTGTGTATGTGTGTCTGTATGTGTGTGCGCCTGTGTGTGCGTGTGTGTGTGTCTGCACTTGCACACGTGTGTGTGCGCGCGTGTGTTTGTGTGTGCATTCCCATGCTGACTGCAACCTGGCTCTGAGACTTCCTGTGTCTTTAGAGGAATAGATCACCCATCTATGAGGTCATGGACTCTGTCTGCAAGATGGGTCCCTCTGTTCTCCCAACACCTGAGAACCCTCCACATGATATAGGGGCCCTCTGATCCACAGAGAGTCAGTTTTCCTCAGCCATCCCAGGTCAGTATGGCCAACACTGCCCCCTAACACAGGGGAGGTCAACCTAGAACCACATCCCAGCAGGTCCTTACAGAGCAGAGCCATGGGATCCTGCACAGGGTGACTGCTGGGGGCAGATTTAGCATCTGCTTGCAGCAGATTGTAGACCTGGGACAGTGTCTGCCTGGCTCCTCCAGCCAGCCCTTCTGGCAGGGTGTCTCTTTTTCTCCTGACATTGCCTCCCCTGGGCAGATGTGCTGCATGGAGAGACAACTCTTCTTCAGAAAACTGGAGGCTCCAGGATACAAGAACTGCAGGTAAGTTCATGTGTCTGCTGTCTAGTCTGGTCATTATAGCTCCAGCCTCCCCTCCATGGTGGACATGGGATGGGTTCATGGTTGTCTTGGGTTTGCGGGGCTACACATGGCCTGAGGAGGACCCCGGGACCTGCAAAGAGGCCCTACACACCATCCAAACACCGACTTCCTGTTGCCTGCATCACCTCGCTTGACATATATGTGACATATTCAGACTCATCAAATCACGCCCTTGAGCCTGGCATGGTGGTGCATGCCTGTAACCCCCAAAATTGGGGCAATGAGAATGGAGGGTGGCAGACTTGAAATCATCCACAGCAATTTAGCAACACTCTCAGCAAACTAGGATGACTGTGTTTCAAAAGAAAAACTATAAAGGGTGTGTTATTGATTGGTAGAATTTCTCTTGGTTAAACTCCCTGTAAACACACACACACACACACACACACACACACACACACAGACACACTAAAACAAATATCCTTAGAATTTATGCCCAATAGAAGATTACTTGCTGAGTGTGACCTCAGCACCCCCTGGAGAAGCTCTGTGTCCCTGCAGGAGGTTTGTGTCTGGGCTCACACTGAGGTCCCCACACTGTGTCTCTTGCACAGTAATACAGGGCTGTGTCCTCAGGTCTCAGGCTGCTCATTTGCAGGTGCAGCGTGCTCTTAGAGTTGTCTCTGGAGATGGTGAACCGGCCCTTCACAGAGTCTGCATAGTAGGTGCTACCACCATTAGGGTTAATTTGTCCAATCCACTCCAGCCCCTTGCCTGGAGCCTGGCGGACCCAGCTCATCCAGTAGTCACTGAAGGTGAATCCAGAGGCCAGGCAGGAGAGTCTCAGGGACCCCCCAGGCAGTACCAGGCCTCCCCCGGACTCCACCAGCTGCACCTCACACTGGACACCTGCAAACACAGAGAATCCTGCTCAGTCCACTGTGTCTCTCACTCCCGTCCACTCACACTCAGCGTCTCCTGTTCCCATGAATTACCTTTCAGCACAGTAACCAGGAGAACCCAGCTCAGCCCAAACTCCATGGTGGGTCCTCCGTGTGCAGTCCGGATCCCTGACTGGGGTCCCTTGGGTGCAGGGCTGGGCTCCTGTCCCAGAGCTGCAGGGTCAGGGCTGGGTTGGTTTTCATCAGCAGAGGGTGGCCCTATTTGCATGTCCTCCTGCCATATAGCAGGCTCTGCTGAGGACGACTCAGTCAGGGAGGGTCTCTGATCAGTTGTTGGTGTCCGGGGAGTCTGCTCACTGATATCAGTCAGCAAAAAGCTATTTTCCTTAGAGGATTGTGCTTTCATGTGCAGAGACCTTGAATCATAGTGTTATTCTGAACTGTGTACAAAATTTTTACATTCTTATTAAAATATTTCTAAGGACAACTAGGAAAATCTAAACTCATTAGTGTGTACTTAATATTGTCTTATTTTTTTACTCGATACAGAACTGTGTAGCTGTTATCAAATTCATTATTACTCTTAGGTGTTAAAATCAGTTCAAAAGCATGAATACTGTATGCAATGAGCTTGAAATGATATGTATGATACGATGCTTCCCAATATCTGAATCATGTTCCTCACCGCTAGGCTGAACTGCCCCTGGGCCAGCTCCTTGATAGAGTAGTCTCCACCTGTTGATGTAGCAGAACCCCCTGCTGCGAGCAGGTGTGACTTTTATGCACTCTCTCTTCATCTGATAACTGTGCAGAGCCAGGTTCCTGCTGATGTGTTTTCAGGAACCACAGCTAATTCACGTGACACAGTCCACATTTCTGTCAGAGCTGCTCAACTGGTCATACTTAATATGCAGGGAGTAAATGGCCTCTGCTTGGCAGAGCATAAACCTCACATGATGAGGGTAAGATTGGCAACGTATCTGCTGGTGTTCCCTCCTGTGCAGACATCAAGACCCCAAGACAGTGAGAACCTGCGTGTCCCTGCGTTGCTCCTGCCCTCTGCAGTCCCGCTCTCCACTCATTCCTCCTCCCACGGTAGCTGCAAGATAATTTAATTGTTTTCATTTCTTGTTTAAAAGTTTAAATGTGTACCAATTCATTTGGCATCTTTCAGGTGTCATGAGAATCGTGAGACAACTGTGTTGTCGTGAGTCAGGAAAAGCTTCATTTTCATGAAGATCCTGGGCATGGAAATACACACAGCAGACTATATATAAGAAAGCTGCTGAATACTGGACTGCTTCCAGTTCGCATTTAAAGCAGAAGAGGCTACACACTTTGACATGTAAATATCCTGTAAGAATTGGTTTTGAATCTTACAATTCAGCCAACATAAAAACTGTCACATTATATACAAAGAATTGAATGATCAATATTGTAAAAGAGACTTGACACACGAGATAATCGAGAATTCCTATAAAGAATCAGGGCCACAAGGTTAAAGAGCGCCATCACTGATCGCAGTGGGTGTGACGGTGAGTTGGGAGCCAAGTCCCTCAGGCCAGCCCTGCACCTTCAGCCTTGGGAGCAGGCTGTCTTCCGCTGCCTCCTGAGGGGCCATTGTGTGGGCTCCCAGCTGCCAGGCAGGGTAGGGAAGTGTAAGTGAAGTGAGGAGAGCTGGCAGGCCTGTGTCAAGACATGGGCCCTTCCTTTATTGGTCTGCATCCTCTGTGTGAGAGGACTCCCAGGCCAGGGATGGAGTCCAGAGGACTAAGAAGAGGAGTCCACTGGACCTGACCTTCCAGACCTTCTTCAAAATGTCAAGGCAGGGAGGAAGGACATACTTTACCTCCTTGTGTCTACACTTGAATATTAACTATTTGGATCTATTTAAAAATAATCTCAGGAAGAGGCCACTGACAGTAATGTACACTGGTATCAGCCTCCTTTGGGGCTTTGTTGAATTCCCTAGTGCTGTGTGGAAAAGGGCGTAGAGTATTAAATTCTGAGAGATCATGCATTTGGGTGATTCCCATTTCCCCTGAAGCATTTTCCTGACACTTTGGGAAACAGCACAAACATTTTTAATAAGGGTCCAAATTCCACTGAAATCAATGCAGCCCCAACTGCTTTCATCAGCACAGAACAACATCATGCTTCTGCAGCATCAAAGCAGGATCCTACAGGCTGTGAGGGAATCCAGCTGGAGCTGGAGGGAGCGAAGGAGACCACCACCCTCTCTCAGAGCCACGCCCTCGCCGGGCTCAGGAGCACAGCCTCCCTCTGCAGGGAGCACAGAAACACTGACAGGTAGGAACTCATGAAAACTCACAGCACCACCACAAGAGACATCTGGGAGTCAAGGCCAGATACTCTGCCCAGGCTCAGGAGCAAGAGCACAGGGCCTGCAGCTCACTGTACGAGGGAGGCCATGAGGAAGAGCACACCCCGGCCAGGGTCAGCAGGCCTGCCCAGCAATCAGCCCAGCAGAGCTGGAAGCTGTCCCTGCAGGTCTGTCCTGCACTGCTGGAGGGTGGTGATGGCCCCTGCAGGTCCTGTGCAGCCCGCAGGAGGTTTGTGTCTGTGCTCACCCTGCAGGTCCTCTCTGTGTCTAGCACAGTGATGCACAGCTGTGTCCTCTGTTCTCAGGCTGCTCGGTTAGAAGAAAACTTGGCTACTGGACGTGTCCCTGGTGATGCTGACTCTCCATCCAAGGGCCGAGTCCTAATTCCTGCTTCCCCCACCCCATAGTCCACCAGCCCACTCCAGGCCCTTTCCTGGAGCCTGGCGGACCCAGTGTACACCATAGCTGGTAACGGAGAATCCAGAGGCAGTGCAGGTGAGGGCCAGGGTCTGCGAGGGCTTCCCCAGGCCAGGCCCTGGCTCCTGCAGCTGCACCTGGGACAGGACCCCTGGGGACAAGGGTCAGCACCAGCAGCCAAGCACAGCAGAGGCCACAGGCAGGTCCCTGTCCTGGAACCCTGAGAATCACAGCAGGGGCAGCCACCAGGTGGAGGAGCAGCCCCAGGACGTTCCTGCTCTGCCGAGGGCCTCTGTGGGAAGGAGCCTGGGGCTCCTGGGCCAGGGCTGGGCTTTCAGCCTGACACGGGGGCTGCTGTGCATGGGGGAGGCCCCTGAGGACACAAGTGGGGAGCTCAGGGCAGGGTCCTCTGCCCTTCCCAGGGAGTTATGCCTGTGCTGCTTACAGGAGCTGGACTAAGCCTCAGGGACACACAGGAATTGGGGTGGGGCGGAGGATGCAGGATTAGGGCAGAGCTCACGTGAGGATGTTCAGTAGGATGTGTCTGATCCCTTCGGGGGCAGCAGAGGATGTCCTCAGTGCAGTTGCTCATCCCTGTAAGTGCCATTGTGCATGGGGGTCATGGCAGGCTGGGCTGGCAGTGGAGTCTTAGTGGTGTGTTTTAGGGTGTGTTTTTTAGGAGGAATAAAATCCCTCAACAGCTGGTGTGGCACTTGTCTCTTCCCATGATAACTTTACTGAATTCGCATCTAACTATTATGTGTGGTGTTTGAACAACCTGTACGCCATCTTTTCTCATAGTCTCATGTGTCTTGGGTTCTGCAGAACATCTTTGTGTTTGTGTCTCTGCTTCTTCCTGGCCCTAGCTTAGCCACGTCAAGGCTCTGCCTGGCCTTTCAGTATTGTGTGAGGTCTTTGCTGCTGGTGGACCAGTGGCCTAATGAGACCAGGATGCTGTGTGAATCCTCCTAATGGCCCCTGTGGACCATGTCCTTAGGATGAGGTCTCTGTTATCACAGGTAGAATCCCTACACTTGAATACCTTAAACCTCCAATAATGAGGATGTTTAAAACTTAACCTCCTTTCTTGAGGTATATGTGACACTACCAGGCCCAGTATTCCTTCTAACTGTGCTGGGGTCTCTGCTGTTCATGGTGTCATAGGCAACAGGAGCTGGGTTGTGTGATACAGCCAGCACAGGGGCTTCTGTTCTGCTCTGATTGCTGACCCCTCTCTCCCCTCTGTCCAGCAGGCCCTTTGAGCTATTCCTTGTGAGTAGACACTATTGAGTATTTTGAATTGGTGCTCTGAGATCACTTCAAAAGAGCATTGTTCATAGATTTAGATGGGTTTTGTCCGAAGTCTTGAAAAATGTATTGACATTAAAGATACAGTTAACTCTTTGAATTAATGCATGTGACAATTTATTGATATAACAATTATGTAATTCAGGGAGATCAATATAAGCAGACAATATTAATGCAGGGAAGTTCTGGAGAGCAAACACTGTAAATGGGTTAGCCATTACAGTGACCAAAACTTTAAAACTCCCTTAAGCACAGTGGTGCATGCCAGCACTTGGGAGATGGAGACAGGAGAATTGAAGTTTGGAAACCAGCACCAGTGATTTAATGAGACTCTTAGCAACCTAATGAGACCCTGTTTAAAAACAAACAAACAAACAAACAAACAAACAACAAAAGAAAGGATATAAACTAGCTAGGGGTATAAATTAAAGGTAGAATGTCAAAGGGTTAAATATCCAGAAACACACACACACACACACACACACACACACCCCAAAACAAAAATAAAAAATTTGATTAGAACTTATGTCTGAAAACTGTGCATTTGTGGAGTAAGTCCTGAGCGCCCCCTGCCGGTGCAATGTGTCCCTGCAGGAGGTTTGTGTCTGGGCTCACACTGAGGTCCCCACACTGTGTCTTGCACAGTAATACAGGGCCGTGTCCTCAGGTCTCAGGCTGCTCATTTGCAGGTGCAGCGTGTTCTCGGAGTTGTCTCTGGAGATGGTGAAGCGGCCCTTCACAGACTCTGAGTAGTATTTCTGACTTGCATCATACCATATAACTGCAACCCACTCCAGCCCCTTGCCTGGAGCCTGGCGGACCCAGTGCATGCCATAGTCACTGAAGGTGAATCCAGAGGCCAGGCAGGAGAGTCTCAGGGAACCCCCAGGCAGCACCAGGCCTCCCCCGGACTCCACCAGCTGCACCTCACACTGGACACCTGCAAACACAGAGAATCCTGCTCAGGAAACTGCCACAGTCCACTGTGTCTCTCACTCCCGTCCACTCACACTCAGCGTCTCCTGTTCCCCATGAATTACTTTTCAACACAGCAACCAGGAGAACCCAGCTCAGCCCAAACTCCATGGTGGGTCCTGCGTGTGCAGTCCTGATCACTGACTGGGGTCCCCTGGGTGCAGGGCTGGGCTCCTGTCCCAGAGCTGCAGGGTCAGGGCTGGGCTGGTTTTCATCAGCAGAGGGCAGCCCTATTTGCATGTCCTCCTACCATATAGCAGGCTCTGCTGAGGGAGGACTCAGTCAGAGGTAGATCACATGGTGACTGCAAGTGCCCTGGGGGAATTTGCCCACTGACTCCTTCAGCATAATGTTCATTAGAGCCAGCTGCCATGACAGAAACGCAGCCTAAGTGTAATTTTACATAAAATTTTTTAAGATTCATCATATTTTTAGTAAAGCCATTTTTGCTGGATAAGTGAAAGTTACTCTTCCATGTGTACATAGCATCCATGGCCTCCTGTAATTTTTACTGGCACTGACATAACTTCATAGGGATAGCAGTATCAATTCCTTTCTGAGGTGTGAAATTCAGCTCAAAAGCATGGATACATTGTGCAGTGTTTCTGGGTCTCATAGGCTGTGCTGCCCTGCCCAGAATCCTGATAGAGACCCTCGCGATGTTTGCAGAACCCTCCTGGAGTTTGGTGTGATGTTCATGACCCTGTGTTCTCCTGTGAGTGCATGGAAGCCAGGCTCATGCTCATGTTTTTAGGCATCAGGGAGTCACGCACAAGGGTCTGTCTTAGATCAGACAGACTCACCTGTGTCATCCACTCAGGGGGCTGTGGCTGTCATAGCTTAAGTCATAGCTTTGTTCTTCTTTATAGCTGAGTAGAATTCCATTGTGTATATTTTCCATAATTTTGCAACCCATTCATCTGTTGATGGAGACCTAGATTGGATCCATATTTTGGCTATTGTGAATTGTGCTGCTATGAACATGGGTATGTATATGTTAGTGTAGTTCTCTGATTTCAATCCCTTTGGAAAAATACCCAAGAGTGGTATAGCCAGATCATTTGGAGGATCTATTTCCAGTTTTCTAAGGAATCTCCACACTGATCTCCATAGTGGCTGAACTAGTTTGCACTCCCACCAACAGTGTAAAAGAGTTCCTCTTTCCCCACATCCTCATCAGCATTTGTTGTTATTTGGTTTCTTTATGCTTGCCACTCTGATTGGGTTAGGTGGAATCTCAGTGTAGTTTTGATTTGCATCTCCCTGATGGCCAGTGATGTACAACATCTTTTCATGTATCTATTGGCCATTTGTATCTCTTCTTTTGTGAAGTGTCTATTCAGTTCAGTTGCCCATTTCTTGATTGGGTTATTTGTTTTGCTAGTGTAGAATCTTTTGAGCTCTTTGTGTATTCTGGATACTAGCCCCCTAACAGAGTGGTGGCTGGTAAAGATCTTCTCCCATCCTGTAGGCTTGCTTTTACGTTCTTGATGATTTCCTTTGATGAGAAGAAACTTTTTAGTTTAATGCCATGCCACTTATTAATTCTTTCTTTAATTTCCTGCGCTTTGGAGGTCTGTTGAGAAAGTTACTACCTGTGCTTCTGTGTTGGAGTGTTGAGCCTATGCCTTCCTCTAATCTAATAGCTTCACAGTCTCTGGTCTAATTTCTAATCTTTGATCCAACTCCACTTGATTCCTGTGTATGGTGAGAGGTAAGGATTTAATTCCATCTTTTTTTTTTTCTTTTTTGCAGGTCTGGGGCTGGAGCCCAGAGGCATTTGACCTCTGAGCTACAACCCATGCCCAATTTTTTATTCTTTATTTTGAAACTGGGTCTCACTGAGTTGCAGAGGGGTTCACTAAGTAGCTGAGGCTGCCTGTGAACCACGATCCTCCAGTCTCAGCCTCCTGAATGCTGGGATTACAAGCATGTGCCACCATGCCCGGTTTAGTTCCATCTTTCTACAAATGGATAGCCAATTCTCCCAGCACCATTTGTTGAAAAGGCTGTCTTTTCTCCAGCATATGAGTTTGGCTCCTGTTAAAGATAAATTGACTATAGGCATGTGGGTTTGTTTCTGTATCTTCTATTCTGTTCCACTGGTCAGTATGCTTGTTGTGCCAATACCATGCTGTTTTTACTACTATTGATCTATAGTATAACTTGAAGTCCGGATTGTGATGCCTCCTGCCTGGCTTTTATTTCTGAGGATTGCTTTGGCTATTCTGGGTTTTTCTTTCTCCATATAAAATTCATGACTGATTTTTCTAGGTCTATGAAGAATGTTGTTGGTATTTCATTAGGAATTGCATTGAATCTATAGATCACTTTTGGCAGAATGACCATTTTGATGATATTTATTCTGCCTGTCCATGAGCAAGGGAGATCTTTTCATCTCTCAAGGTCTTCTTCAATTTCTTTCTTTAATTTTTTTAACAACTGGAGACAACTGTATTTCATCACATTGGCTTCTGTATTTATGGTTTTCTCAGTTTCTCCTGCTTTCGAAATGTGGTGTCCCAGCAGCCAGACAGAAAGACAGACAGGGACTTAAAAGCACAGGAGATCATCCTCCTGCTCCCAGCCCTGAAAGGCAGATGCGTGAACAGCGGGCTTGGCAGGGCCGGCTCCTGCCTCCCTCCACAACCTCCTCCTGAGAGGCTCCTCCCTGCCTCCTCCTCCAGCAGCTGCTAGAGCTCCAGGATCCCTTGGCCTGCAACCCCATCACCCAAGACTCTTCTTTCATCTTCCTGTGGTTTCTCCTCTGTTTCTCAGGACACGGTCATTGCATGTAGGGGCCACCTTGGTGCAGAAAAACCTCACCTCAAGACACTTTATCCATCTACAAAGACCCTATTTCTCAAGAGAAGTTTTATTCAGATGTCCCAGGTGGACATGCATTTGGAGTGCTGTTCAGAAAGCCGTGGTTTCCCTGATGCACTAGAGGTTGGGAAGAAAGAGAGGAGCCCCAGGTCCTGCTGTGTGAGGCCACAGGAGGAGAGGAGTTTGTGGCAGGTGTATGTGGGTGCCTGGCAACTTGCGGCTGTCAGGGGTGCTGGGGCATGAGCTGAGTTTGGGAGCCTGGGCTGGTGAGCTTGGCTATAAATCTGAGAGTCATCGGCATGCCAGTGTGTCAGTCAGTCACGGGAAGGGTGAGGTCATGAGCCCCATGCCCCTGGAGGCTGCAGTGCGGCTGCAGGCCAGACCTGGACAGGGGAAGAGGAGCCACCTGCAGGTAGGAAGGCCAGGTGTGGGGGCAGGGAGGCCAGATGGGTACCTGCAGGAGAGTGTGGGGGGGGCGCTGCAGTGCTGTAGGGTGCAGGAGTAAGGACTGGGCCTTGACTGCGGGTCCAGCACCAGACTCCACAGGATGGGCCGCAGGCTGGTGTGGGCAGCTGACCCTGTGCTGGGGCCCAGTGTGCATCCTAAGTCCTCGACAGCCAACCATCAGTGGTGCATGGTTTTGGGTCAGTCCACACTGGCTTTGAGGATGTCAACAATTCTTCAGCCACTGGCTTGAGCAGGGACAGGGTGGAGAGCCAGGGCACTGATGGAGGCCCCTGAACTCGGCCTCTTGAGCTTGGGGTCCCAGCATGGCCGGCGTGTCTTCGGCCCCTTGGATGTGTCCCCTTGGCTCTGAGTGCCGGGAGCCACAGGTGGTGTGACAAGTGTGTGGTCCTGTAGGAATGTCCTAGGTGGGTGTGCTTGCTGTGCGTTCTCCCCTGTGTGGAAGGGAGCCTGTGGAGATCCCAGAGCAGCCACCACAGGTAGTTGGGCAGGGGACCTGGCCCCAGGACCACCAGAGGGAACAAGTGACACTCCCCATCTTGGGCTTTGCAGAACCCCCAGTGAGACACACCTGGTAAACACTGAGGAATAAGGTCATCCTGGCAGGTGAAGCTGGCTTGCTTGATTAAACCAGGGTTTCCAAGACCTGTGGGGGCCTGTCCTGGAGTGGACCTCAGCCTTGGCTCACTTCTGGGCCTGGCTTCCCTCAACCTCAGATCCTGCCTGCCTTGCATCCATCCCTAGGTGACATGTGGGTGGACACTCCTGTGGACCTCCTGGGCTGCAGGCACGGTGAGCCAGGCAGAGGGAAGAGGTGCTTGGGGCCCTAAGGAGCTGGGGGCCAGGTTCCTGAGGAAAGGGTGCTGGAGGTACTGGCTAGGGAACTGGGAGGAGGAGGAGGAGGGTTGGGTATACACTGGGTCGGCAGAGTCCTTGAACCTGGGAGGCACAGTGTAGTCCCAGCCACAGGGGTCCTAGAGGCCAGGAGGGGCCTTCCAGCTGGGCCCTTGAGGTTCAGGATGCAGCAGGAGCCAAGACCTCTAAGGGTCTGGGGGCGGGGAATCTAGTGCCAAGGAGCCAGCGGGCTCTGGGAAGGGCAGGGTGGACCTGGCCAGGGCCCAGCCTCCTCCTTCTCCTCCCCCACAGCCTTGAGGGTGAGGAGGAGCCCGGGGGTGTGCCCACTGCAAGAGAGGTGCACCTTCCTGGAAAGCTCTCTCTCTCCACTGCGGCGTGGGAGCCTGCACCTCCAGGAGCGCCCTCTCGATCTCTTGCCTGCCCTCTCCGAGCCGAGCCCTGGGCAAGCTTGTGGGCAGAGAGAGACAGGCCCTGGGCACAGGACGCCCATCCTGGGAGGTGAGCACGCTGGTGTCTGCCAAGTTTGGTCCCAAAGCCAGGTACAGAGGCTAAGGCCTGGTCAGCAGGTGAGGCGCAAGGGGGCGCTTTGCAGATGCCTGGAGCTGAGCCCTGCTCCAAGCCCTGCCCAAGCCTGTCCTGCTGAGCCCAGTTGGTACAAGTGCGGCTCACATGGGTGAGCCCATGTGCTGGCAGGTGTGTGCCTGTGTGCATGCGTGAGGCAGGAGGGAGGTCTCCTTTTGCGGCCCTGACACCTGGCACAGAGAGCCGGGGACTTGTGCACCACGGCCACTCTGGATGGATGTGATGAGCAGCCGCAGAACTGAGGACGCACTGCCCTGCCTGCACTCGGGCCTTGTCTCTTCCATCCCAGCCCAAAGGAGCTGGCCTGAGGCTCCAGGGTGGACAGGGAAGGACACTGCTGTGGCTGGGCAGGTCTGGGGAAGGCAGGAGACTCTCAAGGAACTTTGCAAGTGTATAGCATCTGGCCTTTAGAGGCCCCAGGGACACTCGGGAGCCCATGGTGGGGTGCGGCTTGGTGGTCCCTCTGTTTTTTCAGTGGGCATGGGTGAGGCTTTCTGTGGCAAAAGCATTTTCTCAAGAACATGCAGACTTTGGCACCCACCTGGAAAGGATGGAGAGTTTGAGGATGGGGTGGAGGGCCAGCTGAGCACTACCCTGTGCTCCTCCCTCACCAGGCCATGGCACATCCCAAGATCGAGGCTGTGGTCAAGGAGAGGCACCGGATGGCGGAGTGCCCCGTGTGGGAGGAGAAGGCCGGGCAGCTCCTGTTCGTGGACATCAACGCCGGAACCGTGTGCAGGTGGAGCCCACTCTCAGGGGATGTGCAGACCGTAGGCCTGGGTGAGAGGGGCCGGAGGGTGTGGACTGTGGGCCTGGGTGGGTGGGGCCGGAGGGTGTGGACCATGGGCCTGGGTGTGTGCCTGCAGGGTCAGCACCGTCTCTGCCAACCACTACCCCAGCCCTTCAGTGGGAGCTGACCAGCAGGAGTTTGTAGGTGCCTGTGCATCCCTGCAGCTGAACCGGCTGAGCTTAGGCAAGGCTTCTCTTGCACACAAAGTCAGTGTGGACCCTATTGTCCATGCCTTTCTGTGGGGGGTGGCGGGTCCCTGGCTCTGAGCTGGGCTCTGCCACACGGATGCCTGTCCTGACTCAGGAGTTTTGTGCGTGCAGTGTAACAGAGCCATCGCTGGCTGGCTTACACTCCTGCGGTCATGGCAGGCAACGTCAGTCCTGTAGCGACTCACCCACCTCCATGGGGCATGTGAACCTGCGTCAGCTTGCACACTCCTAAGTCTGTATGGGGTGCATGTGTCCGTGTGGGCTTGCACACCTGCACACCTGTGCGGGGCTCATGAGTCCGTGTGGGCTCACCCACCTGCACACATGTGCGGGGCTCATGAGTCCGTGTGGACTCACACACCTGCATACCTGTGCGGGGCTTGTGAGTCCATGTGTGATCGCACACCTATATGGCTGCAGTGCCCCGTGAGACACATACCTTAGTGCAGCAGGTGCCAGTCCTCTGACCCACCCTTTTCTCCCTCCCTCCCCTCAAGGCAGAGGCTGCTGTCTTCACATACCTGGAGGGGGGCACAAGTCAGGCCCAGCCATGTGCACCCCTCCTGGGGAAGGGACAGCCAGGCCCAAGCCCCCAGCCAGGGCTCTCTCAGGCCTCTGAACCTCTGACCCAGGGCTCAGGTCAGACCTCGGAACTGGCAGGCGGTGCTCACTCACTGTCCCATCCCTCAGGAGACCGCGTTGGCTGTGTGGCTTTGCACGGCCAGATGGGGAGCTACGTGGTGGCCTCAGGCACGCGCCTGGGCCTCCTAGACTGGGACTCTGCGCAGGTACAGTGGCTGGCCTGGCTGGACAGGGACAAACCCCACAACAGGTTCAATGATGGCAAGGTGGACCCTGCTGGGAGGTTTGTGGCAGGTGAGCTGGGATAGGGCAGCAGGGCAGGTCTGGGGCAGGGGCTGGCTCCCTCCCCCCATCCTTGGAGAGGGTCTTGGAACCCCTTTGCCCAGCCACATGTTATGGGTGTGACCTTGCTCCGGGGATCCCACTAGAGACCTGGCTGGGGTGCTTCCTGGGCTGGCCACTGGGCACTATCTGCTCAACTCCCACAGAAACCTCAGGTGCCCAGGTGGAAGGCAGGACTCAGTGCCCGGTGCTCAGTGCTCAGGAGTCACCCCATGGCTGGGGAAACTTTGGACATACCCAGAGCCAGGTGTGTGGGCTGCCCAGGCAGTGGCAGACATTTACCATGAGCTGGCTGAGGATTTACAAAGAAAAGTCCTCCTCTTCCAGTCCTGGAGGGCAGACCTGTAAGGTCCAGGCATGGCGGAGCTGGCTCCAGTCTCCCTCTGCAGCCTCCTCCAGGGAGCCTTCTCCTTCCTGCCTCCTCCTCCAGCTGCTCCTGAGGCTCCGGCATCCCCAGCTTGTGGCCCCATCACCCCAGATTCCTTCTTTCACCCCCCAGCCCCGTGGCTTCTTCTCTGTGTCTGTATCTCCTCTTCTGTCTCTCATAAGGACACTGGCATTGCATTTAGGGGCCAACCTGACCCCAGAGGACCTCACCTCCAGGCCCTTCACTCATTCCATCTGCAGAGACCCTGTCTCCCCAAAGGCCCCATTCCCGGGCTCTGGGGGTGTGCACACTGCTGTATCTTTCAGGGTCCACTCTTGGGTGCAATGGAGTCCTGTGGGCTCCTGCCTGGTCTGCCCAGGACGGCAGCCTCAGCTGGAGGCAGCCTGTGTTTTCTGATACGTGGTGTCTGGCAGGGCCCAGGGATGGTCACTGCTCACTGATCCCGGCTCTCTGCAGGCACCATGCCCGAGGCATCTGCCCCCGGAGTGTGGCAGCCAGGCCAGGGTTCCTTGTACACGCTCTATGCTGACCACTTGGTGGTCAGGCAGCTGGACCGGCTGGGCATCTCCAATGGGCTGGACTGGTCCCTGGACCACCGCACCTTCTACCACGTGGACAGCCTGGCCTATGCAGTACAGGCCTACGATTACCACCTGCAGACTGGCAGTGTGGGTAGGTGCCTGCCTCTGGTCTACCCAGGCCCCACCCCACCCCAGCCCCACTGAGACTCAATTCCCAGGGCAGATGGAGGGAACTTGAGGCAGGGTATGAGCCGTGTCTTCGCTGCCCGGCACCAGGGTGCTGTCCCCTGGGGTGTGGGTGTGCCAGGGCCCCCTGCCTTGGGAGTTGGCATGGGTGGGGGTCTGCCTGTGGGTGGGGACCATGGCCCTGGGCACCCTCCCAGCTCTGCCCTCAAAGCCAGGCCCACAGCTGCAGCAGGCCTCTGGGTGGCTCCTCGGGACAGGGTGGCTCTCATGATTAGGACAGGCACCACACAGTATGGATGTAAGCAGGCCAGCTGCCTGTCCTCATCTGCCAGGCTGGCACCGGTAGGGATGAGAGATGGGTGGGTGTCAGGGCCCTGCAGGCACGCATGCATGCACCCCTGAGGCACCACCTTGGGTGGGACATCCTGCATTCTGGCCTCTGTCTGGGGGTTCGCATGGGATCTGGGGGCTACAGGCACGGCCGCTGCAAAACCCTGCCCTGCCTCCCATCCCTGCTGCAGAGAACCCGCGCCTGCTATACCAACTACCACAGGCCCAGGGCATGCCGGATGGGCTATGCGTGGACGCCACTGGGATGCTCTGGGTGGCCTGCATCGACGGAGGCAGCATTATCCGCCTGGATCCCCAGACAGGTGTGTGTGTGCAGCCGGCCTGGCCAAGGGACAGGCTGGGCTCTGTGTCCAGCCACCAAGAGGCCTCTTCCACAGTGAGGTCCTGGGCAGACACCGTCACTCAGCCAGTGAATGACAGTCCTGGGGCCACAGTGGCTGGACCACACCCAGCTCCTCTGACAGCAGGAGTTCACCCTCCCCCAGCCCCTGAGAGCAGAAGTGGGAGAACCACACATGTTAGGGCTGGCCTGGACTCCCTCTGCAGCCTCCTCCAGGGGAGGCTCCTCCTTCCTCCTGCAGGCATCCCTTGGCTTGTGGCCCCATCTCTCCTGTCTCTCTTCTGTCTCCTCTTCTGTCTCTTAGAAGAACACTCATTAGGGTGAGATCCTCACCTCCAGGCCCTTCACTCATTCCATCTGCAGAGACCTTGTTTTTAAATTAGGGCCCCTCCGAGGTCCCAGTAAACAAGAATTTGGGTGCATTTTAATGTCCTGGGGAAGGCGAGGCAGGCCACCTGGCAGGTGTGGATTAGAGCCACAGGTGCCCAGACAAGCCTCCTGCCCAGGGCTACTGCCACCAGATCAGCCCAGGTGTCACGAACGAACGTGGGTCTGGCTGTGGTCTGAGGACCCTCCGGGTGCTGCTGCAGGGACGCGGCTGTGCACGCTGGAGCTCCCTGTGTCTAGGGTCACATCCTGCTGCTTTGGAGGCCCCGACTACTCAGAGCTCTATGTGACCTCGGCGGCGGACGGCCTGAGCCGGGAGCAGCTGCAGTGGGAGCCGCAGGCTGGCCATGTCTTCAAGGTGCGCCTGCTGTGACTGCAGGACAGGGATGCTCCTTCTGCTGCGGTCCTGGTGCTGTCCAACTGTGTGCAGCTGGGGCTCCCTGCCAGGGCCTGGTGTGCACCCTGGGCCTCACTGCAGCGTCCACTTCTCCCCAGGTCACGGGTCTGGGTGTCAGAGGCCTGGCCTCACGCCCCTTTGCTGGCTGAGCCCAGTGCCCTCCGCTGCCCGCAGCATCCTTGGTGCAGAAGGTCTCGGCTGCTTCTCAGCGGATGGATGGTCCTGAAGCCCCTGAACTTGAAAGTTATGGCTCTGGGAGTGTCTGGGGAGCGGAGCAGGACAAGCTTTGTTCTTCCAGCATCATCTGGCAGTGCCTTAAAGCCCCCCCTCTCCCCATGGCTCCACGGCTGGTGTCCCTGAAGAATTTAAATTCCTTCCTGTGACCTGGGACTGAGAAGACGAGTGCTTTTAAATTGGGCAGAGGTGCTCACACTTAGTCCAGAAGAGAATACCCAGGACCTTGAGTACATTCACGCTGTGGACACTCTTCATCTCTGTCGATTCCTGAGCATTTTATTCACCCCAAGAAGATCTCACTCCCACCAGCAGGCACCCCTGTCCCCAGCCCCTGAGCACACTGAGGTGTCTTCTGTGTCTGGGTTTGCCTGATGTCACATTTAAGATAAATGGAGTCCCGCACCACGCAGGCTTTCATGTCTGGCTCCTTCCACTGAGTCGATGTTTGAGAGGTGTCAGGGTGTTGGTTCTTTTCAGTGCTGAGTAATACTCTATTGTGTGGATAGACCACATGGTGTTTCTCCATCCCCCGATCAGTGGATCCTTTAAACAGCTTGTCTGTCCTCCTGCGGGTTCTTGGACTCAGCACTGCTGTGCTCCTGGGCTGTGACATTTGTGCTCATTGGAGCCATGTGTCCAAATGCACATGAATACATACGCAGAACACACAGAGGTGCATGCATATACACATGTACACGCATGTACAGACCACATGCACGTACCTGCTTACAGGTGCATACACACACGCTTGTGTGACACAACTGCGTGTCAGTCAGCCATGTACACACACACAGGTGCACCCCTTTCGCCTGGCCTGATCTCCTCATGGTCCCAGATTGGCTGCTGCAGCTCCGGCATCACCCCCATGCCACCAGGAGGACAGTACTGGGCAGCAGTCCCAGTCTGTCTCACACCACGAGCCTCTGTCCCAGCGGACGCCTTCCTTCCTGTCCTCCTGGCTGGGCCTCTTCATAACTCCTCGCCCGGCAGCTGGCCCCGGCCAAGACTCGTGCACTTTCTTCCCAGGCCCCTGCTCTTCACCGTGGCTTTCCGAGCTGTAACTCAGCCCGTGTGATACACCACTCACAGGTGCGATGCGGTGCTTCTCAGAGCCATGCAGGTGCCAACCAGCTCACACAGCAGTTGGCATCAGGGTGTTATCATCCCTGCCCAGGGTGCTCTGCTGGGCAGGCACACGTGCCCCTCTCCCCGGCCCTGTGGCCCCCAAGCCACCTCATTCTCCCGTGGGGTCTCCAGTTCTGGCCCGCCCCAGCAATGTGATCACACGTGGTGGTGTCAGTTCCCCAGGTCCATTCCATTGCTGCAGGTATCAGCACTTGTTCCTGTTCGTGGGTGACTAAGTTCCCACCGCATTGACAGACTGGGCTGTGTTCCTGAATCACTCATTCACTCTCATGGCTGGGCACACGAGTGCTTCCACTTCGGGTTGCCACGAACACTAGTGCTGTGTGTGCACGCGCACGCACGCGCACACACCTGCACACACCTGCACCCCCCTGTTTTGGATTCTCTGGGGCCGCACCTAGGTGTGGAGATGTTGTGTCCCGGGTAGCAGCATTTGGAGGGACCGCCAATCAGCTTTCCAAAGAGGCTGCCACACTCAGCCATGCCAGCAGCGGGGGGCAAGGAGCCCCCTCCTCCCCTGGCTACTGCCGTCTGCCCTTTGGATTAGAGGCACTTTCGTGGGCGTCTGACTGGGCACTGCTGGCCCTTCTGAACCCTATTTTGTCTTTTTGGTGCTGGGGATTGAGCCCAAAGGCATTCTACTTCTGATCTAGACCCTCAGCCCTATTTTATTTTTTATTTGGTAACAGGATCTGGTTAGGTTGCTAAAGATCTCTTTATTAAGTGGCTGAGGCTGGCTTCAAACCTGCGATCCTCCTGTCTCAGTCTCCAAGTCTTGGGACAATAGATGTGTACCATCATTTCTGGCCCTAGAGTCCTTCTGCCAAAGATTTCTTGACACCCTCCCTTTCTGAAATGAGATGCAGAGATCTGTTGAGCGCTCTACACCTATAATTTAAATGCAATTAAGTTGGTGTGTCTACACATTTCTAATTGCAAGACAAAGGAGGAGTGGAAGTAACTCACTGCTCACAATGGAACATGTGATTCAATATGTCAGCACTCCACCTCGGCACGTGGGCATAATTAAGTACTCGGACCTCAGGATTAACTAACTCTTCAAATCAGCTTTCGGAAACGATGCCACTCAATCTGACCTTTATTTCTAATTGGGGCAGGTTTATGATTCCCCATGGTTGCCTCCACATTGGTGGTTTTATGTGAGATTCAAAAACTTGCCTTCTTACCACTTTTCCAACAGTGCAAAATGAATTCTGGAGCTGGTGGCACACGCTTGTAATCCCAGCATTCGGGAGGTCGAGACTGGAGGATCGCGGTTCACAGACAGCCTCAGCTACTCAGTGAGGCCCTTTGCAATTCAGTGAGACCCTGTTTTAAAATGAAAAACTAAAAAATAGAGTTGGGGTGTAGCTCAGAGGTACAATGCCCCTGGTTCCATCCCCAGTCCTGCAAAAAAAAAAAAAAAAATATGGAGCCGGGCGTGGTGGGGCACATCCGTCATCCCAGTCCTAGAGAGGCTGAGACAGGAGGATTGCAGGCTGTAGGCCAGCCTCAGCCACTTAGGAAAGAGGCCCTCAGCCACTTGGTGAGGCCCTGTTTCCAAATAAAAAATAAAATAGGGTTTCAGGCGTAGCTTGGAGGTGGAATGTCCCTGGGCTCAATTCCCAGTGCCACCTGAAAAAGAATCCTGCAGTCTGGGACAGAAACCATTCAAGAGCAGGTTGTGCTGGTAAAAAGAGCAGAAGCCATCCTGCATGATCAGCAGGGCATCGGTGATCTTCCTGTCTCGACCTCTGAGTCCTGGGATGACAGGCTTGTGCCACCATGCCAAGCTTAGATCTTTCATTAACCAAGAATACATGTACATATTTTTCTTTTGTTTGTGTGGCACTGGGGATTGCACCCAGGGTCATTCTACCTTCAAGCTACACCACTGGCCCGATTTTATTTTTAAATTTTGAAACAGGGTCTCACGAAATGCCTGGGGGTCTCACTAAGTTTCTGAGGCTGCCCTTGAACCTGTGATCCTCCTGTCTCAGCCTCCCAAGTACTGGAGTTACAACTCTGCAGCACAGCTGGATATATATATATATATTCCTATTAAAAGAACACGTATCTGTACATTTTTCCATTGCCTCTAGGTTTAGTTTCTATTTCTTGAATATAATCTACGTATTTTTCTATTAGTAATGCATATATCTATAACATTTTCCATTGAATATATACCTATTTTTAATCCAGTATATATGCATATATTTCCTGTTAATAGAGCATATATCTATATTTTTATTGAATATATACCTATTTTTGTACTAATCCTGTATCTGTTTCTACTTATAGAGTAATATCTGTATTGTTACTGAATGTGTATCTGTTTTTCCATTAAACAAGTGTACATCTGAATTTTCATAGAGGGTAAATTTACACATTTCTGTATTAACACAGTGAATTCTACCTGTTTGACCCTGCCCAATAAGTCTCTTCCTATCACACTCAGATCTAGCCTCAAGCTGGACATGGGGAAGCACACCTGTCATCCCAGCTACTCAGGAGCTGGAACAGGAGGCTGGCAGGTGGGAGGCCAGCCTCTGCCACTTAGCAAAGAGACCTTCAGCCACCTATCCAGACCCTGTTTCAGAAAATAAAATAGGGCTGGAGGTGTAGCCCATAGGTAGAGAGAATACCCTGGGCTCAGTCCCCAGTACCACACACACACAACTTAGCCATGATAAAGCCATCAAGGGATTTTTAATTCTCTGTGTCTTGTTCTTTGCATATTTCCCAAACTGAAACCAGAGCGTGGCGTACCCACAGGAGCAGGCTCTGGAAATGCATTCTCCTGTGGCCCAAAGTGCTGGTGAGGAAGGGGCGTCCCGAGGGCAGGGAGGCGTCAGGTGCTGGTGCAGGGTGTGTGTCACCCAGCATGGGGGGCTGTGCTTTATGTGCGCCCATGGAGCGCAGCACGGGGCTCCCGAGGCTCGAGGGTGTCACTGGGAACCCTGGGCACAGAGCAGCACGGAGAAGCAGTGAGAGAGAAGTGGGGACTTGAAGCGAGCCGGGCCACAGGCCGCCGGGGAGTGCAGCAGGCTAAACAGGAATGTCCTCTTGGCAGAGCCCCTGGCTCGCAGCCCGGACCTTCCAAAGGGAACAATTATCCTAAGTGGGCAGTAAATCCTCCTGACGGCTTGCCCCTGTTGGCTTTCAACAGGGTTGAAAGAGAAGCTAATCAAACTGTCAGGGGACAGAGAGGATCAGCAGACACTGCGTAATACTCACCTGAGCAGAGCAAGTCCGTCAGGCGCCCTGCCCACTTGGGCGATGGGAGCTTCCTGGTCTCTGGAGACACCTGAGGCCAAAGAGCTGCCTCCACCCACAGCCTCCGCCCCTGCTGAGCCGTCTGTGACCATCAGACCAGACTCTCCATGTCCACTGCACCTCCTTCCCTTGCCCACCTTGCTCAGCTCCAGCCCCAGCATGGATGTGCACAGGGTCCCTATCTCTGCAGCCTTTCTCCCATGCCACCTAAACTTTGTAGTACCACAGTGTGTGTGCTTTTCTCTTATTAAACGTGTGTGTGTGTGACTGAACCCAGGGACATTCTATCCCAGATCTATACCCTCATCCCTATTTTCTTGTTGTTGTTGTCATTTTAAAACAGGGCCTCACTAGGTTGCTGAGGGTCTCTTTGCTAAGTTGCTGAGACTGTCCTTGAACCTGAAATCCTGTCTCAGCCTCCCAAGGACTGGGATGACAACCATGTGCCACCATGTGCAGCTTATTTTCTTATTTTGAAACAGGGTCTCTGCTAAGTTGCTGGGCTGGCCTCCAACCTGTGACCCTCCTGTCTCAGCCCCCGAGTCCTGGGACGGCAGGCCTGGCTCCTCTGACTTTTGTGATAGCCTTCTCATCCCTGAGCCTACAATGGGAGTGAAGCCAGTTCTGGAAAGGCAGCTCTGTGGGTGGGAGTCAGTGGCTGCCAGGGTCTGGAAGTCAGGGAGCCTCTGAGCGGCCAAGTTCTGGGGTTTCAGAGCGGGGATGTGTTCTGTATGCTTTGACAAGGAAGCTCACGTGACATTTGCCTGTGTGCAAAACCCATCGAATGTACAGAACTGAGAGGGAGCATGTGTGCCAGAGGACTGCAGGTTCACAGCCAGCCTCTGTATTGTAGGGAGGCTCTCAGAAACCTAGTGAGACTCTGCTTCCAAATAAAGAAAGAAAATCTGGCATAGTGTGGAGGTAGAATGCTTCTGGGCTCAATCCCCAGTAACAAAGAAACAAACAAAAAATAATAATAAAGAGGGAGGGTTGCTACGGGCAGCGGACATTAGCTCCTGGTTTTCGACCGATCAGCGAGGCTCAGCTAATGTTTATCAATCAATCAGTGCAGCTCAGCCCCTGATTATCATCCATCAGAGCAGCTCATGAGCTGTGACAGGAGGGCACACCCGGGCAGCCTGCAACTTGCTGACAGTGGGACTCTCTGCTCTTCTTCAAACCTCAGTCTATTGTGAGAGACAGTCTGCTGGTGGGAGGAGAGGAGGGGGAGCTTGGGCTCTTTCCCCTCCTGCAGAGGCTAGGTCATCTAGCAGCACTGGCAGACAGACAGACAGACCAAGACTCTGTCAAGCCAGACCCACCACACCTGGCTTCTGAAATTGTGTTTTCCTATTTTCTCTTTCTTATGGTACTGGGGATTTAACTCAGGGGCATTTATCTCTGAGCTACACCCCAGCCTACTTTATTCTTTTATTTGCAAGCAGGGTCTCACTAGGTTGCTGAGGCTGGACGTGAACCTGGGACCCTTCTCTCTCAGCCTCCCAAGAACCTAGATGACAAGCATGTGCCACCAAGCTCATCTGAGAATTGTTTTGTTTTTTCTTTTGAATGTGCTAATGATGAAAGAAAAGACCCACAAATTTGGCTGTTCTAAATTTTAAAAACTGTCATCATCCAAAGATAGTTTAGTGCAAGTAAAAAGACTGGTTGTAAAATACAGTAAACCCCATCACTGCGGCTACCTTTGAATGTACCATGTGTGTAGTGCATTCATCCACATGCATGTAACTATCTGTATCTATACGCGCAGATATAAAAATCCCAGCAAACGGGTCTGGTTTCAATGCCTGCCATCCCAGGAACACTGAGGCAGGAGGATGGCAGGTAGAGGCCAGCCTCAGCCATTAGCAAAGAGACCTTCAGCAACTGTTTCCAAATAAAAAATAAAATAAGGCTGAGGATGTGGCTGGAGGTAGAAAGCCCCTGGCTTCAACCCCCAGCACCAAAAAATCAAAACTAAACAGTGTTCCCCACCCCAGTAGAAACCTGGCCGCAGTCACAATGTTAGGTTTGGACTGTTACTGTTACGGTTTGAGAAGATCTTGTTGTGAAAGATGAATGTTACCATTTGGGGGTGACCTTATGGCTAGGGGAACTGTCCCCAGGGACCTTTGTTAGACCCCTGGGAATAATTCCCCCCAAAACACAAAAACTGCGGGTTCTTGTCCCGAGCTAAGGATAGATATGCAATAGCTCGGACTCCTGCTGAAGATTTAAAGGAGTTTATTAAAAAGACAGAAATACAGAAGACAGTTACCCAGGGGTAACGTGATGGGGAGCTTTGAGCAAAATCACTGAAGTATAAAACACGAAACAGTCTTTTGATTGATTTATTTTTTTTTCAACTTTTTGGTGGTACTGTGGTTCCTGGAAACCCTTCTATCTCCAGGCTACACTCCCAGACCTATTTTTATCTTTTTTTATTTGGAAACAGGGTCTCTAAAGCCAGCGCAGCTGGCTTTGAACCTGCGCGATCCTCCTGTCTCCGCCTCCCAAGTGCGGGGATTACAAGCGTGTGCCACCAGGACCGGGCGGAACAGCCTTTTTATACACATGACCTCCTCCATCTTGTTCACGTAATTCAAGTCCCTGTAAAGATCCTCCCATTAATTTTCCCACCCAGGAGTCTCCTTTCACGAAGGTCGACCCCCCTCCTCCCATTCTAGCTAGATTATCCAATTATGTAAACCTGTCTTTAGAATGAGGAAGTCCTAGTTCCCCTCTCCTATGGACTTGCTAATTACCTTTAGCTTGGTTAATTTACATTAGAATGGTTGCCTGCTTCTTGGCAGAAACCAAGTCCTTTCACAGATCCGCCCCTCACCCAATTTTTAAAATATATTTATTAATAATCAGAGCTTTCTCAAATCTTCCTAGGCCATTCCCAATACTGGTACAGTTATGGTTTGGGAGAAATGTCCCTGGGGACCTTTGTTAGGCTCTCCAAGACTATTCCCATAAACCCACAGGTTCTTGTCCTGAGCTAAGGATAGATATGCAATAGCCTGGACTCTTGCTGAAGATTTAAAGGAGTTTATTAAAAAGATAGAAAAACAGAAGACAGTGACAGCCCCCATGCCATTCAGGAGAGGCATGGGGGTACTTTGAATGAAATCACCAATAATTCCTGGGTACAGAGTATTTCATAGTCAGTCCTCAACCAGACCCGTCCCCTCTAGGGCCCGCCCTTTTGATGTGAGGGCTTCCTTCCTGCCCATCTGTCCTGTTTTTAGTACTGACCCCCAAATGTGTTATTTGATCATCGGATTCTGGTCTCTCTTGAAGGCTTCGGGCATCCTCCCATGGTTATTAAAGTCTGGGATCTCCTGAAGGTTTACGGCACCTTTCCACTTCCTTGGGAAATTTTATCTTTACACTAAAAAAGGCCCTGGAACTATCTCTGTTGTCTTAGTCTCCCTTGGTGCCTGGAATTCTGCAGCCCCTTTCTCTGAAGCTCCTGGCTTCTTTACTATCAAAGATATATTTGAAAAATTGAAAATCTTTCCCAATACTGGTACATTAATACATTTTGAAGCCTCTTCCCAATACTGGTGTAACAAGGGGGCGATTCACAGGTGCTGGGCTGGAGGAGAAATCAGGGACCAGAAAGCAGGTGGAGGGTGCTGGGGCTGCTTCCCTGAGCTAGACCTCACCTTGCTCTGTCAGGAGGCACCGAGTTATGTTCACAGGATTTCACAATGGCCATCAAGAACCAGAAAAACCACCTCATCACCATGATGCGGCAGCTCGGTGAGATCAAGGAGCCAGGTGTGGGAGGGACCCTGGCTGAGCAGGAGCCAGGCTGGGCTCACAGCCACACACAAGTCCTTTGCTGATCCCAAGAGCCAGGCTTTGCTTGATGAAGGGTTGCTCTCCCCACACACTCCAAGACCACTTCAGAGCTGGGCCGACATTTCTCGGTGCGACTCTGCCAGCCAGTCCTAGACCACAGCAGGGATGCAGGGAAGGTTCCTGCTGCCTGGCTATGCTGTTGTCTATGGTTATCCAGAGTCCTGTGCTACTCAGCTCCTCCCCTCCCCCTCTCTTCTTCTTCTCCTCCTTTTACCCCTTCTCTTCCTCTCCTCCAGTTCTCCTCCTCCTCCCCTCTCCTCTCCCTCCCCTCCTTCTCCTTCTCTTCCCTCCTCCTCCCTCTCTTCCTTCCTCTCCTCTTTCCTCCTCCCCTTTCCTTTCCCTTTCCCTCCCTTTCTCCTCCTCCTTCTTTGGCTCCTCCTCCTCCTCCCCTCCAGTCCTCCTGCTCCCCCTCCTCCCTTTTTCCCCCTCCTCCCACTTCCTCCTCCCTAGGGTCCACCCAGGGCCTCTATAGGTGGGAATAGCCAAGGCTCTGGGCTGAGGGTGATGACCTCCTGTATGAAGCAGAAGAGGACACAGACATGCAGAGGGCAGAAGAGAAGCAGTGGGGAGAAGAGCCTAGGTGGAGGGGCCACAGGCCCAGGGGCGCTGCAGCCTCTATGAGCTAGGGAGGCTGTGGAGAGAGGCTGGGCCTCGCACTTCTCTCTCTGGGGCTAGGAAAGCAGTGTTTGATGCGCTCCGGGCACTCCAGACCTTAGCCCTCTCCTCATGCCAGTGGACCTGGGCCGCCTGAGCTCTGGAGGAGACCCTGAAGTCTTATGGGTCTTGCTGAGGTGCGGGGAGTCTCTAAGTGACTGAGCCTGGCTGCCAGCTGAAACCCACCATTTCAGCCTCCAAGTACCAGGGTGAAGCTTCATCACAGTTTTTAAAAAGTAATTTCAAGTTAAAGGAAAAAAGAGAATGCAAGGCTGGGTTTGGGGTCCTTGTTTGGTGATTGAGGCCGGGGCTGGGTTTCAGGTTGGTGATTGAGGCTGGGGCTGGGTTTCAGGTTGGTGATTGAGGCTGGGTTCTGACTCCTGGGTTGGTGATTGAGGCTGGTATTGGGGTACCGGGTTGGTGATTGAGGCTGCTGTTGGGGTCCCGTGTTGGTGATTGTGGTGCTGGGCTGGGCCCAGACTTAGCCTCTGTTCACTCTCTGGACCTTCTCGCTTGAAGCAGCCTCTGTTTGCCTTCGGCTCCAAGGCCCTGGGGTCCAACCTGGCCTCCTGAGGACCGAGCACGGCCACCTGCTCGCTGGAGGAGGCAGGTGGCCCCCGGGTCATGGCAGGTTCCTGAGTAGTCCTCTGGGTACAAAGCTTGGGACCTTGGCTCTGGAGAGGCTGGACCCTGCGGGACCTGGGCTCAGGGCCTCGTGGTTCCTCCAGCCGCTGGCAGGGGGTGCTCAGCTGCCACTGGCCAGCAGTGCAGTGGCCTGGAGATTCCTGGTTAGTTGGAGGATTTTACCTGAAAGGGGAAGCATGCTTATTTAAAATCCAAACAGTGCCGAGCATGGTGGCATATGTCTGTCACCCCAGGACTTGAGGTGAAGACAGGAGGACTACGGTTTGGAGGCTAGCCACTTAGCAAAGAGACCCTCACAACTTAGCAAGACCTTGTTTAAAAAAATACAAAGGGCTGGGGTGTATCCCAGAAGTAGAAGACCCCAGGTTCGCCATCCTCAGTCTCCCATAAGTGCAAAAATAAAAATAAACAGAAAAGAAAGATGAAATTCTCCTTCCATGGGGTTGTAGCTCAGTCCCAGGACCGGACCTTGTGTCTCTGGCTAGTGCCCATTAAGGCTCAATAAACCCTTTATTTCAGTGGCCACTTGGCCTCAACAGTTTAATTTAACACAGATCGTGGAAGCCTGGAAGCTGAGTCCAACCATGATGACTCAGGGCTGCCGACTCGCAGCCACACGCCGCACTGTGGTCTGCTGTCTCGAGATGGTGGTCTGCTCCTGGGCTGCTGCTGTGGCCCCGCCCCTTCTCAAGCCCCTCAGGCTGCACCTCCAATCCCACGCCCTTCCCAAAACCCATTTCCAGCTCCAGGGACCCCGCACAGCCCTCCAAGTGAGCTCCATTCACACTGGCCAGCTGGCCTGAGCCCAACCCTGACCTCAGTCCTGCTCCTGGCTGCAGTAGTATACAGGCCGAGCTGTCCTAACCGTGAAACCCCAGATGCAGGCTGCATGGAAGTGTTCACCTGTGATCCCAGTCCTTGGGAGACTGAGCCAGGAGGGTCACTGGTTGGAGGCTAGCCTCAGCAATCTAATGAGAGACCCTCAGACACTCAGTAAGACTGTGTTTCCAATTTTAAAAATAAAAATAAAAAGGGCTGAGGGTCCATGTTCAGTCCCCACTAACACACGCACACACACATGTCTCAAATGCTCCCCGTTCCTAGACTTGAGTCCAGTCAGAGGCCATCAGTGAGGAAGTCCACACTGGGCCTGGGGCCACGGTTCCAGTTACAATGTAGTGGCCCTGAAACATCCTATAACATGGCCTTGGGTCTGCAAGGTGCTTGTGAGGCAGACAGGAGACCTGGGCTCTGGCCCTGGTGTCTCCTGCACAGGCAACTATTCTGAAGCCCAAATTAATCTGAAACCCACAAGTGCTCTGCATACATGACCAAAGTTTGTTAGGTCTTCATATTTCCTGCAGAGGAGCCATGTTGGTTGGCATTGCCAGACCCTACAAACAATCCCCGTGACAGGTAAAGAGAATAAAGTTCTCGGCTTCTTGCTACTTTGATCAACCCGCTGCATTACCTCAGTTCATGTTAGATTCACACAGAACTGCACAGAGACAATTTCATGACTTATATTCATAAAGATGACACATTTATACAAAGTTTGGTCATAGAGCTAAAGGCCTATCATTTTGTTTTTTAATTGTGTGTGGCCAGCAATATATCTGTGGTCCTTTGAAACAGGTCACCATGTTCTACACAGCATCATTCTCTTCAGGAAATCTATCAAAGATGGCAGGAGGAGACCACTAAATGTCCTATAGCCCAAAGGGATAAGATTGGAAGAAATTTTGTTACGCAAATGTAGATGTGTTAAATAAGGAAGCTAAATAGAAAGGAGAAGCCATTCCTAGTACATCTACATGGCTCCAGCAAGGGTCTGCTGCCACCTGAGTATCAGAAGATTCCTGTGTGCGGGAGTGAGGAGGGTGGTGGGGAAGAGCATCCAGAGTGGCACTGGGGCACCTCAGGGAGAAGGTCTCCTGTTCCCTGTGGGGTGGTTGTAGGGGGAGATGCCTGCTGTATGTATTAAATGTGAATGCTGGATGTGTGCAGTTACTACAAGTCAGACACCAATGACAAGACTGCTGCAGGTAGAAACAGGTGAACAACAATAGATTACGTTTATGGGACAATGAATGAGGTCACACGTGTCAAGGCCTCCTGGGCACACACATGGATGTTGGCTCTTGTGATCTACAGAATGCACTGGAATGAAGAGTCCTGTCAGTTCTCAACACAGAAAAGAACCTTAGCCCACCACCTAGGAGTGCAGAGTTCAGTCCTGACCATGCTACTTGGCTTGGCAGCAGCAGTCATAGTCCAAGATAGGAGCACATGCCAGGCACAGGGCTCCCCCTACCGTTATGCATTTGGGACTCAAGCCTAAGACCTTAACACTTCTGTGCTTCTTTGGCGTCTGTGCACTGGAGATATGTCATGTGGCATGAAGTAAGTATATATATGAATATGGAATGGAATAGTAAGTGAATGGCCAAAGAAATGTTATATATTTAAAATAATATTTCTCAAGCATTCTCATTACTACCTCCTCCCCAGTATGTTGACATTTACTTGGTGCAGTGTTCACTCTGAAGAATCCAATACTATGATTTGTTTTATGGCAGGAGGACATGCAAATAGGGCCGCCTTCTGCTGATGAAAACCAGCCCAGCCCTGACCCTGCAGCTCTGGGACAGGAGCCCAGCCCTGCACCCAGGGGACCCCAGTCAGTGATCAGGACTGCACATGCAGGACCCACCATGGAGTTTGGGCTGAGCTGGGTTCTCCTGGTTGCTGTGTTGAAAGGTAATTCGTGGGGAACAGGAGACGCTGAGTGTGAGTGGATGGGAGTGAGAGACACAGTGGACTGTGGCAGTTTCCTGAGCAGGATTCTCTGTGTTTGCAGGTGTCCAGTGTGAGGTACAGCTGGTGGAGTCCGGGGAGGCCTGGTGCTGCCTGGGGGGCCCCTGAAACTCTCCTGCCTGGCCTCTGGATACAGCTTCGGTGACTATAGGATGAACTGGGTCCGCCAGGCTCCAGGCAAGGGCCTGGAGTGGATCTCAGCCATTAGTAGTGGTGGTACCAATATACTCATCAGAGTCTCCGAAGGGCTGATTCACCATGCAACTCCAAGAACACACTGCACCTGAAATGAGCAGCCTGAGACCAGAGGACACAGCCCTGGGCCCTGTATTACTGTGCAAGACACAGTGTGGGGTCCTCAGTGTGAGCCCAGACACAAACCTCCTGCAGGGTGCCCAGGACCAGCAGGGGGTGCTCAGGTTCTGAAGGAGGAGGTCAGCACTTTCAGGTGGTGCCTATAATCAATGAAAAGCAAGACTGACAAACAATGAGATTACTGGATTTCCCTTTCCTATTTTTATTTTGTGTTTTCTGCCTATTAACACGTTTCCACAGAGTTCTTTTTGTTATCCTCTAGGCCTACCATGGGAGGGACTGAATTAAAAAAAAAATATATATATATATATAGTGTGTGTGTGTGTGTGTGTGTGTGTGTGTGTGTGTGTGTGTGTCTGGGGATGGAACGCAGGGGCATTCGATCTCCGAGCTACACCCCCTGCCCTACTTTTTATTCTTTATTTTGAAACCGGGTCTCATTGAGTTGCAGAGGACCTCACTAAGTAGCTGAGGCTGTCTGCGAACCGCGATCCCCCGGTCTCATCCTCCCGGATGCTGGGATTACAAGCATGCACCACCATGCCCGGCTGAATAAAAATATTTAATAGAAACAGAAACAGGTGAGTGCCATAATCCCATATTATATAACACCAATATTTTTAAAAAATTTTTTATTGGTACATTATATTCATGCATCATATTGGGGTAAAAAACTTGTGTGTACATACATATACACATCGCCCATTTAACCCCTACCCAATTCCCACCCCATTCCCTACCTGTCCCTCCCTCCCTTGCTTGGCTTAGTGGTTGACTTCGATATGTTTAAGTACATTGTGTGTTTTAGAGATTTTTCTCTTCCCCCCTCCTTTCTCCTCCTTTAGGTTGTCTTGTTTGCTGCTCTATAGGATTCCCTTTTTCATCTAGAGTTCCTCCTATGACCCATTTCTCCTTAGTTTTCACATATTAGGGAAAGCATCTGATTTCCTATTTTTTGTGACTGACTATTCTCACTTAGCATAATGTCCTCCAGTTCCATCCATTTCCCTGAGTAAAATTCCATTGTGTACATATCCCACAGTTTTGTAATCCATTCATCTGTTGATGGACATCTTGGCTGGTTGCATAGTTTGGCTATGGTGAATTGTGCAGCTATGAACATAGATACACATGCATTGGTTTTGGTAGTATGGTTTCCTATCTTTTGGGTAGATACCCAGAAGTGGTATTGCTGGATTAAATGGTAGATTTGTTCCCATTCTTCTGAGGATTCTCCATACTGTTTTCCAAAGTGGTTGCACTAATTTGCAATTCCACCAGGCAAATTAATACATGGGATTGCATGAAACTAAAGAGTTTCTGTTCAGCAAAGGAAACTGTCAAGACCCTTAACTGAGAGCCAAGAGAATGGGAGAAGATTTTTGCCACCTACACCTCCAATAAAGGACTAATATCTAGAATATACAGAGAACTTAAGAAACCCAACACTAAAAAAAAAAAATAATAATAATCCAACAAAAAATGGGCACGTGAACTACATAGATAATTCATGAAAGAAGAAACTCAAATGGCCAATAAATGCCTGAAAAAATATTCAAATCATTGGCAATCAGTGAGATGCAAATCAAAACGACCCTGAGATTTCACCTAACTCCAACAAGAATGGCAATCATTCAAAACACAAACAGCAACAAATGCTGGTGAGGATGTGGGGAAGTGGGAACTCTGTAACACCAAAATTTGAAGCCCCTACTGAACAAAATCTTCATTCATGTTTATAAAATTAATTTACCAAAACAACATTATCATAAAAAATATATTTACTTTTAAAGTAATAAAGTTATTACATCCTATCAATTATACCTTGCCTTATTATTGATTTACTAATTTTATAAAATATAAAAACTCTTACTAACCCACTTAACACATCATATTATGCAATAACTAGAGAATTTACATTCATAAAAATAAACATTAAAATTTACTAATCACTCTCACAATGTTATAACATGTATGAGAAGATAATTTATGTGCATAAGGACATAAGTGAAAAACATAAATGAATATTATTTTTTTTTTTTGCTTTATAACTGTAGTGTCATGAAAAATACGGGACTCTGGGTGAGACTGATCAAAACAGCAAGAAGTTAACAGTTAATCTCCTGTGGACCAAACAGCCAAGATCAGAATCACAAATGCAGGTATGAAAAAAAATTATTGACTGAGGGGGTTTAATAAAAAATTTTTTTGTGTGAGTATGGGTTGGAACCCAGGGGCATTCAACCTCTGAGCTACAACCCCTGCTCTATTTTTTATTCTTTGTTTTGAAACAGGGTTTCACGAAGTTGCAGAGGGCCTCACTAAGTAGCTTAGGCTGTCCGTGAACTGCGATCCTCCGGTTCCAGCCTCCTGAATGCTAGGATTTCAAGCGTATGCCACCATGCCTGACTTCTAAAATTTTTTAAGACATGAGCTTTCCTGATCACAAAGTCAATATTGTAATATATATTTTCCAGGAAACAAAGTTGACAAATTGCATAATCTAAATTAGAACTGCCTACTAGTAGTTTATAAAGTTTATACTTCTAGTATAGTAAGTCCTAAATGATGAGCTACACCGTACAGTAAATTATAAAAATAGTAAGAAGTAGAATGAAGATTTAAAATTGTGGGGACAAACAAAATTTTTCAACACAGAAAAAACATTTATTAGGAGGCTGATGATAGGCAATTCCATGGAGGTAATCCCAGAGAGATCACTGACTTTCACTATTATTAGTTTTAGTTTGTTTAGTAAGCTTTTTTTATCATCGTGACCAAAATACCTGACACGCATGCCTTAGAGAAGAAAAGGTTGATGTGGGGATTAGGATTTCAGAGCTCAGGTCATGATCTGCAGGACCTAAGGAATGAACCCCACAGCAGAGCTTTGGGGCACAGTGGGGGAAGAAACAGGATGCTTAGCCTCTGGTGGCCAGGAGAAGGAGTGAAAAGATGGGATCCTAGGAGCAGACACAGTCCCCAGGCCATGTGCCAGGACCCTCCTCCAGCCACGCCCACCCTGGACCTGACTGCACTGCTTAACACATGAGCTCTGGGGGGACATGCACAATCCAATCCATAGCAGTTTTGAGGTCTGGCTTCAATATGAGCAGCTGCTGCTTTTCTTTTTGGCCATGGATGTCCTTGATAAGTTTGATCAGATCATTATTGACAGGGCTCTGTCTTTTTATAATACTTCTTCTGTTGTACATCAGCAGGGGCATTTCCTATTACATTTTCCTGAATAAAGTAGCATACTTCTTTGTTGGTTTTGAGTTGTGGAGATCCATCTGTGTTCTTTTATACACAGACAACAATTGTAAACAATGCTGTTTAAAATAAAATTATTTTTAATAAACAATTTTATTAGAAACAACGCAGGCCATTGAAGAGCACTATTATTGGACAAGTTTATTCCCATTCCACTATTCAAAAATTGTTTTCAAAATAATCTGTGATTTTTCTGGACTCCTTAAGTGAATATGACTTTAATTCATTAAAAGCACTTGGAATTTAATCATTTGGAGGAATTGACAATAGAGAGAATTAAATTGATTTAATGTGAGATTTTCTTCATTTCCATAGCCTGTGGACATATATTCTTTGAATATTTCACTAATCTCCTTAGACTTTCTTAGTATCATATTGAACTTCCTTTAAAATATTTTCATGGCACCAAATAATGAGTCTTCTCAATGTTTTTTTTTTTTTACTTCAGTTGAAGTTGATTTTCTTATGTGATCTCCACAAAATTTTCAAATAAATGTTTGCTAATTTTTATATTTCCTACATGTCTTAATGGAAAAAGTTTAGGAATTTAAAATGTTTGAATCCAAATAGACAATAACTGTATGATTATGATTTATAAAATAACAGAAGGGTAGGTGTGGTATTATTCCTGAAATTCCAGTACCTGGGGCGGCTGAGGTAGAAAATCACAAGTTCATGGGCAGCCTGAAAACCATAGCGAGACAGTGCGCCAAAATAATAGGCAAAGACAGATGAAGATATAATTTGTGTTGAATGCCCCTGAGATGAGCCTCGGTACCATTAAATAGAAATTGTAATAACAAGAGGATCCTGGAGGCACTGTTAACATACTTTCTGAGCTTGGCTTCGTGGTGCAGGACTGTATTACCTGTGCTTGGGAGCCTGAGACACTAGGATTGTAGGTTTGAGGCCAGCCTCAGCAAGTTAGCAAGACCTTCTGCCAAACAGACTCTTTTTCAAAATAAAATAGGACTGGAAGTGTAGCTCAGATATAGAAGTTTCCTGGGTTCAATTCTCAGTCTCTCTCTCTCTCTCTCTCTCTCTCTCTCTCTCTCTCTCTCTCACACACACACACACACACACATTACTTCTGTTAGTGTAAGTGAACTATGCATCTTTCATGGTAGGTTTGTGATACAAGAAATGTATATTCTTGTACAGCCACACCACTGTGAAAGGACACATTCCTATGTGATGTGGTAGAAACACTGGAGGGACACCCACTTCAGCAACTGGTCTTGACTCAGGAGGTCCCTGATGTGGTGAAACACTTTCCTTTCTCCCAGGAGCTCACAAAGAGCATTTGGTGGAGTGCTGACGTGTGTGTCAGCTGTCCCTCACCCAACCAAACAGCACGACTCAACTCATTCATAAGAATCCATGTCCTAACCACTAGTATGTGGTAGTGTCTCCCTGTGAGAATTTCAATTTCAGCTTTACCTCCAAGATTTTAATTTCATACACCTGTGGCTTTCAAATATTTCAGACTTTGTTAACATTGTTCCACAGAGTGTTTCACATTTGAATTGTGAACTTTGGGTTTTTGATGTTCAGGATTTTGACCAGTGCTTTACCATGGGTGTTTGCACAACACCCTACCAGGCTTTTCAGAATTGTGATTTCTTTAGAGTTTCCTTATGCTGCATAAATTCCATCTCTTAGCAATCACCCAAGTGTGTATGACATGCTCTGCTAACACACATGCAATAAGGTGTTTGAAACTCTATTCAGGATTTTTCTATAAATTGCAACTTAGCAATTTGTGCCTTGGTTTCAATATTTAACATATTGTTCCAGTTGCTTTAGCCGTTGTGAAATGTAAGGATTACCTTAGGGTCTTTCTGTCAGCATCCTCACTACTGACACCACACAGGTGGATGCAGGGGTGTTATGGTTGGTTGTTCCCAATGACCTTGGGTTTCTGTCCCTGACTTAGTGAGTGAAGAACAGGAAGCAGTGGCCATAGAGAAATGTAAGTTTCTGGTGAGCCGGCAGCACAAAATCATGTGGGCATCAACGCGACAATGAATGGCTGCATTTTCAGTTTTATTTTAATTGATGTATACTTGTTGTAGACATTGGTGGGGTACGTGGTGTCTTGCCACGCCTATGCATCATGCCATGATGAAGTCAGAGTAATGAACATGCCCAAACCCCAAGCATTTATCACACGGCTGGACTTCTAACTTCGACCTTCCTGTATTCTGGCTACTCACTGCTGTGTTCAATAGAACACAGAGCTGAAAACACAGCCTTGTATTATTTTGCAGGAGGCACAGTGAGGGAAGCTCAGTGTGTGCCCCAAAGCAATCCTCCCTGCAGGGGCACCCAGGACAAGCAAGGGGTGCTCAACACTGACAGGTGGTGATTATGATCTAAAAATGGAATCAGATGGAGGACGGGTTCATTGGAATTTTTTTTCTTTTTTCTTTTTAATTGGTGCACTGTATTCATACATCATAGTAGGATACATACTTTTGTAGACATACATGCACACTTTTCCCAGTCAGCCCCCACCCAATCCCCACCCCATTCTCTCCCTATCCCTCCCTCCCATGCTTGGCTTAGTAGTTGACATCTAGTATTATGGCAATTTATCCAAAATTAAAAATGATAATCTCACATAACAGTTTCATTTGTCTGATACCAAGCTTTTGATGACTTAAAGATAACATTTCAATATTTCTTTTTGCTTTCTTTCTTACCAGAGAATATTTTTTTCTATTTTTTTAGGTAAAACTATCATATATTTATATATTTATTTTTCAGAAAAAAATCTATCCTAATATGGAATATGGACTCTAGGTACCCAAAACGATCTTGAAAAAGAACAAAGCTAGAAGATATATATTTTCTGATTTCAAACCATATAAAGCTACAATAATTGAAACAGTGTAGTACTATTCTAAAGGCAGATATATAAACCATTGGAGTTAATAAAAGCCTAGAGCTAAATTCTTCCCTATATTGTCAAGTTATTTTTGACAAAGTTTCCACGAACATTTGGTGGTGAAAATGATAATCTTTTAACTAAATATTGTTAAAAAATAATAATTACATGGAAAAGAATAAAATTGGACCCTTACCTAATCCCATATACAAATATTAACTCAAAATAGATAATAGACCTAAATATAAATCTTAAGACTATAAACTTTTAGGAGAAAATCTGGGTCATAAAACCTCACAACATTGAAATTGGCAGTGATTTCTTGGTTATGATTTCAATGGCACAGGCAACAGAGGAGTATACAGACTCCCTAAAAAATAAAAATAAAAAATTGTATATCTAAAGACAATGTAAACAGAGTTAACAGTTACTAATAGAATGGGATAAAATATTTCCAATTGCTATATCTGAAGGTATATTAATATTCCAACTAGAAATCCTAAAAATTAACAACAATAAAGGCAAACAATACCATTTAGAGATAGGTAAAAGACTAACATAAATAATGAATCTCCACAGATAACCAATCTTAATTGTCTGTTGGGTGGAAACTCTTGTTTCTCTGGTTCTGGTGTGTGTTACCTATTTCTTCTTTGTAGTTAATCTCTTTGAGTATTTTCTCTAGTGCTGGTTTTGAAGACATAAATTCCTTCAGTTTCTGTTTGTCATGGAAGCTTCTTATTTTTCCATCTAATTTGATAGAAAGTTTTGCTGGGTAGGAAATTTTGGGCTGGAAGTTGTTTTCTTTCAGAGTTTGGAATATGTTACTCCAAGCCCTTCTGGCTCTCATGACTTGGTTTGGGAAGTCTGGAGTGATTCTAATTGGTTTTCCTCTGAATGTCACTTGGCCCTTTGTTTTTGTTGCCTTTAAGATTCTCTGCTTGGCTTCCACATTGGTCATTTTGACAATTATGTGGCGTGGGGATCCTCTTCTCCGATCCTGTCTAAAGGGAGTTCTATAAGTTTCCTGGACCTTTGTATCAACCTCTTGCTCTATGTTTGGAAAATTTTCTGCTATTACTTCCTTGAAGAGATTGTTGATCCCTTTGGTTTCACTTTCTTTTCCCTCCTCTATTCCAATTATTCTTAGGTTAGCTCTCTTAAAATGGGCCCATATTTCTTCAATATCAGATTCCTGTTGTCGGATATTTTTTTCTAGATTAGAAACTATGAGTTCATTTTTGGATTGCTCATCTTCTAAGAGTGAGATTCTGTTCTCCATGTGTTCTAATCGGTTGTTTGTGCTTTGAATTGAGGCCTTTACTTCATTAATTGCATCTTTTATCTCTTTTTGGCTCTCTCTGAGTTCTTTTCGAAGCACCTCTATTATTTCTACAGTTATTTTCCTGATTTGATCTTCTAGAAATCTCTGATTTTCTCTTTTATCGGGTTCTGATGTTGTGGGGTTGTGGGCATTAATTGCTCCAGTATTATTCCTCTTTCCCATGATTTCCGATGTTTGTGCCTTCTCTGGGTTCTTCCCTTGGGTCACTATGACTTTCCTTAAGGTGTTCTAGATCTTGAGTCAGTAGTATCTCGGACCCCACTACTCCTTTACTGGGTTTTATCACAGAGTCTCCGACCCAGAGAGTCGATAGAGGCTGCTTTAGACTGTGGGGGGTGCCAGGTTGCACGTTCTCCTATGGTGTGATATCTCTGCCACCGCCCCTCCCCCACTGGGTCAAGTCCCAGGGAGTACAGTACTGGGATTTCTCCTCTGTGGCCCACAATTTGACTCACTGTTCTTGAGTACGCAGATGTAGCTGTACTGGCCTCGCTGAATTCGCTGCTGCTGCCGCCGGTGGCAATATGGCGCCGCTGCTATGCCCTCGGCTATGGGGCTGGCGTTTTTCTTCTTGATTTTGATTTCTACTCTGAATACCTGCAGCGTGTGCTGAGCTGGGCCACTGGGAGCTTTAGATGCTCTCTGAGCGGAGAAATCCCGCCTAGCTGTTCCGCAGTGGCTCACCTCGGCTTGCTGTAGCTGTCCCGTGAATTCGCCGGTGCCGCCAGCAGTATGGCGCTGCTGCCGCGTCTGCCGCGTCCTCGGGCGCAAGGCCGGTTATCTCCTCTGTGGCTCTGTTCTCAGTCCGCTTTCTCTCTGGAGCCTGGTGATTTTTTGTTTCACTGGTGATGGTGTTTTCTGGCTATGAAAGGCGCTGATTTTGTGGTAATGGAGATTTGTTGTTAGCGGGGCTCTTAAGCCCCGCTTTTCTCAGTCGCCATCTTCCCGGAAGTCCCCAAAAACTCGGAATTTTTTATTTATTTGTTAGTATTGCTGTTTTCATTGCCTGAAACTGTTTTAACTAGGAAGTCCTTTTATTGTGTTGTGAGCCTACAATGAAAAAGTCTGTATTTTATGTGTTTACTAGAAACAGTTTAAAATGAGTTTGTCTCATAATTCTGAATTTCATAATATTAAAAGTTGAAGTTTGCCGAGTGTGGTGGCACACGCTTGTAATTCCCACGCTTGGAAGTTGGAGACAGGAGGATCGCACAGGTTCAAAGCCAGCCTCGCTGACTTAAGAGACCCTATTTCCAAATAAAAATATAAAAATAGGTCTGGGAGTGTAGCCCAGAGGTAGAAGGGTTTCCAGGACCCCAGTACCACCAAAAAAAAGTTGAAGTTCTAAAATAATAATATTCTCATATCTATAATTCCTACATTCTCAAGTTCACAAAACATCACTATTTACAAAGTATTTTCCTTCAAAAAGTAATTTGGAATATTTAAAAAAATAATCAATTACAACTTAGTTATTGATTTAGGGAATACATATAAACACAGAGAACTACTCACTGGTCACTTTATACAATAAGTTAGTCAATAAATGCATGTATGCACTGTAGTAATAACAAGAAGGTATACTGATTTATCTCAATCTGGTGTAACATATATGAGAAGTTGACTTACATTCATAAAAAAAAACAGTTGAAAGAGGTAAATTAATTCAAATAATGTTTTTTTTTCTTGCAAAAAATCAATATTGCCCTAAGCACATTCCAGGAAACAAAGTAACAAGATTACATAATAAAAATAGAACTTTCTTAATCCTCTATACAGTGTGTGGTTCAATACTGGATGTGCTACAAACATGAGTTGCACAGCATATTGCACTGTAAAGAATCTGGATAGAGAGGATTAAAGATGGCAGAATGGAGGAAGGCGTGTGTTTTGGTGGCTGGGAGACGGGGAACTCAATCAGCAGGATGAGGTTCTTGGTAAGAGAAGAAAAGCAGTCAGACTCAAGAGAAGAAAGATGGTTGGAACATGCTTGATTGGAGACATCACAGAGAGCAGAGGAGGGAAGAGCTCCACGTGCCTCCTCTGAGGAGCAGGGAGCAGAAGCGGGCACCAGAGTGATGAGCCCTTGCAGGAGCCGCAAGGTGCTGGAATCCAGCCTCTCACCCATGCCAACTCCAGCAAAGAAACTAAATCTTGTGGAGCCAGCTGTTGCAGAGAACTAACACCAAAAGGAATTGCTTTCTCTCCTCCATGCTTGAAAACATCATGAACACTCTGCAGACATCCTAACAAAACCACACAGTGAGCTCCTGCAGCTGCTGCTAAACTCCCCTGGACTGAGAAATGACGGGCTGTTCCTGAAGGGACCTGAGGAAACCTGGGACCTAGACCAGAGGCTTCACAATAATTGCAGGGTGGCAAAGGTCCAAATCTCCAACATAGCGGCTCAGATAGACATTTCCTCAACAAGACCACCAAGACACAGGAAATTAAAACAAGAATTAACAAGAGGGCTTGCATTAAACTAAATTGTTTCTGTTATGCAAAACAAGATACCAGAAGCCTACACAGAATGGAAGAGCTTTTCCTAACCGGTACAGGAAAACCAGGTAGGGATTTCGACTGAGAGCCAGAGTTGTCTAGTTTCAAAATGATAACACACACTTATGCATTCGTGAGAACTTTCCTGTTATTTCATTCAAGTACAGCATTTTTGTTGTATTTTTGTCACTGTGGCCAAATAATGAAAGAAAAGTCAAGAGGATCACAGTTTGTGTGGCCCAGCTCCACCCGCTTTCTCTTCATGGCTGACTGGCTAGAAGGCAGAAGGGTCTTGTCAGCAGGACCTTAGGGCACTGAGGAGGGCAAGGTATTTTTGGTGCATGGCCTCCAGGAAGCAGAGAAAGAACAGGGAGCAGGGAGAGACGCAGTCCCCAGGCCCTTCCCCAGTGCCCACCTCCTCCTGCCCTGCCAACCCGCACCTGCTGCATCGCTGACACTTGGGCTTTGCTGTGGGACAGTTCACACCCAGACCATCACAACAGGAGGAATGGGGCCCATACTCCCCGCAGCCAAATTCTCTCCTTCTGTTCTCCTGGTGTACAGGAAGACAAGTTCTCTACCTCCCCCATAAATGGAGGGAAGACACAATGTAGCTGTCTGTAATTCCATTGAAAACAGAATGGAAGTGAGCAGGGTTCTCCACCTGAAGGCCTTTGAAGGCCGAGTGAGCAGCTCCAGCATTCCCAAGGCCTGGGCTCACGACCCCAAGGCCTGCATTTTGGGCTGGGTCCTCAGGGTCTCCCTGCGTTTGTGAATGTGACACAGGTCAAATATGGACATTTTTTCATTTTCTGTCAGGACAATAGCATTGAAACAGTCCAACCTGCTCTTTGGTCTTGTCCTGGACACGCCGCAAGCCCACCAGTCTCAGAGGCCTTGTTCCTTCCCTCTCTGGCTCTTGTGGTCTAGGAAGGGCTGTCTCCAGAAGAACACCCAGGGTGACCTTCAGCTCAGTCATGGTCATGGTTGTGTGGAGAGTCCAGGGGCAGTGTGGCCAGTGATTAGGAGCCTGGATTCAGAGATTGGGAAGCATCTGAACACACGAGTTATTAAAAATCATTCACAAAGTATTCATGCTTTGAATTGATCTAACACTTAAAGGTAATAATAAAATTGAGAACACCTACACAGTTATCTATAAACTAAAAATGAAATAAGAAAATTGTTATATATACACTGAATGCCAGTAGGTTTTCATAGTTTGATTTCTGTTAAAAGAAATATTAAATAAAAATAACAAACTTTTGTACACATTTCTAAATAAAACTATGTTTTAAGTTCTATGTGTATGCAAGCACAATTGTCTAAGGAAAATCACCCTCAGTGATTACTGGACACACTGGGTCCGCCAGGCTCCAGGGAAGGCGCTGGAGTGGGCTGGATACATTTACCCGAGTGGGTGTAGTACAATCTCAGAGCCCATGAAGGGCAGATTCACCATCTCCAGAGACAACTCCAAGAGCACGGTGTACCTGCAAATGAGCAGCCTGAGACCCGAGGACGCGGCCCTGTATTACTATGGGAGACACAGTGTGGGGACCTCAGTGTGAGCCCAGACACAGACCTCCTGCAGGGCGCTCAGGACCAGCAGGGGATGCTCAACACCACAGGTTGCACTTGGATACTGTAAAGGAAACAGGCAGGAAGTGGATTTGAGTGGATTTGTTGCTGTGGTTGCTGCGGTTGCTGTGTGTAGATTCCGTCCTGTAGCACTTTTCCCTAAGAAGTTCTCTGTACTTACCATCTTGGCCTCCCATGTAAGTATCTAAGTTCCAAACTGTGTCTAGGATCCATTCAAATGAACTTCTTCAGAATGAGGAATCCCACGGTTTCAGAATTTGACCATTTGAGAGAGAAATTCCTCAGTCTAAATCTCTAAAATTTCAAATTCCAAAAATATTATCCTTTGAAAAATATAACAATTCACACAGTGGTTTAAAATTGTTAAAGAGAATTCACTGAGTCCACTACAGCTCCATCTGCGCACTCAACAACAGTGAGTCAAATTGCGGCCCCTAGAGGAGAAATCCAAGAACTGCACTCCCAGGGACTTGACCCAGTGGGGGAGTGGTGGTGGCAGAGATGTCACACCATAGGAGAACGCCCAACCTGGCATCCCCCATGGTTGAAAGCAGCCTCGATTGACTCCTAGGGTCTTAGACTCTGCAATACAACCCAGTAAAGGAGTAGTGGGGACCGAGATACCACAGACTCGAGATCCAGAGCACCTTAAGTGAAGTCATAGTGACCCAAGGGAAGAACCCAGAGAAGGCACAAACTTCCAAAATCATGGAAAAGAGAAATAACAATGGAGCAATGAATGCCCACAACCCCACAACATCAGAACCTGATAACACAGAAATTCAGAGATCTCTAGAAGATCAAATCAGGAAAATAACTGTAGAAATAATAGAGGTGTTTCGAAAAGAATTCAGAGAGAGCCAAAAAGAGATAAAGGATGCAGTTAATGAAGTAAAGGCCTCAATTCAAAGTACAAACAACCGATTAAATCACATGGAGAATAGAATCTCACTCTTAGAAGATGATCATTCAAAAAATGAACGCATAGTTTCTAATCTAGAAAAAAATATCTGACAGCAGGAATCTGACATTGAAGAAATATGGGCCCATTTTAAGAGAGCTAACCTAAGAATAATTGGAATAGAGGAGGGAAAAGAAGGTGAAACCAAAGGAATCAACAATCTCTTCAAGGAAGTAATAGAAAATTTTCCAAACATAGAGCAAGAGTTCGATACACAGGTCCAGGAAACTTATAGAACTCCCTTTAGACAGAATCGGAGAAGAGGATCCCCATGCCACATAATCGTCAAAATGACCAATGTGGAAGCCAAGCAGAGAATCTTAAAGGCAACAAAAACAAAGGGCCAAGTGACATTCAGAGGAAAACCAATTAGAATCACTCCAGACTTCCCAAACAAAGTCAGGAGAGCCAGAAGGGCTTGGAGTAACATATTCCAAACTCTGAAAGAAAACAACTTCCAGCCAAAAATTTCCTACCCAGCAAAACTTTCTATCAAATTAGATGGAGAAATAAGAAGCATCCATGACATACAGAAACTCAAGGAATTTATGTCCTCAAAACCAGTGCTAAAGAAAATACTCAAAGAGATTAACTACAAAGAAGAAATAGGTAACACACACCAGAATCAGAGACACAAGATTTTCCATCCAACAGACAAGTAAGAATGGTTATCTTTGGAGATTCATTATTTATGTTAGTCTTTTACCTATTCTTAAATTGTATTGTTTGCTTTTATTGTTCCTAATTCTTAGGATTTCTAGTTGGAATATTAATATACCTTCAGATATAGCATTTGGAAATATTTTATCCCATTCTATCAGTAACTTTTAACTGTTTACATTGTCTTTGGATATACAATATATTTTTTAATCTTTTAGGGAGTTTGTTTACCCTTTTGTTGCCTGTGCCATTGAAATCATATCCAAGAAATCACTGCCAATTACAGTGTTGTGAGGTTTTATGACCCAGATTTTCTTCTAAAAGTTTATAGTCTTAAGATTTATATTTAGATCTTTTATCTATTTTGAGTTAATATTTGTATATGGTGTTAGGTAAGGGTCCAATTTTATTCTTTTTCATGTAATTATTATTTTTCAACAATATTTAAAAGATTATTATTTCCTCCACCAAATGTTCATGGAAACCTTGTCAAAAATAACTTGACAATATATGGAAGAATTTATCTCTAGGCTTTTATTTAACTCCAATTGTTTATATCTCTGCCTTTGTAACAGTACTACACTGTTTCAATTATTGTAGCTTTATATGGTTTGAAATCAGAAAATATACATCTTCTAGCTTTGTTCTTTTTCGAGATTGTTTTGGGTATCTAGAGTCCATATTCCATATTAGGTTAGATTTTTTCTGAAAAATAAATAAATAAATGTATGATAGTTTCACCTAAAAAATATTCTCTGGTAAGAAAGAAAGCAGAAAGAAATATTGAAATGTTTTCTTTAAGTCATCAAAAGCTTGGTATCAGACAAATGAAACTGTTATGTAAGATTATCATTTTTAATTTTGGATAAATTGCTATAATACTAGATGTCAATCAGTAAGCCAAGCATGGGAAGGAGGGATGGGGAGGGAATGGGGTGGGGATTGTGTAGGGGCTAACTGGGTGATGTGTGCATGTATGTCTACAAAAGTATTTTTTATCCCATTTTGATGTATGAATACAATGCACCAATAAAAAATAAATTAAAAATTGTTAAAGAGCAACTATTCGTATTTCACAAGAGTCTTATATAAGAAATACATAAAGCAACTGAATTCTTCCAAGCACAATTCACAAAACAAAATCAACACTAATACTGTGCATACATTTACAGGCCTAAAGGCCCAGGTGTATATGATCCTCACAGTCAAACTTGAAGGACATGCATTAGAAGATGACTGACCTTAATTAAGAAATTAATTGGAATCTGCTGTACGTCATTTTGTTTTAACTGCGCCCACACAGATATATAACTATGGGTCTAAAACACTCTGTCCAGCAACATCAGCCTTTGCCTGAAATTCATCAGATCTGGCAAGAGGAATTGTTGATTACGCAGTAGCCCAAACCCAGGACCAGAATAGAGAAACTACTTTTCACAAATGTAGTTGTGCAAAAAATACTTTGCCATTACTGGCGAAATTTGAACACCTTTAGCATATATGAACATATTGGTCTGTGTGCACATGTCATTGCTGGGAGGGACTGCAATGGAGTATTATCACATTTCATAACAAGTGTGTTGGTGCCAAGCCTCACAACCTAATGGCGTTTTTGTGAGAGTGACATAGTGGACTCAGCACTGGGTAAGCTTTCCCCTGGCCCCCTGCACTTTCTTCTCCTTCACGTACATGACCCTGATATTAGCCTCAGTGTTCTCATATACCTACATAGGCATTGCCTTATAGTCAAGCAGAGGCTTCTGTAATTTCTACATAATGTGACCAATGTCTTCATTTCAGTTTTTGATAAAACACATTAGGATGAACAGTAGCAACAGACGTTCTAGAAACCTCCGACACTTACATGAGAAGCCTCCATGGCCCTAATGGCAAAGCTCCACTTCCTCAGGAGAGCACAGAGTGCTCCCTCCCAGTGACCACCCAACAGGGTGGGAAGAGTGGACTGCAGCTGAATGTGCTGCAGGAGCCGGGCTCTCTCTGGGAGGAGAGGTCAGCGCTGCCCAGACCAGAGAGGAGACACAGTTGGGAGCCCACAGCTGCTTGGAGCCTCCACACCAACACTGCAGAGCCAGCTCGGCCTCTCCTGTGCTCAAGCTCATTTCTTCCTCTCTGCTTTGTGTCTGTTGACCGGGTGGACCGATTGTACTTATCTACGTGAGGTGCATCCATGGCTGCACATGGAGTCACAGACACAGGAGGACCTTGCATTTCCTAGCGGGGACAGGCTCGCAGGCTGGGGTGATAGAGTTGAGAGTCTGTCTGTGTGTGAGCTCAGTACTACAGTCCATGGGGCGGGCAGACAGAAGAGGAAGGTGACCAGCAGGTTGGGTTCCAGCAAGATAGCACAATGCATCATGAAGAGATTTGCTGCAGAATCAGGGGACTCTCTAACAGATATGAACCTGATCACAGCAGGCATGCTGTTGCTCCAGGAACCAGGGGACCCCAGGCCATTCCACACCTGCCTCAGCAGGTAGTGGATCTGCATGTCAGGTCTTCTCAAGGGTACCACTGATGCAGACTGGAGGCTCCAGGGAACTCAATTAGCATCTGTCAAAGTCTCTATAACAGACTCACTCCACTGCTGTGTCTACAGCCTGATATCCTGCCTTCTAGACCTCCATTATTAGAGGAAGTAAGTCTTAGGACCCACTTAGTATGGGGTGAGGCATAGACCCAAGGTCCTGTGGTGTGGGGGCAATGAAAAGCAGAGGGTTGGGGTGGTTATTGGGGACTTTGTGCAGGCTCCAGAGATCCCTCAAGACATGTGGACTTCCTGATTGCTCGAGAGAACCATGAGCCCATCCCAAGTCCAGCGTGGAGGGGAGGTTGGAGCTTTGCTTACCAGGCCAAGCTGCAGAGGCCCAACCTCAAAGCAGCCCAGAACCTACAGTCCTTCTCTCCTGGAGCCTTATTTCTCTAAACAAGAGTTGTCACTCCATGGAGCACACCTGCCCAGGGGAGGCAGTGTCAGGAGCAAAAGTGGCACCCCACTAGGAGGGCTGAATGGAAGAACAAGGCAGCCATGGCCCCAAGTCTACAATCTGCTGCATCCAGATCCTAGATCTTCTCCCCCTAGTCGTCATCCTGTGCAGCGTCCACAAGGCTATGCCCTGTGAGGACCTGCTGGAATGTGGTTCTAGGGTGACCATCCACACATACAAGGTACAAGGTTGGCTGCCCTGATCTGGCATGGCTGAGGAAAACTGACTCTAGTGGTGCCTAGGGGCTCCCCCAACACTTTCAGGGTCCCCAGGTGCTGAGAGAGCAGTAGAACCACCGTGCAGGCAGAGTCCATGTCCTTGCATTGATGGGGTGTGGTTTTGCTCAGATGGCACAGCAAGTATAAGACCGAGGCTGTTGTCTGCATACACTTTTTTTTTGTGTGTGTGTGGTACTGGGGGTGGAAATCAGAGGCTTTCTACCTCTGGACTATACTCCTAGACCTATTTTATATTTTATTTGGAAACAGGGTCTCACTAAGTTGCTGAAAGCCTCACTAAGTAGCTGAGGCTGGCTTTGAACCTTTGCGATCCTCCTGTCTCAGCCTCCCAAACACAGGGATTACAAATGTGCGCCACCACGCCCGGCCTGCATACACACTTTTCTGATTTGGCAGAAGTCAAGAGTGATTAGTAAGAAAAAGGTAATTTAAACTTATGGGCAGATTGTAGAACTTATGAAATTTTTAACATTCAACCAATAGTACTTGAAATGAAAACTCATAAGCAATAAAAAAAGAAATATAAATTGGACTTTATCAAAGTTAAACATTTTTCAACTCAAATGGTTATAAAGTATATTCATGAAGAGCTTCAGACTAACAATAATTATTAACAAATCATTAGACCTCAAAATAACTATATCCAGAACATAATTAAAATCCTCATTTCTGAACAGGAGAAATTATAAAATAAGCAAAGTTTGTGTAAACATTCCATGCAAGAGGATATGCAGATGATCAAACAGCAAAATAAACAGCCACTGTTTGCTCTGTCACTACAGAGTTTAAATCAGGACTTCAATAGACATTTGGCATTACAGAAGGTCTCAAAATAAGGAGGAAAATTGCCAACCCAGTGTTGGAGAGCATGCCAGGCCATGGAGTGCTACATGAAGGGCACAATGAACCTTCTACTGTGCTCCTGACTTCACAGAGACAGGCAAGCCTGGTGAAGGCACAGGTGACACTCACACTCTCTTGCTTCAGGCCTGCATGATATGGGAGCAGATATACACATGCTACGCTCAGCTGCAATGAAGAAAGTCCATGGAATCCAAGGTGAAGCAGTGATGTGACCTATGGCAGGATCACAGAGACTGTGTGTCTCCATATCCCGGAGCGCCTGACAGAGGAAGAATGAGCAGGACACTCCCAGAACCTCACGTGGGAGCTGCCACTCATAAAGCTTGTGCCCAGGAAGAATTAGGTCTCAGATATGTGGGAACCATGACACGTAAGTGGGAGAGGTGTGAGCCTGGGGTCAGGTGCACAGTTCACTATCTGGTTTCAGCAGCTTAACAGGAAAACCCAGACGCAGAAAAGACTATCTATGGACACATGTAGGTTGTTTGAAAATGACAAGAGCATTTTTCAGAATTTGAGCATTTCATCACATGAAAATCAACGTGCATGCACACACTCACAAGCACACGTGTGGGTATACACACTCACACGCATAGACACAGAGACAACACCACTGATCAGCAGAGAACAAAAAGAGGTCAGGTCAGCTGTGTGACAGATGTGGAAAATCATGTTTAACCTCACCTCAAATCGACCACTTCCTGGGGACAGTGACTGCACTGTTGATATCATGGGTCCTTTCCTCATAGGAATCCTGACTGTCTTGTGTTTTAAGTCTTTTTTACTTAAAACATTGACCAATTCTTTGTATAAAATTATAGTTTGTATTTTCATTTAGGTGTGAGATTTAAAACCAATTTTTATACATTATGAACATGTCCAAGTGAGTTCTTGCTTCCCATGTGATACTCAGAAATTGGAAGCAGCCCAAGGATCCTGCAGTTTCCTTATTAACCTCTTTTGTGTCCATCCTAGGAATGCTACCCATCATGAAAATGAAGGTTTGACACGCATTACATCATGATGAGTTGGTGATACTCATGGCAATTGAAAGACGCCAATAAACTAAACACATGCTTTAATCCTAGAAAAGCAAAACACACATTTTAAGTCCACTAAAGACAAGGATAATTAAATTACCTAGAAGATGCATTTATCAAGGGACCTGTGGGAGAAGGGAGGGAGGACGTAGAGAGGGCAGGAGCAATGGTAGGGCTTGACATGCTCACTGTAGGGTCCATGAAGGCTGCACAGGAGGGAACACCAGCAAATCAAATTTTACTCCTCTGTGTGACATTTACACTGTCAATCATAGTCCCTTGATCCATCTGTAATGAATAATTGGATAACTCAGGTGATGGTGTGATGGAAAGGTAGACAGTAGTGTAGGGATTTTCTGTGATTCCTAACAACACATCAGCATGAACCTGGAATTCTGCACCTTCATTAAGGGAAGACAGGGTGCATGAAAGTCACACCTGCCCTCAGCAGGAAGGTCCTGCAGACATCACTAGGCAGGCCCCTCTATCCTTGAGCTGGTCCAGGGGCAGTGTAGCCTTGTGGTAAGGAGCATGGATTCAGTTATGAGAAGCATCTTATCCTGCATGTCAATCCAGAAACATTGCCAAAAGTATCCATTGTTTTAAATAGAACAGGAAAAAGTCAAAATAAAATTGAAATCATTTACATGGTTATCTCTGTACAAGTAAATGAAATAAGAATACTAAATATAGATGGAATGAATATGGTTTTCTTGATTCACTTACATAATAATGAAATATTTTAATAAAAGCTAATATTCTATATGCAATTACATATAAAACTATGATTTAAAGGGTATGCTATTCAAAGCACAATCTTCTAATTAAATCACATGTTGCTGACTGCTGTCAGTGAGCAGACTCCCCAGTTCACCTACATCTGATCAGAGACCCTCCCTGACTGAGTCGTCCTCAGCAGAGCTTGCTATATGGCAGGAGGACATGCAAATAGGGCCGCCCTCTGCAGATGAAAAACAGCCCAGCCCTGACCCTGAAGCTCTGGGACAGGAGCCCAGCCCTGCACCCAGGGGACACCAGTCAGGGATCAGGACTGCACACGGAGGACCCACCATGGAGTTTGGGCTGAGCTGGGTTCTCCTGGTTGCTGTGTTGAAAAGTAATTCATGGGGAACAGGAGACGCTGAGTGTGAGTGGACGGGAGTGAGAGACACAGTGGACTGTGGCAGTTTCCTGAGCAGGATTCTCTGTGTTTGCAGGTGTCCAGTGTGAGGTGCAGCTGGTGGAGTCCGGGGGAGGCCTGGTGCTGCCTGGAGGGTCTCTGAAACTCTCCTGCCTGGCCTCTGGATTCACCTTCAGTGATTACTACATGCACTGGGTCTGCCAGGCTCCAGGCAAGGGGCTGGAGTGGGTCTCAGCCATTGGTGGTACCACCTACTATGCAGACTCTGTGAAGGGCAGAGTCACCATCTCCAGAGACAACTCCAAGAACACGGTTCACCTGCAAATGAGCAGCCCGAGACCTGAGGACACGGCCCTGTATTACTGTGCAAGAGACACATTGTGGGGATCTCAGTGTGAGCCCAGACACAAACCTCCTGCAGGGACACATAGGTCCTGCAGGGGACGCTCAGGACACACTCAGCAAGTGATCATTTCTCTGATGTAAGTTCTAAGGAGAGAGAGAGAGAATTACTCTGTGTGCATTTAATCCAGGGGAATTGTATCACTGAGATAAACCCTTACCCATTTTTTCAGGTTTTTTTCAAATGGCCTTACTAGGTTGTTGAGAGGCTTGCTAATTTGGTGAGGCTTGACTTGTACATGAAATTCTCATGGCTCAGTCTCACAAGTACTGGGAATAGAGTCATGAACCACCGCACAGTGCTCCAGGATGTTTAAAATCTATATTTGTTCAGTGTCGCAGGTTTTTCTCTATGTAAAGAGTTCCCATAAAAATTTCCTTTCATTAGTATTCAGTGCTTACTATGATGTCTTTGGATTACAATAATTATGATAGAAAAAAAGCCACGTATATTAATTCAGAGAATAACTACAGGTGTTATGCCTTACTTAATTGCAATAAATCATCTAGACTCTGACAAACCTCATTTATCTATAAACAATGCTATAAACACACGGTACTAGTTCTTCACTGAAAGTTTTGGAGAATTCAGCTAGGAACCCATTGGGGCCTGGGCTTTTCTTTGTTGGCAGATTTTGATTGCTGTTTCTATTTCTTTGTTTGCTATTGGTTGGTTTAGGCTTGCTATGTCCTCTTGGTTCAGTTTAGGTAGGTTATATGTGCTTAGAAATCTATTGATTTCTCCATGTTTTCCAGTCTGTTGGAGTACAAATTCTCAAAATAGTTTCTAATAATCCTTTGAATTTCCCCTCCATCTGTGGTGATGTCTCCTTTTTCATTTCTGATTTTAATAATTTGAGTTGATTCTCTCTTTCTTTTGATTAGGTTTGCCAGGGGTTTGTCAGATCTATTAATCTCAAAGAACCAGCTTTTTGTTTTGTTGATTCTTTGAACTGATTTTTGTTCTCTATTTCATTTATTTATGCTCTGATTTTAATAATTTCCTGCCTTCTGCTGGCTTGGGGATTAGACTGTTGCAGTCTTTCTAGGTCCTTGAGTTGTGGAATTAGGTTGTTTGCTTGGTGGCTTTCTATTCTTCTTATGTGGGCACTCAATGCTATGAACTTTCCTCTCAACACTGCCTTCAAAGTGTACCATAGATTTTGGTAAGTTGTTTCTCTATTTTCATTTAATTCCATAAATGTCTTTATTTCTCCCCTAATTTCTGCTCTTACCCACTTGTCGTTCAAGAGTGTATCATTTAATCTCCATGTATTTAAATAGTTTATTTTGGGTTTCCTCTTGTTGATTTCTACTTTCATTCCATTATGACCTGAAAAGATGCAGGGAATTATATTACATCTTTTGAATTTGCTGGTGCTTTCTTTGTGCCCCAGAATGTGATCTATTTTGGAGAAGGTGCTATGGGCTGCTGAGAAGAATGTGTATTCTGTTTTTTCTGGTTGAAATATTCTGTATTGTCTATTAAGGCCATTTGGTTTATAGTTTTCATCAGTTCTGCAGAGTCTTTACTCATCTTGGAGACAGTGATAGAGTGCTCTCCTAAAGAATACTTACACAGTGGTGTGCACAGAGACAGAGAAGACGTTTGCTAGAAAATGCGGCCATCCTCGCCCTGGTGCCAAGGCTCTTGTGAGACTGCTTGTGAGCATGACAATCCGTCTAATTCATGCTTCCTATGTATGCACGCATGAGTGCCACATATTCCTTTAAAATCTATCAGAGCCGGGCGTGGTAGCGCACACTGGTAATCCCCGCTCTTGGGAGGCGGAGACAGGAGGATCTCACAGTTCAAAGCCAGTTGTGCTGGCTTAAGAGACCCTATTTCCAAATGAAATATAAAATAGGTCTGGGAGTGTAGCTCGGAAGTAGAAGGGTTCCATCTCCAGTACCACAAAAAAAAGTCTATCTGAATTAGCTCAAGTAAATTTCCAATAAGTAGACAATCATCAGTACAAATTTTTAAAAAAATGCTGAGCTTTATTTTAGTTGACAGCAATCATCTTTTGTTGTATTCTCCCTTTGAAACTTGAAACAATGTTTTCCACCCTTGTTGCTATCATTTGCCTTATTGTTATTATTATTATTATTATTATTATTATTATTATTATTAGGGTCAGGGGTCTTGTGATGATGAATAAAATCATACATGAAAAAAGTCTTCAGTAAGAGATACAAATGGCCAATAGATACATAAAAAGATGTCCAACATCACTAGCCATCAGGGAGATGCAAATCAAAACTACGCTGAGGTTCCATTTAACCCCAATCAGAGTGGCAAACATAAAGAAATCAAACAACAATTGCTGGTGAGGATGTAGGGAAAGAGGAACTCTTTTACACTGTTGGGGGGAGTGCAAACTAGTTCAGCCACCATGGAGATCTGTGTGGAGATTCATTAGAAAACTGGGAATAGATACACCATATGATCCAGCTATACCATTTAGGGTATCTTCCCAAAGGGGTTGAAATCAGAGAACTACGTTAACATATGCATACCCATGTTCATAGCAGCACAGTTTGTAATAGCCAATATATGGAACCAACCTAGATCTCCATCAACAGATGAATGGATTGCAAAATTATGGGAAATACACACAATGGAATTCTATTCAGCTATAAAGAAAAGTATAGCATTTGCAAGAAGATGGAGGGAGCTGGAGAACATTATGTTAAGTGAGATTAGTCAAGAACAGAAAGAGAAGGGACATATTGTGCCAGAATGGGGAATGACCTAGAAAGATTTGGGAAAGCTCTGATTATTAATATATTTCAAAAGAAAATAATTGGTATATTTCAAAATAGTTGTGTAAAAATGGAGGCAGACATGGATAAAGAAAGGACTTGGTTGGTTTCGGCCTAACAACAGGCAGCTATTCCAGTATAAATCAACCTAGCTCAAAGTACTTAACAAGTCAATAGAGGAGAGCTAGGGCTTCCTCTTTCGAAAGACAGATCTACATGATCTAAGGGGGATGGGGCAGGGTTTGACCTCACCCTCTATGAAAGGAGACACCTCACCCCACCTTGCTAGGGGAGGTACCTTACAGGGACGTTCACGTCAGAGTCACACGAACAAGATGGAGGTCATGGGTACAAAAAAGGCCAAGTCCACGTGTAAGCCCTTTGGTGTACTCATTCGAGTCACCCCCTCATGCCATCTTGGCATGGGGCTGTATTTCTATTTTCTGTATTTCTATCTTTCTAATAAAGTTCTTTAAATCTTCAGCAGCTGTTCAAGCGATGAATACTTACTCTTAGCTTAGGACAAGAATCCACGTTTTTTCTGTTTGTCTGTGTGTGTCTGGTGGTGGTGGGGGGTTACTTTACACCACGTACATTTCCCCCCCTCAACCTATCCCCCGCAACACATATGTTTTCTCTAATATGCCCAAGCTAGGGCATAGTGGTACTACCAGAAGGATTCCAGATGATGGAGGGGAAATCTCAGCAAAGCTTGAATGAAGGATAGGGGAGGAAGAAAGCTGAGGCTATTCAATGGAGGAGCTACATACGAATATGTGTAATAGCATAAATACAACATGATTAACCTGGACACTCTCTATTTTGGGGGGAATGGGGGGGGAAGGGCATGAAGGAAAATGTAAATGTATACCACTCTCAATATGTTGTTCCACTTATAAACAAATAAAAATTAAAATAAATAAATAAATAAAACACATGGTACTAATACAAAATTCTCCAAGTGCCTATTTGCAAGGATTAGCACCCAGGGCCTGCTGACAGCAGGTGAGAGAGGGGCCAGCAAGCCAGAGCAGGAGAACAGAAGCCTCTGTGCTGGCCACAGTCATGACAACAAGCCCAGAACCTATCATTTATGACACCAAGCACAGCAGAGACCCCACACAGTGAGTAAGGAATATTGGGTCTGGTGATGTCACACGTACATCAAGCAGATAGATAGACTTTTACTTTGACATACTGAATCTCTGAGGAACAGGGAAGCCTCTCGTGAAGGTCAAACTGGTTGATAAGTTAAGAAGAGACACTGTCTCAGGACATTCATTCTGCTTTGGTAGTGTGTGCAGGGTCAGTTTCCCCAATCCCAGGAATACTACTCTCAGGAGTTAAATCTTGATAGGGCTTTTTTTTTTTTCTTGGTGGTACTGGGGTTGGAACCCAGAGGCTTTCTACCTCTGGGCTATACTCCCAGACCTATTTTATATTTTATTTGGAAACAGGGTCTCACTACATTGCTGAGAGCCTCACTAAGTAGCTGAGGCTGGCTTCAAACCTGTGCAATCCTCCTGTCTCAGCCTCCCAAGTGCGGCGATTACAAGCGTGCGCCACCACGCCCGGCTTGACAGGGCATTTTGAAAGAAGAAAATGAAATAAGATTACTAAACATAGATTGAATGAATACAGTTTTCTTGATTCACTTAAATAATAATGAAATATTTTAATAAAATAATAAATATTCTATATGCAATTACATATAAAACTATGATTTAAAGGGTATGCTTATTGAGCCTGCCGAGGGGTTAGGCTGGTGCTGGGGCCAGCGAGGCCGGCATCGGAGCCTGCTGTGAGGCAAGGCTGCTACTGAGGCCTCTGAGGCCGGGATTGGAGTCTGCTGAGGGGTTAGGCCGGTGCTGGGGCCAGTGAGGCCAGCACCGGAGCCTGCCGTGAGGCAAGGCCGGTACTGGGGCCTCCGAGGCCAGCATAAGAGCCTGCCAAGGGGTTAGGCCGGTGCCGGGGCCAGCAGCCGGCATCGGAGCCTTCTTTGAGGCAAGGCCGCTACTGAGGTCTCAGAGGCCAGGATCAGAGCCTGCCGAGGGGTTAGGCCAGTGCTGGGGCCAGCAAGGCCGGCATCGGAGTCTGCCGTGAGGCAGGGCCAGTGCTGGGGCCTCCGAGGCCAGGATAAGAGCCTGCCAAGGGGTTAGGCTGGTGCCGGGGCCAGCAGCCGGCATCGGAGCCTTCTTTGAGGCAAGGCCGCTACTGAGGTCTCAGAGGCCAGGATCGGAGCCTGCCGAGGGGTTAGGCCAGTGCTGGGGCCAGCAAAGCCGGCATCGGAGCCTGCCTTGAGGCAGGGCCAGTGCTGGGGCCTCCGAGGCCAGGATAAGAGCCAGCCAAGGGGTTAGGCCAGTGCCGGAGCCAATGGCTGGCATCGGAGCCTGCCGTGAGGCAAGGCCGCTACTGGGGCCTCCGAGGCTGGGATCGGAGCCTGCCAAGGGGTTAGGCCGATGCCAGGGCCAGCGGCCAACATCGAAGCCTGCCGTGAGGCAAGGCCGGTGCTGGGGCCTCCAAAGCCGGGATAAGAGCCTGCCGAGGGTTTAGGCTGGTGCCGGGGCCAATGGCCGGCATTGGAGCCTGCTGTGAGGCAAGGCCAGTGCTGAGACCTCCGAGGCCGAATTGGAGCCTGCCGAGGGATTAGACAGGTGCTGGGGCCAGCGAGGCCATCATCGGAGCCTGCTGTGAGGCAAGGCCGGGGCTGGGGCCTCCGAGGCCTGGATCGGAAACTGCCAAGGGGTTAGGCAGGTGCTGGGGCCAGCGAGGCCGGCATCGGAGCCTGCCGTGAGGCAAGGCTGGTGCTGGGGCCTCCGAGGCCAGGATAAGAGTCCGCCAAGGGGTTATGCCGGTGCCAGCGGCTGGCATCGGAGCCTTCTGTGAGGCAAGGCCACTACAGATGCCTCCGAGGCCAGCATTGGAGCCTGCCGTGAGGCAAGGCCGGTGCTGGGGCCTCTGAGGCCAAGATAAGTGCCAGCCAAGGGGTTAGGCCGGGACCGGGGCCAATGGCTGACATCGGAGCCTGCTGTGAGGTAAGGCCAGTGCTGGGGCCTCCGAGGCCGGGATCGGAGCCTGCCGAGGGGTTAAGCCGGTGCCGGGACCAATAGCCGGCATCAGAGCCTTCTGTGAGGCAAGGCTGCTACTGAGGCCTCCGAGGCCGGATCGGAGCCTGCTGAGGGGTTAGACCAGGGCTGGGGCCAACGAGGCTGTCATCGGAGTCTGCCTTGAGGCAGGGCCAGTGCTGGGGTCTCCGAGGCCGGGATCGGAGACTGCCGAGGGGTTAGGCCAGTGCTGGGGCCAGCAAGGCTGGTATCAGAGCTCACCGTGAGGCAAGGCTGGTGCTGGGGCCTCTGAGGCCAGGATTGGAGCTTGCCGAGGGGTTAGGCCGATGCTGGGGCCAACGGCTGGCATCGGAGCCTGACAGGAGGCAAGGCCGCTACTGGGGCCTCCGAGGCTGGGATCGGAGCCTGCCGAGGGGTTAGGCTGGTGCTGGGGCCAGAGAGGCCAGGATCGGAGCCTGCCATGAGGTTAGGCCGGTGCTGGGGCCTCCGAGGCCGGGATCGGAGCCTGCCAAGGTGTTAGGCTGGTGCCGGGGCCAATGGCTGGTATAGGAGCCTGCTGTGAGGCAAGGCCACTACTGTGGCCTCCGAGGCTGGGATCGGAGCCAGCTGAGGGGTTAGGCTGGTGTCGGGGCCAGCGAGACCAGAATTGGGGCCTCCCATGAGGCAAGGCCGCTGCTTGAGCCAGCGAGGTCTGGATCAGTCCACCGGGTAACCAGGCCACTACTGGGGCCGTCAAGAGTGAGATCGGTACTTGCAACATGGCATGCACAGAGAAATATCGCAGAAAATACAAATCAGATGCTTCCCCTAATCAAAAGGAAGAGGTTGAGCTATAGAAAGGGCCCTATAGTGAAGCAACTAATGTGACCAATCAGAGGGTATAGAATAGTGGAGGACAGAGCCTCTTTAAAACACAGGAGGTACATAAAAAATGTATCAAAGTTAATCACCAGACAAGCATGGGATCGAGGGAGGGGGAGGGAATGGGATGGGGACTGGATGAGGGCTAATTGGATGATGTGTGCTTGTATATCCTCTCAAGTCTTGTACTCCAATGTGATTGATATATGACTACAATGCACCAATTAAAAAATTTAAAAAGGTATGCTTATCAAAGCACAATCTTCTAATTAAATCACATGTTGCTGAATTCTGACAGTGAGCAGACACCCAGTTCACCTATATCTGATCAGATAACCTCCCTGACTGAGTTGTCCTCAGCAGAGCCTGCTATATGGCAGGAGGACATGCAAATAGTGTCACCCTCTGCTGATGAAAACCAGCCCAGCCCTGACCCTGCAGCTCTGGGACAGGAGCCCAGCCCTGCACCCAGTAGACCTCAGTCAGTGATCAGGACTGCACACGGAGGACCCACCATGGAGTTTGGGCTGAGCTGGGTTCTCCTGGCTGCTGTGTTGAAAGGTAATTCATGGGGAACAGGAGATGCTGAGTGTGAGTGGATGGGAGTGAGAGACACAGTGGACTGTATCAGTTTCCTGAGCAGGATTCTCTGTGTTTGCAGGTGTCCAGTGTGAGGTGCAGCTGGTGGAGTCCGGGGGGAGGCCTGGTGCTGCCTGGAGGGTCTCTGAAACTCTCCTGCCTGGCCTCTGGGTTCTCCGTCAATAACTATGGTATGCACTGGGTCTGCCAGACTCCAGGCAAGGGGCTGGAGTGGGTCTCAGCCATTGGTGGTAGCACCTACTATGCAGACTCTGTGAAGGGCAGAGTTACCATCTCCAGAGACAACTCCAAGAACACGGTTCACCTGCAAATGAGCAGCCCGAGACCTGAGGACACGGCCCTGTATTACTGTGCAAGAGACACATTGTGGGGACCTCAGTGTGAGCCCAGACACAAACCTCCTGCAGGTGCCCAGGACCAGCAGGGGGTGCTCAGGACATCCAGGTGGTGCTCTGGTTAAGAAATAGAAACAGATGGAGAATGGGTTCATTGGAATTGTTTTATTTTTTGCTGTTATTGTTTTCAGTGTCTATAGCTCTTTTCCCTAGAAGTCCTCTTTATTATGTTGTAAGCCTGCAATGTAGTAATCCGTATTTAATATATTTAATAGGACATTTTGAAATGGATTTTCCATTAATCCTGAGTCCCATTGAATTTCCTTTAATCCTGAATATTAAATGTTAAACTAGACAAAGAAGGTGATTTAACTGCGGGGCATTAGAGGGGTGAAGAGAGAAATTCTCTATGATGCATGGTGTACATGCATAAACATATCAAAGTCAAGCACTGAGCCATGAGAAGGAGGGAGGAGGGAGGTACTGGGGGTGGAACCCGGGAGGAGCAGCTAGTGATGACATGTGCATCTTGATTCTACCATCTTGTACCTCATGAAGAGAATGGCAACAATGCACCAATTAAAATAAGTTATGAAATCCTCAAACCTGTAATTTCTACTTTCTAAGTTTTCAAAACGTCACTACTGACAATTATTTTTCACAAACAAGTTGCAGGAGTTTAAAGCATCAACTACAATTACCTAGTTATTGATTTCAGAAATAACATAAACACACAGAACTAGTCATTCTTCCCATCACAACAAATCATCCAACTAAAGCACATACACATTAACAATGATAAACTGTAGAAATACTAATTACTCTTAATGTGGTGTAACATGTAGGACAGGATTACCCACATTCAGAAGAAAATATTGAAAGCAGAAAATACATTAAAATACTCTTTTAACCGTGCACCTCAGAGCCTTGTAACTGGTCATCTGAAATGGTTACAGGCAACCTAAGTCAAGGATGGCAAAGGTCACTGCTGTACCTCTCGCAGCCCAGTGAAACAAGATCACAGTCACTTGACTTCACATAAATGGAGGCATGAAAATGAAAATTATTTATTGAGGGGTTAAAATGTGTATGTACATGGGCAATGTTGCACAAAAACACTTATTGCAATGAGCACATGTCAGGAAACAAAATTACAAAAATTCACAATAAAATTAGAACTCTCTTAATCCTCTATACAGTGTGTGGTTCAATACTGGATGAGCTACAGACATGAAATGCACAGCATATTGCACTGTAAAGAATCTGGATAGAGAGGATTAAAGATGGCAGAATGGAGGAAGGCGTGTGTTTTGGTGGCTGGGAGACGGGGAAGCGGGCACCAGAGTGATGAGCCCTTGCAGGAGCCACAAGGTGCCAGAATCTACCATCTCGCCATGCCAATTCCAGCAAAGAAACTAAATCTTGTGGAGCCAGCGGTTGCAGAGAATTAACACCAAAAGCAATTGCTTTCTCTCCTCTATGCTTGAAAACATCATGAACACTCTGCAGACGTCCTAACAAAACCACACAGTGAGCTCCTGCAGCTGCTGCTAAACTCTCCTGGACTGAGAAATGACGGGCTGTTCCTGAAGGGACCTGAGGAAACCTGGGACCTAGACCACAGGCTTCACAATAATTCACAGGGTGGCAAAGGTCCAGCTCTCCAACATAGTGGCTCAGATAGACATTTCCTCAACAAGACCACCAAGACACAGGAAATTAAAACAAGAATTAACAAGAGGGCTTGCATTAAACTAAATTGTTTCTGTTACACAAAACAAGATACCAAAAGAGTCTAAAGAGAAGCCTACAGAATGGAAGAAGATCTTTTCCCAGATATTCCTCTGAGGGAGGACTAATATCTAGAAGATACAAAGTACTTAAAAGACTAAACAATGAAAAACCAATGATCCAATCAGGTAGTGGACAATTGAACTACATGGATAGACCCCTCACAAAAGAAGAAACACAACTGGCCAATAAATATATGAAAAAATGTTCAATATTGTTAGCAATCAGGGAGATGCCAATCAAAACCACACTGAGAGCCATGTAACTTGAATTAGAATGAAAATAATCCAGAAAACAAACAACAGTGAGTTCTGGTGAGGACGTAGGGAAACAGGAACACTCATACAGAGTTGGGAATTACAAATGAGTCAGCTACTATGGATATCTGGGTGGAGTATCCTCGGAGTACTAGGAATGGATCTGCCATAGGATCCAGCTCTACCACTCCTGGGTATCTACCAAAGGGACTGAAATTAGAACATTGTAGTGATTCATGCATATACGTTTATAGCAGCACAAGCTGCAATAGACAAAGCATGTATCCAACCTCGGTGTCCATCAACAGGTGAATGGATTGCAAAAGCATAGGATACACACAGTAAAATCTACTTAGCAATAGCAACAACAAAATCATGTCATTTTCAGAAAAATGGGTGAACTGGAATATATCATGTGGAGTGAGAATGGCCAGTCATAGAATGTGGAGAGTCCTGTGTCTTCTCTCCTCTGTGCAAGTTATGGAGTCATAAGATACAAATCAGACTTTAGATAATGAAGAAGAAAGCCCAGTGGATGAAGGAGTCCTCTGGGGAAGGATCGGGGATTCATATGCACCAACTTTATGTCAAGAGACATTAGTTGAATAATAATGAATTATAGTGTATACATATGTGTATACCAAATGCCATTATGCCTATGGACCTTAATTGACTAATATGAATCATAGTGTACACATGTATGTGTACCGATGGCCACCCTCATACCGTGTATGGGCAAGCGGAGGGAGGGAGGTGGACAGGGAGAAGTCAGCAAGTGTTGTGTCATGGATGTCCCTATTACTCTGGACCACGTTAGGATGTGAGACTGTGATTCAACAATAATTTGTAAGTTTAAAATTAAAACATCAACTTTGTGAACGTGGAAAGGTAAGGATGTGTCAGCATTCCAACCTGCCTCCTTCCTTCCTCCCTCCATCTTCCTTTCCCACACGCACTCCTGTCCCCCTCTTGATCTGTCTAAACTCTGCCTCTGGATGAGTATCTGCAGATACTTAGGTTCCCATGAGCGGGCTGCTCAGAGGGTAGAGGCATCAGTGCGACCACAGCTGTGCGTTTCTTTATATTTCATTTAATGGTGCGTGATGGTGCATGGTGGTAGGGCACTGTGTGACATTTGAACACACTGTGCCCATGAGTGATCAAGTCAGGCTAACAAGCATGCCTCTCTCCCATTTATTCTCTCCCATTCTGTGCTACTGACCTTTAGAAGCCTCTCTTCTGGGCATTTGCATATCTTCATTACCTATACTCATCCCGGTGTTCAGTGAACGCACAGTTCCTCCCTCCTACTCACCTGCACAGACCCACCGGCTGATGGGGTCACACACTGCCTTCATCTGATGGCCACACAGTGTAGAATCTCCATTCTGTTCTCTGCATCTGTGAGATCAACCTGCTCTACTCCACAAATGAATGACATCATGGAGGATCGCATCCTGAGCTCATCGGGTGATTGTCTAGGGGACCGTGGAGGAAGCCCGGTCTTCATGATATGGGATGATCGCGTAGACCCACAAACCCAAGACAACCATGAACCCATCCCATGTCCACCATGGAGAGGAGGCTGGAGCCATGATGACCAGACTAGGCAGCAGACACATGAACTTACCTGCAGTTCTTCTATCCTGGAGCCTCCAGTTTTTAAAGAAGAGTTGTCTCTCCATGCAGCACATCTGCCCAGGGGAGGCAATGTCAGGAGAAAAGAGACACCCTGCCCGGAGGGCTGGCTGGAGGAGCCAGGAAGACACTGTCCCAGGTCTACAATCTGCTGCAAGCAGATGCTAAATCTCCTGCCCCCAGCAGTCACCCTGTGCAGGATCCCATGGCTCTGCTCTGTAAGGACCTGCTGGGATGTGGTTCTAGGTTGACCTCCCCTGTGTTAGGGGGCAGTGTTGGCCATACTGACCTGGGATGGCTGAGGAAAACTGACTCTCTGTGGTTCAGAGGGCCCCTCTATCATGTGGAGGGTTCTCAGGTGTTGGGAGAACAGAGGGACCCATCTTGCAGGCAGAGTCCATGACCTCATAGATGGGTAATCTATTCCTCTAAAGACACAGGAAGTCTCAGAGCCAGGTTGCAGTCAGCATGGCAACACACACACACACACACACACATACACACACACACACACGCGCGCGCGCGCACAAGTGCAGACACACACGCGCACGCACGCACACAGGCGCACACATATGTGTGAGCGCACACACACGCACACACACACACACACACACACACACACAAGCACTGCTGTGGCAGAAGTAAAAAAGTGATCTCGAAAGAGACCAGGGAAGATAACCTTATGGATATATTGCATAAAATATGAAATTACTAGCATTCCACCAATAGTAACTGAAATGAAAGCTCAGGATAAACAAAGAAGGCACATAGGCTGCACCTCATCTAAGTTAAACACTTTCAAATGACTGTAAGGATACAAATGAAAATCTTCAGACTAAGAATAATTATTTGCAAATCATTTGACCACCAAAATAAGTGTACCCAGAATATAATTAAAATCTTCATTATTGAACAGGGAAATTTATAAAACAAGCAAAGTTTCTGTAAACATTCCACCCCAGAGGATATGCACAAAAACTCACACTGCATTTTCTCTGCCACTAGAAATATCATATCAAGACATCAGCACACATTTACATTATACAATGCCTCAAAATAAAAGGAAAACCAATCAATCCAGTGTTGGAGAACATACCAGAACATGGAGCCTGCACCAGGCTACATGGAGTACCAAATGAAGCTACTAGAAACTGGCCCTCACTTCACAGACCAGGCAACCCTAGGGGAGGCAGAGTTGTCTGCTCAGGACGGCCCCTGGGCTGTGGCCTTGGGGGCTCTATGTGGTCCTCTTCCCCTTGCCCTCACACTTGATTCAGGCCTCTATGGTGTGGGAGCCCCCTCTCCTGACATCATCTCTGGGCTCCACTGATGTAAACTGGCTTAACATGGACTGACACTATGAAATCTCCAGAACTCTGAGCAAATACATTTCCTGTCTCTCAGCTGCTATTGTGGGTTTTGGGGAGACACCGCAGTGAGGATGCTAGCAGAGCACCACTCTATTGCCTATTGCCATCATATTTATTACAAGGAGCCACATACCAGGCCAAAACTTTAGAAGAGTGTTTGTTAATATCAGCTAAACACAGAAGTTCATGATCTGCAGTTTGTGGATCTGCAATCCATAAAAACACAATTCAGTGAACCTGGATGAACCTAAAACAAAAAATTATCTCCCTTTAGATCCATTAGTGTTTCTAATTTAATATTATAGCATTTGAAGGCAAATGGACGAAACTAGAGAATATTATGCCAAGTGAGGACAGCCAGTCTCAGAATGGCAAGAGATGAATGTACTCTCTCATATGCAGAAGCCAGAGAAAAAGTAAGAAACAAAAAGAACGAGAAACGAAAAGAAACGAGAAGAGTGACCAGAAGAATTGTGGGTAATGACATGGAGAGAGTGGCGGGGAGGAGAAAGAGCAGACAAAAGAAATAGTTCAATCGCGTGATGCCCATGTGTGAAGGTGTCTCTCAAAATCACTGTCAGGTAAAGAAGTAGTAAAAAGGAAAAGACACCAAGACGGGCGTGCACACTCGTTTGTAAGACTTTGATCCTCATGATAATATATAACTACAATCTACCAATAAAAACATAAAACACTACATTGAAATCCAGGAGAAGAGTGAAGAGCCCCAGCGATGCGTCACCAGCTGCATCACCAGAATCCTCCCCAGATGACCCCATCCAGTGGTCACCACTGAACACCAAGGACACACCATGGAGTTTGGCTGAACTGGGTTTTCCTTGTTGCTGTTTTACATTTCAGTTTCTTGGAAACAAGAGATGTTGAATGTGGGTATACATGAGTGAGACACACAAGGGTTGTGTGGCAGACTCCTGGCCAGGATGTCTCTATGTTTACAGCTCTGAGGTGCAGCCGGCAGAGTCCAGCGGAGACTATGTGCATCCTGAGGATCCCTGAGATTGTCCTGGGCAGCCTAGAGATTCACCTGCAGTGATTATTACATGCTCCAGCCCTACCAGGATCCAGGGATGTGGAAGAGGCATATCTGTGAAGGGATGATTCCCCATCTCCAAGACAACTCCAAGGACACGCTGCACCTGCAAATGAGCACCCTGAGAGCTGAGGACATGGCCATGTGTTACTGTGCAAAGACACGGTGAGGGGACCTCAGTGTGTGGATCTCAGTGTGTGCCGAGACACTAAACTCCCTACAGAGGCTCCCAGCAACAGGAGGGCGCTCTCAGATCCTGCTGGTGCTGATGGGAACCAGCAGGGGTACTCAGTCCACAGGGGAACTGAAAACCAGCATCAGGGCTGACAAAGACCAGAAGGGGTGCTCAGGATCAGCAGGAGGCACTCAGAATACATTCAGGGGACCCCGAGACCTTCAGGAGCATTGGAGACAAGCAGGGGATTCCCAGGACATGCAGGTGGTGCTTGTAATCAAAGAAAAGGAAATAGGTACACACCAAGTTTACTGGATTTATTTTCTCATATGTTTATTGTGTTTCCTGTTTAGCAATAATCCCCAGAGCGTTCTGTTGCTGGCTCTGTGTGAAAGTGTCTGAATTTTTAAAAATGTAATAGAAACAATTTGAAATGGATTTGTAACATCATCCTTAATTCCATAACATCAAAGATAAACTACTGAAAAAATCTTGTCTAGAGTCCCTACAATTGAATGTTCCCAAAATATCATTATCTCAAAAATATATTTCCTGACAAATAAATTCAAATCATTAAAAGGCAATAGTTAAACCATGCCTTATTAAGCATATTAATTTATGAAGCATAAGGATATACCAGAATTCTCAGTATGACACTTTAAAAATGATATTAGATCATAAAGCCACACACATGTTTACTAGAGTAGAAACTCAGGTATAATAATCACTCACATGCTGGTTTAGCATGGTTGAGAAGATGACATCTTTGCAAAAAAATAGTTAAAAATAAATTTTCGTTGTTTTGTATTGTTGACTGTGTGCACACAGCTTAGAAACTGTGGTCTCCTAACATACAGTACCAAGCAACCTAAGTCTGTGGTGAAAGGCATCAAAGATGAGAAGAGGTCGTCCCAGCAAGTCCAATAGCATAAAGAGCAACATCAGAGGAGCTTCATGTTCCAAAAATGCAGGTGCCCACAAGCAAAATCATATACTGAGTAGGTTTGGAACATTCAGAAGATCTTTAAAATATTTTTACACGGGCAGTGCTTACACACTTAGTCATTATGTTGATGGGCTTGCCAGAGAACCATGTTGCAAAACTTGCATAATGTTAAGTAAGAAGAATTGACTCAAAGCCTCTATACAGTTGATACTTCTATATTTGAAGGGTTACAAAAATAAAATATAGCGTAATGAACTGTGAACAAAATAGTATAATAGATGAAAATAGGGGGAAAATAAAATATCAACCAAGAAACCATTCTCTGTGAGGGCAGATAATGAGCAATTATCTTATTCTCTCAAGAACTCGAAAAGAACAATAGAAGAAGCATTTCTCAATATACATAATCTCTCATATGTAATATCAAACTTCTTATTGTGAAATTGACCGATGGCATTTAAAGTCCTTGTCTTTCAGGAATGTCACTTATTCAAGAGCATCCTTCCCTATGATCCACTATATATGTACCATCCATCGCAATGCATTCCACACATCGTAGGCCAATGTTATTCCTGCTAACACCATGATACACTAATGAGAAAGCAGGTCCATCAGCTGAGAACCTTTGAGGGCCCTGTTGCAAATCCCTGAGGTCTTTCCTTGTGAACTTGAGTATCCTGCTCTGCCCTTGCTTGAGGCTCTCACAGGATCTTCTCTGAATCTAGAGAACTGAGCTCATTCCATAAGCTGAGCTCTACTTCTTAGTTTTGTTTGCTGACCTTGGAATCAAAGTCTCAGTGACACACACCAGTGAACACAGCAAGGCTTTAACTGTTGCAGAGATGGAGTTTCAGATCAACACAACAATTAGAGAACACTCATTAGGAAATAATTAAAATGATTAAAGTCCACGTGATCTTGGAGTTCACAGTGGCCAGTCTGGAGGTGCTCGTGCCCTTGGGTCGTCCTGGAAATCTCCGGCCATTATTTATGCAGTGCTGAGGGCACTGTGCTGGAGGGACTCTCCTGGGCCTGATCTCATGGGTCCTGTTCCCAGTGCAGATGCAGAGGGGCTGGGGTCATGCTCTCAGCTGTCCCTGACTGCACAGAGATGCCACAAGCCTCTCTCCTCATGGGTGAGCAGAGTGGAGTCAGCGTGCAGTCCTCTGTGGCCACTCACCTGACTGGGCTAGAGGACGAGTGTGGCTATCCATTCACATTCCTGGAGGACACATACATGGCAGACATACAGAGCACCAGGTGCTGTTACACAGTAAGAGGAAAGGACCATCCACTGTCCACTGTGTTGGTAGACATCCAGCACTCTCTGCCCATCTCAGTGACACAGCAGGACACTAAGGAACAGGATGAGACTGTCCCAGGCAGTCTTCTCTCAGCTTCCTGGGAGCAGGAGGAAAGGCATCTGCTGGTCTCTTCTGCTATCCCTGGGAGAGCCTCCTCAGGTCCTGGGGACCACCCAAGGGCAGGTCAGCATCTGCTGGAAGGGGCCTCACAGTCCTGACTCTCTTCAAAGCACAGGGCTATCCTGAACACGTGTGACCCCAGGAGCCTGGTGCTAAGGGCAAGTGGGCAAGGGGAGCACATGCAGAAGCCGTGCCCAAGCGCTCATGAGCTGTTCCTCACAGACTTCCTCCCTCCCGACCAGAGGCCTGAGTCCTCCCACCAGGGTCAGGCCCCAGCTGAGGGCAATGCAAATATCCTCCAGCTGCACCTGCTACTTGGTTGAAAAGCCCAGCCTGGGCAGGCAGTGATCCTGTGCCACCATGGACAGGCTATGTTCCACGGTCTTGATGCTGATGGCCCCTGCCTGTGAGTGCTCTGGGACAGGGCTCCCTCAGTGCTAAAGGCTCCTGTGCTCTTCCTGAGCCTCTTCACCTCCTTCTTGTGTCTCCACAGGAGTCCTGTCTCAGGTCACACTGAAGGAGTCTGGTCCTTGGCTGGTGAAACCCACCAAGACCCTCAGGCTCACCTGCTCCTGCTCTGGGTTTTCTCTGGGCACTTCAGGTGTGGGTGTGAGCTGGATCCGTCAGCCCCCAGGGAAGGCCCCGGAGTGGCTGCCATGCATCTATTGGGATGATGATACGTTCTACAGCCCAGCCCTGAAGAGCCGGCTTACAATCTCCCAGGACACCCCCAACAACCAGGTGTTCCTCACCATGACCAGCATGGGCCCTGCAGACACAGACACGTGTTACTGTGCCAGGACAGCATAGAGAGAGGCACCTGGTGAGCCTGGTGTCCTCCTGCACAAGATCTCAGCTGGCCTCAGCCTGCGCCTGCCACCTATGCAGAGCAGTGGAGCATGGATAATGTGCCCTTCCTGCCAGCCTCTGGGGTTTCCTGTGCACCCAGGCTCAGAGTCTGTGCTTCTGTTCCTCCTGAATTCGACCTCACACATGCCCTGGGAGCAGCACTGCGATGCTCTGCTCTGCTTTCTGAAGGTCAACATGGAGGGAACCGGGGCCTGCTCAGATGGACCATTATAGGGAGCGACCCCTTCTATGGCTCAGTCCACACAGAGACATAGCACAAACCACCAGAAGCAGGCCTTAATTAACCCACTGGGTATGACGTTGGACTGGGTTAGGAACTAAAACTGCATGAGAGGTTTCAGATATACACATGCTGCGCTCAGCTGCAATGAAGAAAGTCCATGGAATCCAAGGTGAAGCAGTGATGTGACCTATGGCAGGATCACAGAGACTGTGTCTCCACATCCCGGAGTGCCTGACAGCGGAAGAATGCGCAGGACACTCCCAGGACCTCACGTGGTAGCTGCCACTGATAAAGCTTGTGCCCAGGCAGAATTAGGTCTCAGATATGTGGGAACCATGACACGTAAGTGGGAGAGGTGTGATCCTGGGGTCAGGTGCACAGTTCACTATCTGGTTTCAGCAGCTTAACAGGAAAACCCAGACTCAGAAAAGACTTTCTATGGACACATGTAGGTTGTTTGAAAATGACAAGAGCATTTTTCAGAATTTGAGCATTTCATCACATGAAAATCAACCTGCATGCACACACTCACAAGCATACGTGTGGGTATACACACTCACACGCACAGACACACAGACAACACCACTGATCAGCAGAGATCAAGGAGAGGTCAGGTCCTCTCCGGGAGAGATGTGGAAAATCACATTTAACCTGAAGTAGAAGCTAGGAAGTCATAAAAGTCAAACAATATTCATTGGGTTAATGTCTTCTCTTCCCTGAATTTGTGTTCCAGGAACTTCTATGGACGTACATATATTTCCTCTCTTTTGACAGCTGTGGGAAAACGGCTGGTGATCTCTTGACAGTATTTCTCCTGTACTGTTTGCTCCTTTCTTTAGGATGGGATCTTTGGCCCTTCCCCCAGTGCCCCGATGCCTCCAGCCAGGACCCAACATGACATTTTTTGTGGGACATTTCATATCCAAATGACCACAAGAGGAAGAAATTGGGCCTGATACTCCCTGTTGACCTGGGATGTGCGAACATAAGTTTTATACCTCCAAAATAAAATGGAGAAGAAGACATATTATAGTTGTCTATATTTGTAGGTCATATGATATCAAATGTAGGTTGGCATGGATACACAGATCTGAAAGCTTTGGGGATCGAGGTGAGCAGACTCCAGTCTTCCCAAGTTCTCAGATTGATCCTGGTGTCTCAAGGCTCCAGGGCCTGGACCTGTGGCTCCGTCCTCGAGGTCTCTCTGCCTGTTATTTGAGGACACAAGATGTAAACTGGCTTTCCTGAGAGTGGAATTCACACTGTGCAGCACCTCTTTCACTTCACCCTTTCTCTGCCCTTCATCAAAGCTGGAAATGACTCTAGGGCTATGACGTATTAACATGCTTATGCCGCTGGGGTGTATTGCAAGCATCTCTTCATTTTAGAAAATTGTCCGGCAGATCTCTCAATAATCCCACTTTTACTGCTGGCTTTGTAGCTCAGAGGTAGGACACCCCTGTGTTTCATCACCAGTACCTCAAAAAAAAAATGCTAGTGACATCACTCACTGCAATACATGGTGAGTTCTAGGTCTGGACAGTTCCAATACCGGTGTCAGTCAGCTTTTCATCCCTCTGACAAGTGCCTGAGAGCAGTATCTTATAAATAGGACCTGTTTACTTTGACTCATGATCTCAAAAGCTCCAGTCCATGGTCAGGTTGCCCGACTGCTTTTAAGTGTTCCTAGTTGAGCCTGGTGGGAATGCCATAGCACAGGAGAGGGAAATCCACTCACCTCATTGCTGTGGGTCGAGGGGGAGAGAGGAAGTAACGACCTTACGTGACATGCCTCAAGTTACATACATATGATCACTGTACCCCATGTTTAAGTTTTCCGTCATTCCCCACAAGCACACTGCTCTGAAGACCAGTCTTTGCAACATAGAACTTAGGAGGAAATGTATTTGAAGAAAGACTTTTCCACCTGGCTTTCAAACCTTGCCGACCATCTCATGATGCAGAATAATTTCCACGGGATAATTATCCAGGTTGCAAAATAAATACATATTGAATTATAAGTAAGTGTCAGAATAATGAACTCCAGAGTGTTGCAGCTAAAGATGTTACGGTTTGGGGTGAGGGTTACCGTTTGGGGGAACAGTCCCCGGGGACCCTGGTTAGGCTCCTGGAAACAATTCCCCTCAAAGAAACCGCGGGTTCTTGTCCTGAGCTAAGGATACATATGCAATAGCCTGGACTCTTGCTGAAGATTTAAAGGAGTTTATGATTATAAAAATATTGTTACAAAGGTAAAAATACAGGCTGTAACTGTTATGGCCCCATTACAAGAGGGAAAGATAGAGCTTAGGGTAAAACAATATTCTGCAAAGTGACACACTGGGATGACCAGGATGGAGTCATTGAAGATTCCTGGACACAGCATATTCTTATAGCCAGCCCAAACCAGATCTGCGGCAGGTCATTTGATATGTAGATATCCTGCCCTACCTCTAACCCAACCAGGTCCGCCCCCTCTGGGGCAAGGGGGGCAGCTCTGTCTCAGGCACAGAACCCCACACCTTTTGCTACACTCCAAAATGTATTAAGTTGCTCTCTGGGGTCTGAGGTTTCCCGCATCCTTGAGGAAGTTTGCCTCTCTTCGGAAATGTAAAAAGGCCCTAGGCTCTTGGGCTTCTTCTACTCCCTTGATAATCATCAATGAGGCCTGGAAATCTGCCGCTCTCTCCCCACAGCTCCTGGCTTTCTTCACTACCAAAGATATATTTTAAAATTGAAAATCTTTCCCAATTGCAGTACAATAATATATTTTGAAGCCTCTTCCCAATACTGGTACACAGAGAGCATTCATGGAAGCCATCAGATCCTACAGACCCATGACTACCTCAAAGACCACTGTGTGCTTGGGGTCAATCATTACCCCTACAGCCCTGTTGTGACCCTCCAGCAGCGGTGGGATGGCCTGCAGGGACAGGCTCTGACCTTGGGCTGGGCTGGATTCCCAGGCAGGCCCACCACCCCTGGGCCTGGGTGTGCTCTTCCACAGGCTCCCGTAATCCCACAGGGAGTTGCATGTCCCATGTTCTTGTTCCTGACCCTGGGCGGAGAGTCTTTGGTTTTCATTCACAGCTGTCCCTTCTCAGCTGCTGCCGCTTTTCACACGTGTCCCTAGTTGTCAATATTTCTATCATTTTCTGAAGAGTGAGGATATTTCTCCTTAGGCAAGAGGTGGGGGGGTTCTTGCAGAGTGTGGCTGCTTTCCTTTACTCCCTACAGTTCCAGTGGGTTCCCACAGAGCATGTAGGGCGCAGCCTCGATGATACAGAACCACAACTTGTTCTGTGCTGGTGAAACGCAGGTGGGGTTGGATTCCTTTCAGTGGAACTTCTTCAAGTTTTCATGCAGCACACGGTTGGTGGAGGATGGAGCTTCTTGACATATGTCTAAAATCTCAGGAAAATGCTTCAAGGGAAATGGGGACCCCTCACAGGTATGGCCTCTCAGAGTTTCAAACTATAAGTCCTTTTCCACACGGTACTAAGTAATTCCACAAGGAGTCCCAATTTCATATTGTGCCAGTTTATTATCCTTTCAGTGCCTTGCCTGAGATTATTTTTACAATATCTCAAACATTTTAATATTAAGACATAGTTCATACACCAATTAATAACATGTGTTCTACCTCTCTGGACTGATGGGAAATTACATCAAGATCTGGAAGGTCGGGCTCCACTGAGACCTCTCACTCCCCCTGGCCTAGAACCTAACCTTCTTCTTACTGCCTTTGGTTCCATCCCATAGCCTGGAGCCCTCCCATGCAGCGAATGCAGACCAATAAACATAGGGTAACTCTGTTGACAGCAGCAGGCATTCCAGGATCCACTCACTTGAATGACACTTCCTGACCCCACTGTATGTCAGGCTGGAAGCCCACACAATGGCCACTTAGGAGGCAGAGGAGACAGGCATTTTCAAAGGCTGAAGGTGCAGTGCTGGCCTGAGCGGCTTGCTTCCCAAACTCACCCCTCCCGCACATCTATCACTTCTTGGCAGCAGTGAATGGATCATTTAACATCCTGCTTCTGTTTATTCATTGAAATTCTTGATTCTTGTGTGTGTCAAGTCTCTTTTTCTTGTAGCATTAACTAGTTAACGAATTGTTTAAAATTTGATAGTTTTTACTTTGGTTTGGGTGTCAGATTCAAAACCAGATATTTTGGAGATATGAACACTTCCAAGTGTGTAGCCTCTTCTTGTGTGATATTCAAAGCTGGAAGCGATCCAAGTATCCCGCAGCTTGCTCATATACCCTGTGGTGTGTCCATACCTAGAAATGCTATCCACCATGAAAACGAAGAATGTTCTGACTCGCTACAAACAACATGGTGGGTTCACATTACTCATGACAATTGAAACATCTCCCCCAAGAGATTAAACACAAATGAAAAATCCTAGAAATGAAACTAATTAAATTAATTTTAAGATGAATTTTAAAAGAAAACTGGGGAGAAGGGATTGAGTGGAAGTAGAACATAAAAGTGTAGGAGAATTATCGGGAAAATCCACGTGTTCACCGTCTTAGGGCCCATGAGGCCTGCACAGGTGGAAACATCAGCAAACTCTGAGCAATATTCACTCTTATTATGCCACATGCATGTAATGTCAATCATACATGTCTGAATCCATCTCTAACAAACAGATAAATCAATTGAATGGGCCCAATGGAGAGGGAGACAGCAGCATGGGAAATCTCTGCCATCCCAGAAACACATCAGCATGAACCTGGCTCTCTGCACATTCAATATGTGACCTTGAGAATGCATGACAGGCATACCAGCTCTCAACAGGAGGGCTCTGAGACATCACTAGGTGGGCAACTTGATCCAGGAGCTGGTTCAAGGGGCGGCGTAGCCTAGTGGCCAGGAGCACGGATTCAGACATTGTGAAGCATCCTACCATACTTGTCATTCCAGAAACACTGCACAATTATTCATGTTTTTGAGCTGATTTGAACAGGAAAGAAGAAATAAAATTGACTACACCTACACAATTATCTTGAACACGTAAAGATGAAATAAGAATTGTTACATATACACTGAATGAGTAGTTTTTCATAGTGTAACAGTGTGAGATGGAGGCGTGGGTTCTTGTTCTTAGCTATTTTTAGAAAAGATAGCCAGAACTGCTCCAAGCTTAAGCAATTTTTATTATTACAAAGGCAGAAAAAAAAAGGGACAGAAGACCACTACATCAGAGGACATAGTGGGGGTGACTTGAAAAGAAGACACTGAAGTTTTGACACCGAGCAGTTTTTATAAAGATTATTACACACACACCCCCCTCCGACTGCCCCCATGCTGCAGTCCTCAGGGCTTGGGCAAGCCGAGCAGGTGGGCGGGCCGCGGGGCTGCGATGCTGGTGGCCACGGCGGCCGAGCGGGAGAAGGAGCCCATCCTGCGCGTGCTGCGACAGTACGTGACCCGGGCCAGCGCGGCATCCGCATGCTGGAGGTGGCCTCGGGCTCTGGCCAGCACGCCGCGCACTTCGCGCAGGCCTTCCCGCACGCCGAGTGGCAGCCGTCCGACGTAGACCAGCGCTGCCTGGACAGCATCGCCGCCACCGCGCAGGCCCAGGAGCTGTCCAACGTGAAGGCCCCGCTGTACCTGGACGTGACCTGGGAGTGGCAGCAGTGGGTGGGACCCGCAGCAGTCGCTGTACCTGGTGCTGTGCATCGGCTTGATCCACATCAGCGCCCCAAGCTGCACCGAGGGGCTCTTCAGAGCAGCAGGACACCTGCTCAAACCCAAGGCCCTGCTCATCACCTATGGGCCTACGTAGTCAAAGGGAAGATAACTCCCCAGAGCAACGTGAACTCTGACCTGATGCTCACATGCAGGAACCCAGAATGGGGGCTGCGAGACACAGCCCTTCTGGAGGACCTGGGCCAGGCCAGTGGCTTGCTCCTGGAGTGGATGGTAGACATGCCAGCCAACAACAAGTGTCTGAGTTTTCAGAAAGAGTAGCCTGTGTCCCTTCCAAAAGCTCTGTTGGACACAAACCAGACCCCCAGTGCCTGCCTCCTTATGCTAGGCTTCTGGAACGACCACCAGCACCCAGTCTGGGCTACTGGACCACCAAGAGGCTGGGCAGAGCCTGCCTTCAGAATAAAGCACCTCCTGCTGCCAAAAATAAAAAAAATAAATATTATCTCCCATCCTTGCTTTTTAGCCAATACACAATTTTAATACACTATAATTTAAGTCCATGCACATGAAAGTACAATCTTCTAAGGAAAATAGCTTTTTGCTGACTGATATCAGTGAGCAAAATACCGCAGTACACATACATCTGATCAGAGACCCTCCCTGACTGAGTCGTCCTCAGCAGAGCTTGCTATATGGCAGGAGGACATGCAAATAGGGCCGCCCTCTGCTGATGAAAACCAGCCCAGCCCTGACCCTGCAGCTCTGGGACAGGAGCCCAGCCCTGCACCCAGGGGACCCCAGTCAGTGATCAGGACTGCATACAGAGGACCCACCATGGAGTTTGGGCTGAGCTGGGTTCTCCTGGTTGCTGTGTTGAAAGGTAATTCGTGGGGAACAGGAGACACTGAGTGTGAGTGGACGGGAGTGAGAGACACAGTGGACTGTGGCAGTTTCCTGAGCAGGATTCTCTGTGTTTGCAGGTGTCCAGTGTGAGGTGCAGCTTGTGGAGTCCGGGGGAGGCCTGGTGCTGCCTGGGGGGTCCCTGAGACTCTCCTGCCTGGACTCTGGATACACCTTCAGTGATTACAGTATGAATGGGGTCCACCAGGCTCCAGGAAATGAACCTGGAGTGGGTTTCATACATTAGGTATGATATTAAATACTTATACTATGCATAGTGTGTGAGGGGCCGGTTCACCATTTCCAGGGAAAACTCCAAGAGCATGTTGCACTGAGGACACGGCCCTGTATTACTGTGCAAGACACAGTGCGGGGACTTCAGTGTGAGCCCAGACACAAACCTTCTGCAGGGACACCCAGGACCTTCAGGGGATGCTCAGGAACTTCAGGAGGAGTTCAGCACTTGTAGGTGGTGATTATGATCAATAAAAAAAAACAGATGAATGATGAGGTTACTGGATTGCCTTTCCCATTTTTTATGGGGAATTCCTCCCTACCTAATGCTTCTCCCCAGGGACTTTTCTTTTTATCCTCTTGGTCCTACATTGTAAGTCTGAATTGAACATATTCAATAGAACCAGTTTGAAATGGATTTGTGCCATAATACTTTATCCTGTACTGCCAAAATTTTAAGTTCTAAGAGAAAAATATCTTTATATCTACAATCCATAAAATCAGTGGTTCTCAATATATACAGTCATTGACAAAGTCATACAAAATCATTAAACTTCATAAATTCTACCATATTGTATTAAAGATATAATAAACATAGAGAAAATATTAAAAGTATTGTTGTGTGTGGTACTAGAGGTGGAACCCACGGTCATTCTGCATGTAAAATATAGCTCTAGCTCTTTTGATCTATTCATTTATTTTGTTGTTGTTGTTTTAAAACTGTATGTCCATAGGTGCCGAAAGTCTTCAAGTTTCTGAGACTGGTCTGATAACTGTGGTTGGGCACCATGCTTATCTGTGTTCTCAATAGTCTACTTTATGTGCCAGAATTGGGAAATGGCTTCAAAATGTATTTGAAAATAGCTTTGGTATTAATGTGCTGGTGTTGGGAAATGGCTTTGAAATATATTTGAAAATAGTTTTGGCATTAGAAAGTCAGAGCTTGGGTGAGGACAGTCACTCAGACAGGGAAGGGACCCTTTAGAGTTCTCAGCACCAAGGGTGGTTAGCAAGAAAATAGAGGTAGCCCAGGGCCTTTGCGTTTTAAAGACAAGTTTTACCTAATAGATAACCTCTAGCAGACAAGCTACAATTTCCCAAGGATGTGAGAGGATGAAACAAACCTTCAAGAGATCCCTGACTTTCATAATCGGGATTATCAAAGTTAAATATTTTGGGGCCTTAAATATTTGAGCTTACGCTTATAGGAAGAAGACTTTTGGTCAGACAGAATGTAAGATAGTGAATCCCAACATCAAAAGACTTGCCCTGAAGAAAAGGAGGATCTAGTCAGGTCAGAAAGATGACTGGTTAAGCAAAGTTACTGGACAAAATTCTTTATAAAAACTGTTCTAGCCGGGCATGGTGGCACACACTTATAATCCCCACGAAGGGGAGGAGGAGACAGGAGGATCATGCTGGTTCGAAGCCTGCTCTGCTGCCTTAAGAGACCCTGTTTCCAAAAATTAAAAAATATAAATTGGCCTGGGAGTGTAGCCCAAAGGTAGAAGGGTTTCCAGGAACCCCAGTGCCACCAAAACAAACAAACAAACAAACAAACACAAACAAACAAACAAACCAATTCTTCTATATCCAAAAATTTAAGTTACTTTTTTTCAAGTTACTCCACTACATCCGCTCTGGTGTAGTGCTTTAATATAATTCTGTCTCTTCTTTCTGCTTTGTAATAATAAAATTACTTAAAGTTAACAGAAGAGTTTAGGCTATTTTCTTCTAAGAATGCTAAGAACAAGAACGCGTGGCTACATCCCACACCAGTACAGTTTTGCTGAACCACTGTAACACATTGTGCATTATATAAGATAATGATAGCACATACATACTTATAAGAATAAGCATTTAGAGCTGCTAATCACTTTCATGCGGGTATAACATATATGAGATCACTTATATATGTTATAAAGAAATCACTTATAAAATCACTTATAAAGAAATTGGTGGAAAAGGTAAACGATCATCATTTTGGTTTTTGCTTGTGTTCCCCATAGTTTTGCCACAGTAGTCATCTGTAATACAGTTCCAGGAGACCTACAACTATGGGGAGCATTGTCTAAGGATGGCAAGAGATTACGGCCATGCCTGCAGTAGTGCAGAGAGCCAAGAACAGGCGTAACTCTATTTCCACAAATGCAGGTGTGCAAAAGGAAAACTTTTCACTGAGGAAGTTTCAAAATCAATTTTACACTATCCATTGTGCTCAAAATGTCTATACGGTAATGTGTACTATTCAGAAAAAACATTTGAAAGGTTGAATGATATAAATTAAACTATCTATTGGCCTCTGTATAGTTTATATTTAAGCATTGTAAATTCTTTAAAGATGAGGAACACAGTGTACCAGTATTGGGAAGTGGCTTAAAAATGTATTAATGTACAGGTATTGGGAAATATTTTTAATTTTCAAAATACATCTTTGGTAGTAAAAAACAAAAAACAACAAAACAAAACAAAACAAAACAAAACAAAAAAAGGAGCTTCAGGGAAAGGGTTGCAGAATTCTAGGACCAAGGGTGATTAGCAAGACAACAGAGATAGTCCCAAGGCCCTCATTCATGTAAAGATAAGATTCCCCAAGGATGTCGGAGGATGCCATAAGCCTTCAAGAGATGCCAGACTCTGATGGTCAATTAACACATTTTGGGGTGTAGCAAAAGGCTTGGGGTTTGTACAGGAGACTGGACAGTCCCGAGGAGGTAGAAGGAAATAGGCAGATAGGGAAGAGCCCTCGGTAGAAAAAGTTAATTTCCTGAGTTTCCTAAAGGGCAGATGAATATCTGAACTTCCAAAGGCTTAGAGATAAGAAGGACCAAAGCTTCACAAAACCATCTGGTTACTAATCAACAAACCCAGGAGACATCTCCCTGGAGCAAGTCTGTCACTTCTGCTGAAAGGAGATTCTTCAAAGGACTTGCAAATACCCTATGCAAATTCTGAGAGCTGCTTCCCAGAATTCCCGGAATCCCAAAGGTATACGCAAAGACTTAGGCCGGCCACCAGGACGGTTACCCACTCTGGGAACCCCTCCCCGTTGGGGAGCTTCTTTCTCTCTCTCACAGGTCGTGTTAGCCTTGAGAGAAGGTGGAGTGTAACGGACGGCACGTGGCACGGGCTACTCTCGGGTAGTGACCTGAAGGCCTCTGCTGGACATCAAGCATTCCTCCTTTCTGGCAGATAGCGTGGACTCTGGAAGAAAGCCACCTGTAATTGAAGGCATTTGGCTTGGGATACTTTCAAGTAATGTTCTGAAAGCAGCAGCTGGACCCCAAAGTTCCAACAGCCCCTTTAGGGTATTCAGCCATCTTTCCTTATTCCCTGCTGCTTCCAATAAACTATTTACTCCCCTTCCTGCGGTCTGCAGGTGTCATTCTTTGCTCACCGTAGGCAAGAACCCGGTAAGGAAACGTCAAGTTTCTTCTCAAGAAACTCTGTTTCATCTTAAGGAAATGCCGGGCTTCTGCTCAAGAAACCCCCCTTTCAGTCCACTGGAAGGAATTCCCCATGTCAAAAGATTGGGCCCAGAGGAAGGTAGAATAGGCTGGGGCACTTCCTCAAACTTTCCTCATTTTTGAGAATTGCTGAGATGTTTTAGAGTCTGTCTTACACTTTGTGTCTGACATTTTTCTCATGCTTAGATGGGGCTATGTGTTTCTGAGAGCAGGTAAAGTGATAGAGTGCCATTTCTCTCCTGTCATATTGAGGGTGATGTGACATACCCCTTGGGCATCCCCCTTTGGTCTCCTGGCTGTGCTAGTGATTACTACATTCCCCTCTCCATAATGAACTCTATGGAAAAAAAAATCAAAGGAATTTTTTTTGTCCTACCAAAATAATGTGTGTGAAAACAGAGAGGACTGGGAGTCCCAGTTCTGGTTGTAAAGAAGAAACACAAAGTACACAGAGGACAACAAACAAGCACATCAGCAACGTGTCCTCCTCCTTCTGTTGGCAAGAACACATGCAGTGTCTGATGGGGAATGTGCCAATATTGGAAAATTGCTTTGGTATTAGTTTCAAAATGTAGAAAGTAGTCAGGGCCTGGGTGCTGTGCAGACACTCAGTCAGGGAAGGGAGGCAGCTGTTACCAAAGTGATTAGCAAGTTCACAAAAGAATTGTAGCCCAGGGCATTCAAATTTTAAAGATAAGTTTACATCATAAATAACTTCTAGCAGTCTAGCAGATAGACTAAAATTCCCCAAGGTCACGGGAGGATGGTACATGCCTTTCTCAAAGAAGGCAGATACCATGCGGCCCCTGACTTTTTCTTCACAGAGACTTACATGAAGAGGAGGGGCAGGCCCACACCTGCATCAGGACAGGAAGAAGGCTTTTGGTCAAGCAGGATTGGAAATAGTAAATCCTCATAATCACGTCAAAAGGCTTGCACTGGAGATAATGGACCCACACCTAGTTGGGTCAAAAGCAGATAGAAAGACTATTGGCTAAGCAAGATGGGAGATAATGAATCTATAAAAGCTGTTCTATGTTCAAAAGAACTTCAGTGTCTTCTATTCAAGGCACTCCACTATGTCCTCCTAATGCAGTGCTTTATTATTCTGTCCCTTCTTTCTACCTTTGTCATAATAAAAATTGCTTAAGCTTAAAGAAGTATAGTTCTGGCTATTTTTTCTAAACTAGCTAAGATCAAGCACCCACGGGCGGCTTGACATCTCATACTGTATGTGGTGTTCTGCTACAGTTTTGTAATTGTTTGGCTACAGTGTCGAGCTCCATCCGGCTCTGTTACAGTTCGGTGCCTAACAGCCAACAGCAGGGCACCTTTACATTTTGCCCTTCCCAATAGAGGGGCTCCAGCTGATGGTGGCCTAACACCACTGCATCTTGAAGGTTAGTGACCCTCCCCAAAACATGATCAGGTCCTAGCAGATGACTGGATAACGAGCGTCAATGGGCTTTCTGTGATCGTGGAGATCCCTCCTGCCACCGCTTAGCTCCAACAAACTCTCCAGGGGAGGGGAAAATTCCCCTTTAAATAGTGTAGGAGACAAGGGTTGCCCATGGCCAATGTCCCGTGCCAGACAGGCAGGTGATATTACTTAGATGGTAAGCTTGTGTTATGGATTTCGTGTGGCACCTGCATTGTGATGACTTGGTATTCCTGAAATTGAATCTAAAGCAAAACAGACCTTCTGTATTCATGCCTGGACTCCTCAAAGACAGACTGGAAGCAACCTCCACCTCCAGCCCTTCCAGAAGCCTGGTTGTTATTCATGACCTCATACCACCTGCCTTTGCTCCAAGCTACTCTGAGTTGTAGAAACAGCAGGGCAGGAAGTTGGGAGGATTCAGAGAACTCCCACTAAACACCAGAGGCCCTGTGATCGCTTCCGCCAGCCTTTGGGTGGAGTTCCACAGGATGTAGCAGTGGGCCCCATGGTCTCAGTTTCCACCCATGGGAGGGGATGAACTGCTTGTGCCTCGTGGGGATCACCCTCTTCCCTCTTTTCCTAAGCCCACCACCACCCAGTGGGAAACAGGCAGCTTTCGATAGAGACCTCAGTGCTCACAACACTGTGATGTTGGTGCTCTTGAAGAGCTGGTGACAGCTTCCCTTAATCTCAGGACTAGCGACCTCAGGCCAAGACCCAGCTGCCCACTCAGCTCTCCTCCTATAGCCAGAGACTCAGCGTCAGTTTGAACGCCCAACTGCTTTGCAAAACATAGAGAAGACACCAATGTGGGGTTTCAAGAGATTTAATTCAGAATGAGCTCCAGCAGCCTGTCAAAGTCCACTGGCATCCATAGTTTTCCCCCAGTGTGAAGCAAGACCCCGGTATGTCCTGCAGAATTCAAGGGTGCTGGACCAGATGGAGTGTTGCTGTCTCTTCTGTGACTCTTTTTCCCAGATGTTCCTTCGGTTTCTCCACATTTTACAGGGCTCCAGAGTCTGCCTCATTTTTTATGTGTAGTTAATTTTTTTTTTCCTCTTTGACTTCACTTTTAATATATTTTGCATTCATGGCCACGCCAAGGAGTAGTGCCATGAATATGCAATAAACACGACCACAGATCACTTTCAGGTATTCCACAACATCTGTGCTTTGTTTTACTTTACGGGTAGAGATTATGGGACGGGGCCCACTGTCTACACTCCCTCCAGATCCTTTTTTTAAGCACAGTGGAGGGCTCCAGCCCTTGTGGCAGTGGCAGTTTTTCCTGTTGTTGCAGAGCCCCCTAAAAGAGCACTTCTCTGGGACACAGTCATAGTTCAGATCAGTAATATTTTGGGAGCACGTTGAATTTACACAGTACAACCCAGGGGCACATGGGGTGCCAACTCTCACATGTCCAATATCTGTTATACCCATGGCACGGTGTTCATCCAAGCCGAAACAGGTATATCCTGAAATAACAGACTGATGGAACGCGGTGTGATCCTGAAACTTGGGGAGGTGGGTGATGTTGGCACATTGAAGTCTTCCACACATCTTGTTATTTTCAGTACAAGCAGTGTAGATAATTGTCGTTTTCCGTCTGAGGCAATGTCCAAATCGGAAGCCTTGGTTGACATTTATTCTATAGCAGGCTTCTGGAGCATCATGAGCATTTGGACCAAAGATTTGCCTACACTGAACGGTGCGGTCTGTGCAATTACCAGAATAGCAGTAACCCTCTTCTGAGCATGGGGTTCCATTTTGGAGATAAAAGTCTTCAGGACATCTAGTGTAGGTCCCATTGCAGTACTCTGGAAGATCACAAATGTTTTTGGAAGGTCTGCAGAGGATCCCCTTTGGGGCATATTGGCACTTGGAACAGCACTCTCCAGAATTACAGATGCTCCCTGGTGTGAAATCACAGTTAGCCGTGCAGCACTCATCAGAGTAGCACTGCTTAAAGGACCCACAGTCACATAATTCCTGCCCATCCCGTATTCCATTTCCACAGCGTTGCACAGTTAGGCTTTCATTGAACCTGATTCTATCTGTATTAAAATAGCATCCAACATGGAAACTGACTGCAAATTTAAACATTACCATTGCGATGGAGCAGTTACTGAAGGAGTCTGTCAACTGAGGGTACCGTGACATGATGCAGGTGGCTCTTCTCTGGCAAACACAATTACCTTCTTCCTCATCATAGAGCACACCATACATTCTCGCTTGCTGACTGGTATTTATTATAGTTAATAGCAACATATGTCTATTTAGTTGTGAAACGAAGACCAAGCTTCTATAGTCACAGATAGAGTTCACCACTGGAATCCATGTACTTTCATGTGGTCCATTTTTGAGGATGACTGTGGATGTATGAGGATAGATTGGCCTGTGAAAGTTATGTACAAAGTAGTTATGAAATACCCCACCTGGAACTCTGAAGTCATCTCTGCTTGGGTCATTTTCAGTATATATAGTCAGCAAATATATATAGTACCTGAAATCAATACCACGTAAAAGGGTGTCGACCAAATGAAAGAAACGTACTGCATACCATACACTTTCTGATATATTATTGAAACTCCTATACACCTCAAAACCAATTTGAGATTGACCTCTTATAAAAGCTGTATGGGAAGCATATGTCCTGCTAGACAACCTGGGGGCCACACCGAGGCTTTCTTTGCTCAAAGGGGGGTTGACATCCTCCTTGTGTCCCGGTTTATATGTTGGGCCGGTGGCATTGATATCAGCCACTATGTGGGAGACAGTGTGTTCAAACCTGGGTGAATTCTTGAGGGGGGCGATTTCGTACGCAAGGTCATCCAACTTCATGATGCCTTCCAGGCCCCCGTGGCACGTGTCAATGGTGACCATGGAGAAAGGAATCTCTTCCAGGTGGCCGAGATAGAAGCAGTCTGCAGGGATGTAGGGGTTGTCTATCTGCAAAGCTCCTTGATCATCCTGAGTCATCACTGGCAGGTGTCCGGGCCAAAAAAGATTCTTTCTCCACAGATGGATGACGTGTCTCTGGCCCCCGAAACGCAGGCTGTAGGAGAGCCGGCCTGGCAGCTGAAGGCCTTTGCCGTGGCCTAGCTCCTTCTTGGGAATCACCACCTCAGATGAGCTGTAGCGCCATGAGGGCCGGTCTTGAACACAGTGGACAGACGCCAGGAGTGCCAGGAGCCCAAGCCCCATGAGGGCAGCCCCGAGGGGGACCGGTCCCTCTGCCAGCCTCATGTCCCAGCTCCGGGATCTCTAGGGTGTGGACACGTGGGAAATGCCCAGTGAAGCCAGCTCTGAACCTTCTGCCGCAGCCCCTTGTCTCCCACGGAGACATTGACAGAGAACAAAGGGCCCCTAGTGGTTACCTGGACAAACTGAGGGGGTCACGTAATAGTCACAGGGTGTGGCTGTGTGGGCCTGGACTTGTAGCGGGCCAGGGTATTAAATAGGACTGCTCCCCTCCCAGGGAGGCAGAGGGAGCAAGGGTCTCTCCACATGCTCTGAATTTTCTTCTGCTTGTGAAATACACACAATATAGTTACCTCATTTTCTAATGCCTCACACCTAGCACCACTGCTGGGATGCTGGGTCAGCTTCTCTGGTTCAATAGTTCTCCTCAGATTGGGTAACTGTAATAGCAAAACTAAAAGGGAGGCATACTGGAAAGAAAGGAGAAAAAATATAGTTTTGGAATTTAGAAACTTAATTATCTGAACCCTGGAAGTCTATTCTCTCTTAGGCAAAAGCCCTTCATGGGCCACACTTTTAATCCCCGCATGATTTTCTCCCTTATAAATCCCTATGCATGCAAGTCAGGGTGCCCCTCCAGTCAGATTTCTAGACTGAGGGCTCTGCTGCTGGCCAGCTAATAAAAGCTTCAACTGGCACATCCCCTTGGACTCTCGAGTCTCTCATTTCTTGCTAATCCTGCATATACAGCATTGCATATCCCAATTACTTAACAGCTGGCTTAGACACTGTAAATTTCACCCTAATTGATGGACAGCTTCTTCTATTCTCTAGATATATATGCCTTATTTTGGTTTGTAGGTGAGGAGTTTGTTAATAAACAGTTTGCTTGGAAGCTTAGTTCCAAGTTTCCAGTTAAGAGTTAATGTAGTGTTGATTTTTTCTCCCATACTATATAAAACCTGATAGATTGGGTTCCTCCCTTCCCCCAAGGGACCCAGCAGTGGGGACAGGAGGTGGACACCCATGTACCAATCCTGGGAAGAAGCTTCAAAATGTATTAATATACCAGTAATGGGAACAATTTTCAATTTTCAAAATATATTTTGGTAGTGAAAGAATCCAGGAGCTTCAAGGAAGGGCTGCAGATCTCCAGGTGCCAAGGGTGATTAGTGAGAGAATAGAAGAAGCCCAAAAGCTTAGGGCCTTTCTACATTTCTAGAGAGGCAAACTTCCTCAAGGACATGGAGAAATCCCAGATTCCAGATAAGCAACTTAACACATTTTGGAGTGTAACAAGAGGTATTGAAATGGGGGTTTCTTCTGAGCCCCCCAAGATGAAAAAGGGTGTTTCCTGAGAAGAAACCTGGGGTTTCATCATAGACGAAATGGAGTTTTTTTAGAAGAAACTCAGCATTTCCTTACAGGACTCTTGTCTGTAAGAAGAATGACACCCACAGACCTCAGGAAGGGGAGTAAAAGGTTTATTGGAAGCAGCAGGGAATAAGAAAGATGGCTGAACACCCCAAAGGGGTGGTCGGAACTCTTGGGGTCCAGCAGCTACCTTCAGGACAATACTTGAGAGTAGCCCAAGCCGAATTGCCTTCAGTTGCAGGCTGCTTTCTTCCAGAGTCCACACGATCTGCCAGAAGGGAATAGGGAAAAGTGGCTGAACACCCCAAAGGGGCTGTCAGGGCTCTGGTGTCCAGTAGCTGCCTTCAGGTCACACCTGAGTGTCACCTGAGCCAAGTGCCGTTAGTTGCAAACTACTTTCTCCCAGAGTCCATGCGATCTGCCAGAAAAGAGGTGCAGGTCACCCCTAGGGACCCTGGTCAGCCTTGATGTCCAGCAGAGGTCTTCAGGTCACTAACCAAGAGTATCCTGAGCCATGTGCCCTCAGTTGCACTCTGCCTTCTCTCAGGGCTAACACAACCTGCGAGAGAGAGAACAGCTCCCCAAAAGGGGAGGGGGTCCCGAGAAGGAAAAACACCATTTGCTGGCTGGCTAGGGGCCTTTGCCCGACGTTTGCGAGTGCTCTTTTGGGTTAGGGTGACTTTGGGATTCCAGGAATTCTGGGAAGCAGCTCTCAGGATTTGCATAGGGTATTTGCAAGTCTTTGAAGAATCTCCTTTCAGGAGTGTCAGACTGGCTTCTGGGTTTGTTGATTAGTAAAGAGATGGTTTTGTGAAGCTCTGGTTTAGACTTGTGTATATTGATCCTGAGTCCAGAACAAGGACCCTCAGTTATGGGAATAGTTTCCGTGAGCCTAACAGAGGTCTCCGGGGATAGTTCCCACAAAACGGTAACAGCTGCACCAAACTGTAACACCCTGGAAGCCAGAAGTGGAAATATTGCAAGAATCCAGGTGTCACAAGACTCCAAACATCGCAAGGCAGACTCCAGGCATTGTGAGACTATGGATATCACGAGAGAATCGACATTCCCACACTGCTAGCCCCACCCCAAGTCCCCCACTTTAAATATCAGGGTACATCCACTCCCCTGCATGACTCTGGTAACGACATGGCTCATGGGTCCCTTCACCCATGGTTGGGAGGCCCACCCAATGGTGCTGGTTGATTGAAGCAGATTTTGATAAATAGGCTGGTATTTACCTCCTTCATGACCTCTGCTCAATTTCAACTCTACAAAACCTTTCTTAGAATTTTGTCTTAACTTGGAATTGAGATGTGTGTGTGTGTGTGTGTGTGTGTGTGTGTGTGTGTGTGTGTGTGTGTATGGGGGATGGAACTCAGGGGCATTATATCTCTGACTGATACCCCAACCCTATTTTATTCTTTTTATTTTGAAACAGAGTCTCACTAAATTGCAGAGGCTGGACACAAACCTTCAATTCTACTGTCTCAGCCTCCCAAGTACTGGGATTACAAGCCTGTGCCCCCATGCCCAGCTAAGAACAGTATTTTTTTTTTTAGCTTCAGCTTGTGGGAGTAGAATCTTTCCTGATGCCATCTAAGCTCCAGCTCCTGTGTCTCCAATCCCTGTGTGGTTCTTTCCTGGCCTGTGGGCTTCCTCATGTCCTCATGCCCATGCAGTCTCAGCAGAAGTCACAGGGGCCTCTGCTTATGGCTCAGATGTCAAAGGGAGTCAGTAGATTAGAAGAAATAAAATTTTAGGTAAAAAGGAGACACATTGGGAAGGGAAGGAAGGTATGGTTTTAAAATCTGGGATCTTCAATTTAACAGAGCTTTGTTATTTTTTTAATTAATTTATTTATTTTTTAAATTGGTGCATTGTAGTCACATATCAATCACATTGGAGTACAAGACTTGAGAGGATATACAAGCACACATCATCCAATTAGCCCTCCTCCAGCCCCCATCCCATTCCCTCCCTCTCCCTCCATCCCAGGCTTCTTTGGTGATTAACGTTGATACATTTGTTTATGTACCTCCTGCGTTTTAAAGAGGCTCCGCCTCCACTATTACATACCCTCTGATTGGTCACATTATTTGCTTCACTATAGGGCCCTTTCTATAGCTCAAACTCTTCCTGTTGCCCCTTTCCTCCTAGTTATTGCTGCTTAAGAGAAGCGTCTGATTTATATTTTCTGAGATATTTCTCTGTGCATGCTGCATTGCAAGTACCGATCCCACTCTTGACGGCCCCAGTAGTGGCCTTGCTACCCAGTGGACTGATCCAGACCTCGCTGGCTCAAGCAGCGGCCTTCCTCATGGGAGGCCCCGGTTCTTGTTTCGCTGAACCCTACACCGGCCTAACCCCTGAGCTGGCTTTGGTCCCGGCCTTGTAGGCCGCAGGAGTGGCTTGCCTCACGGCAGGCTCCGATGCTGGCCATTGGCCCCTGCACCGGCCTAACCCCTTGTCAATTTCCAATCCCGGCCTCGAAGGCCCCAGCACTGGCCTAGCCTCACGGCAGGCTCCAATGCCAGCCTTGCTGGCCCCAGCACCAGCCTAACCCCTCGGCAGGCTCTTATCCTGGCCTTGGAGGCCCCAGTACCGGCCTTGCCTCAAGGCAGGCTCCGATCCCGGCCTCAGAGGCCCCAGCACCGGCCTTGCCACATGGCAGGCTCCAATGCCGGCCTCACTGGCCCAGCTCCGGTCTAACCCCTCGGCAGGCTCCAATCCCGGCCTCGTAGGCCCCAGTACCGGCCTTGCCTCATGGCAGGCTCTGGTGCCGGCCTCTCTGGCCCCAGCACCGGTCTAACCCCTCGGCAGGCTCTTATCCTGGCCTCGGAGGCCCCAGTACTGGCCTTGCCTCACGGTAGGCTCCGATGCTGGCCTCACTGGCTCCAGCACCGGCCTAACCCTTCGGCAGGCTCTGATCCTGGCCTCGGAGGCCCCAGTACCGGCCTTGCCTCATGGCAGGCTCCGATGACGGCCTTGCTGGCCCCAGCACCGGCCTAAACCCTTGGCAGGCTCTTATCCCGGCCTCGGAGGCCCCAGCACTGGCCTTGCCTCATGGCAGGCTCCGATGCCAGCCTCGCTGGCCCCAGCACCGGCCTAACCCCTCGGCAGGCTCTTATCCTGGCCTCGGAGACCCCAGTACCAGCCTTTCCTCATGGCAGGCTCCGATGCCGGCCTCGCTGGCCCCTACACCGGCCTAACCCCTGAGCTGGCTTTGGTCCCGGCCTTGTAGGCCGCAGGAGTGGCTTGCCTCACGGCAGGCTCCGATGCTGGCCATTGGCCCCTGCACCGGCCTAACCCCTTGTCAATTTCCAATCCCGGCCTCAGAGGCCCCAGCACCGGCCTAGCCTCACGGCTGGCTCCAATGCCGGCCTCATTGGCCCCAGCACTGGCCTAACCCCTCGGCAGGTTCCGCTCCCGGCCTAGGAAGCCCCAGCACTGGCAATGCCTCACGGCAGGCTCCGATGCTGGCCTCGCCTCACAGCAGGCTCCGATGCTGGCTTTGCTGGCCCCAGTACCGGCCTAACCCCTCGGCAGGCTCTTATCCTGGCCTTGGAGGCCCCAGTACCGGCCTTGCCTCACAGCAGGCTCTAATGCCGGCCTCACTGGCCCCAGCACTGGCCTAACCCCTCGGCAGGTTCTTATCCTGGCCTCGGAGGCCCCAGTACCGGCCTTGCCTCATGGCAGGCTCCGATGCCGGCCTCACTGGCCCCAGCACCGGCCTAACCCCTTGGCAGGCTCTTATATTGGCCTCGGAGGCCCCAGCACCGGCCATGCCTCACAGCAGGCTCTGATGCTGGCCTTGCTGGCCCCAGCACCAGCCTAACTCCTTGGCAGGCTCTTATCCTGGCCTCGGAGGCCCCAGTACCGGCCTTGCCTCACAGGAGGCTCCGATACTGGCCTCGCTGGCCCCAGCACCGGCCTAACCCCTCAGCAGGCTCTTATACTGGCCTCGGAGGTTCCAGTACCGGCCTTGCCTCATGGCAGGCTCCGATGCCGGCCTCGCTGGCCCCAGCACCGGCCTAACCCCTCGGCAGGCTCCTATCCTGGCCTTGGAGTCCCCAGCACTGGCCATGCCTCATGGTAGGCTCCAATGCCGGGCTCGCTGGCCCCAGCACCGGCCTTGCCTCATGGCAGGCTCCGATGCTGCCCTCGCTGGCCCCAGCACCGGCCTAACCCCTTGGCAGGCTCTTATCCTGGCCTCGGAGGCCCCAGTATCGGCCTTGCCTCACAGGAGGCTCCGATACTGGCCTCGCTGGCCCCAGCACCGACTTAACCCCTCAGCAGGCTCTTATACTGGCCTTGGAGGTCCCAGTACCGGCCTTGCCTCACGACAGGCTCCGATGCCGGCCTCGCTGGCCCCAGCACTGGCCTAACCCCTCGGCAGGCTCCGATCCCGGCCTTGGAGGCCCCAGCACTGGCCATGCCTCATAGTAGGCTCCGATGCTGGCCTCGCTGGCCCCAGCACCAGCCTTGCCTCATGGCAGGCTCCGATGCTGGCCTCGCTGGCCCCAGCACCGGCCTAACCCCTCGGCAGGCTCCAATCCCGGCCTTGGAGGCCCCAGCACTGGCCATACCTCATGGCAGGCTCCGATGCCGGCCTCGCTGGCCCCAGCACCGGCCAAACCCCTCGGCAGGCTCCAATCCCGGCCTTGGAGGCCCCAGCACTGGCCATACCTCAGGGTAGGCTTTGATGCCGGCCTCGCTGGCCCCAGCACCGGCCTTGCCTCATGGCAGGCTCCGATGCCGGCCTCGCTGGCCCCAGCACCGGCCTAACCCCTCGGCAGGCTCTTATCCCGGCCTTGGAGGCCCCAGTACTGGCCTAGCCTCAAGGCAGGCTCCGATCCCGGCCTCAGAGGCCCCAGCACCGGCCCTGCCTCACGGCAGGCTCCGATGACGGCCTTGCTGGCCCCAGCACCGGCCTAACCCCTCGGCAGGCTCTTATCCTGGCCTCGGAGGCCCCAGTACTGGCCTTGCCTCAAAGCAGGCTCCGATTCCGGCCTCAGAGACCCCAGCACCGGCCTTGCCTCACGGCAGGCTCCAATTCCGGCCTCACTGGCGCCAGCTCCGGTCTAACCCCTCGGCAGGCTCCAATCCTGGCCTGAGGCCTCAGTACCGGCCTTGCCTCAAGGCAGGCTCCAATGATGGCCTTGCTGGCCCCAGCACTGGCCTAACCCCTCGGCAGGCTCTTATTCTGGCCTTGGAGGCCCCAGTACCGGCCTTGCCTCAAGGCAGGCTCCGATTCCGGCCTCGGAGGCCCCAGCACCAGCCTTGCCTCACGGCAGGCTCCAATGCCAGCCTCACTGGCGCCAGCTCCGGTCTAACCCCTCGGCAGGCTCTTATCCCGCCCTCGGAGGCCCCAGTACTGGCCTTGCCTCAAGGCAGGCTCCGATGCCGGCCTTGCTGGCCCCAGCACCAGCCTAACCCCTCGGCAGGCTCTTATCCTGGCCTCGGAGGCCCCAGTACCGGCCTTGCCTCAAGGCAGGCTCCGATCCCGGCCTCGGAGGCCCCAGCACTGGCTTTGCCACATGGCAGGCTCCAATGCCGGCCTCACTGGCCCCAGCTCCGGTCTAACCCCTCAACAGGCTCCAATCCCGGCCTCGGAGGCCCCAGCACCAGGTAACCCCTCGGCAGGCTCTTATCCTGGCCTCAGAGGCCCCAGTACTGGCCTTGCCTCACAGTAGGTGCCGATGCCGGCCTCACTGGCTCCAGCACCGGCTTAACCCTTCAGCAGTCTCTGATCCTGACCTCGGAGGCCCCAGTACCGGCCTTGCCTCATGGCAGGCTCCGATGACGGCCTTGCTGGCCCCAGCACTGGCCTAAACCCTCGGCAGGCTCTTATCCCGGCCTCGGATGCCCCAGCACCGGCCTTGCCTCATGGCAGGCTCCGATGCCGGCCTCGCTGGCCCCAGCACCGGCCTAACCCCTCAGCAGGCTCCAGACCCGACCCGACCTCAGAGGCCCCAGCACCAGCCTTGCCTCATGGCAGGCTCCGATGCTGGCCTTGCTGGCCCCAACATCAGTCTAACCCCTCGGCAGGCTCCAATCCTGGCCACGGAGGCCTCAGTAGTGGCCTTGCCTCACAGTAAGCTCCGATTTCGGCCACTGGCCCCGGCGCCTGCCTAACCCCTCAGCAGGTTCAGATCACTGTCTCTGTGGTTATTATTTCAAAGGTTCCAGGTGTAATGTATCAGATGTCTGCCTCCCCTGAGTACTGGCCAGTGCCATTGCCACTGCCTCCACCATTTCTTCCCAGGCTCTTTTTCCACTCTGAATGTTGTCCAGTGTTCCTAAGCATGCATGATGGTAGCATTCGACATTTGGTATAATTTCTCCAAAAAAAATAAGGTTGGTAGGATCCGGTTTCTGCTTCTCCTGAATACAAGTCTCCACCACCATTGCGGAGACCTCTTTCAACACCGCCTTTCTCCTTGGTCTCTGCTAAACTCTCTCCTTACAGGTGATGTCCGAGATTCTTAACAATATAGAGAAATAGCAGTCCTCCTTCACGGGGAATTTTTCCATATGTTCCAGTGCATTTAGATAAGTTTTGTCTGCATCTTCAGTATCCTGGCATCCATAATGGCTTTCTTACCTCCTCTCTGATATTTTTCTTTTTCTTTTTCTGTTCCTTTATATGTGGTTTGAGGAGGTAGTGGGATCAGGCACTCACTCAATAGCACTGTAACCCGGTCGGTTTCCCCATGGGTCCAGAGTGATCCACACTACTCTGCCTGGGGCCCTGGGCCCAGAGTCTCACGACCCAGGCCCTGGCTGGCGTGCCCCACCTGACCCCCGCCCGGGTCCCAGGGTACTGGGCCCGGTTTCTCCAGGGGTCTGGCATGCTACGCGCAGTTCGGCCCGGGGCCCAGAGTCAAAAGAGCTTTGTTATTCTAAAAAGCTAGGCAGGTCAATACTTTTAAATCAAAATAACCTGGCTTAGGACATTTCTGAGGTGATTAGCACCTAGAACTTCACCTTCTGTCAAAGCCCTGTTTGCTTCCAGGAAGATCCCGCAGAGGTCACAACTTCATGTTAAAGAGCCCTGCACCTGGCTTCCTGTCTCTGCTCCCTTGGATTCATATCTAAAGAATCCCCACCTTTTGTGAACCAGGAAGCTTCAAAGAAGAGGCCGCCATCCCATGTGACCAGGCCACTCCCTCTCTAGTAAGCCACATAGAAAGACCATGAGCAACTGGGGGGCGTATGGCCATTTTAGCCATTTAGGGTAGCTTTTGTAGCTCTTCCCCTCCTCCTGCTGTGCAGGTACTGGGTAGTGACTTCAAAATTTATTTTAAATAGCTGTGGAATTAATGTGCTGATATTGGGAAATGGCTACAAAATGTATTTGAAAATGACTTTGGTATTAATGTATTGGAAAACTAATTTGGAAAGTTGATTTGTATTAATGTATTGAAAACTAGTGTCAAAATGTAAAAGGTAGTTAGTAACCATTATAGTAGGCAGCTGTTATAATGCAGAGTTCCCTTACTAAAAGTAATTAGCAAAGAGACAGAAGAGTTGGGTCCTAGGGCCCTCATATTCTAAAATAGGTTTATATAATAAGTAACTCCTAGCAGATAAGCTAGAATCCCCCAAGAATGTGGGAAGAGGGCACAGGCCGCTGTCAAGAGGGGGCAGATACCACATGACCCCTGACTTTGTTAATCATTTTGGTCCTAAGAAAGATATAGGCCTATACCTGAATCGAGGCAGGAAGGCTATTGGGTGGAGCAAGAAATCCCCATAATCATAATCCCCATAATCATAATCTCCATAATCATGCAAAGGGCCTGCACTGAGCTAATGGGCAGCTCACACCTGGGTCAGAAGATTATTGGTTGAGCAAGATGAAGGATAATGCATCTTTACAAAAACTGTTCTGTGTCCAAAAACTTCAGAGACTTGTTTTCAAGTTACTCCCCTACACTCTCCCCTTTGGGTGCAGGACTTTATTAATCTGTTCCTTCTTTCTGTCTTTGTAATATAAAATTACTTAAGTTTAGAGCAAAAAAGAGTTTGGGCTATTCTTTTTCTAAAATAGCTCAGAGCAAGAACATGTGGTTCCATCTCATACTGGTACAGTTTCAGAGCCCAACAGGAGCACTCTAACAGTTTTACCGTATCACCTGCGACTGCTCTCATGCTTTTTGAGATGGCCAACATTTCCCCTGAACATACATGTATCTTTACTTGAATTAAAACCTCTATCTTCATCTCTGAGTGGTGAGTGTTGAAATTCTTGTCACTATGGAAGCCAAGAACCCACCGAGGTTATTGTGTTTTCCCATGACAAAAGAACAAAGTCTCAGGCTTCACCTTTCATGGCTGTTCCTGTGGGGAGGGGAAACCCAGCCTGGTCACAATCAGAAGCAAAAACTGCCTTGTCTTCCAAAATGTTAAAATTCACCTGTATGTTGCAACCTCACCAGCTGTTGAAGGTTGTGCAGCCACTGAACCAGACACTAACTCCTGGGCACTGTGGACTCTCTTAGTGATGCGCTTCCTCAGGGCTCTGCGTGGTCCTTCCTGGTGTGCTTGTTAGTTGTCCTCTGTGTATTTTGTATTTCTTCTTTACAACCAGAACTGGGACTCCCTGTCCTCTTTGTTTTTGTTATACCACGAGTGCAGAATTTAAAAAAATTGAGACCACCAAACAGGGCGAGAGGCTTTAATTCGCTGCACAGCAACTGCCGTCCTCCAAGTGAGGAAATGGCATCAGCTTGCAGACCCTCTTCTGTGGTGTCAGCTACATTTCTAAGAGAAGCAAACTTCCCCTGGGATGTGGTGGGATTCCATGAGCCTTCACGAGACCCCAGACTCTGGTAATCAACTAACACATTTTGGGGTGTAACAAAAGGCTTGTGGTCTGTGCCTGAGACAGGGCAGGTCTACAGGAAGGAATTGCCACAACAAAGGACCTGCCCCGGAGAAAGGGCAGATCTAGCCGGGTCAGAAGACTTGGTATAAAAAGATTCTGTATCCAGAAGACTTCAGTGACCAATTTTCAAGTCGCCTCCCTATACTACCTCTGGGATAGGGCTTTATTAAGCTGTCCTGTCTTTCCATCTTTGTGATAATAAAATCATTTAAGCTTGCAGCAAGAGTTCGGGCTATTGTTTTCTACATGTAGCTCAGAACAAGAACCTGTAGCTATATCTCACTGTTTCATTGTGGGAGCTCAATAGGCCCCCGGAACAGTTCACTATCGTAACAGAAAGACTTAGTGGTTGCACAGATTTAACACAGACAGAGTATCAAATTTTCACATTCTTTATTTTTGTAGGGGGAAAAAACTCCCTCTGATTTTTTTACAGAGAGTTCATTATGGAGAGGGGCAGATGTAGTGATCACTAGCACAGCCAGGTGACCAGGATGGGCAGCAAAAGCTATATGTCACCAGGCATGGTGGCACATGCTTGTCATCCTCGAGCTTGTGAGGCGGAGACAGGAGGATTGCGTAGATTCAAGGCCAGCCTCGTTGGCTTAAGAAACCCTGTTTCCAAATAAAAATATTAAAAATAGGTGTCTGGGAGTGTAGCCCAGAGGTAGAAGGGTTTCCAGGAACCCCAGTAACACCAAAAAACCCCCAAAAGGTATATGTCACATGACCCTCAATATCTATCTCTTTACTTGCTTTCAGAAACACATACCCCATCTAGTGTGAGAAAACATCAGACAAACACACTCATCAGAGCTACATTTTCTTATAGGACTTACTAGAGAGGTGGTGGCCAGGGGCACATGGGATGGCAGGCTCCTTCTTTGAAGCTTTCTGATTCACAATAGATGATCTTTCCTTTGGGCCAGGAGTGGGACAGGGGTGGAGATATATACTTTATATTTGGTGGTTGATATGTAGCTTTTAGCTTAATTGGACATATATTATTTACTTATATTTACTTAATTTACTTATTTTAACAGTCAGTCAATAGCTGAAGTCATTTTATTAAAAAAACCTAAAAAGCAATGGACACTGCAATTTAAACATCTACAGGAAAGACAATGTAATAGTGATTGGCTTAACCTTAGGAAAACAAAATCTGTTAGTCTTTTAATGATATCTCTTGTTTTGACTTTGCCAACATACCTAAACTTATTAAAAACTCAAGTCACATGCAGCTCCCCAGGGGACATGGCTGTTAGATGAATTCGGTTCTTATTTCAGATCCCTCCCCCATAAGCTAAGTCTCCTGAAAGGCCTTGGTCTGACCAGTTAAGCTACCATCCCCCTCTGACTGCACCAGATCACTTACCTGGGAGACCTGCCCCCTCCTGGTGCCCTTACCAATCAGTGAAAGGGACATTCCCCACTGACCCCAAGCCAATTACCTGGCTGCACGACCCCCTCCCATGGGACTCTAGCCAATTAGTTCAAAGGGCATTTCTCCTAGCCTATTGGCCCCCAAACTATAACCCCAAGCCCCTATATAACCCTGATCCAAGCACATGCTCCCTCTCTTCCCAAATTCTTCTTTCTCCCCGTCTGTCTGTCTGTCTGTCTGTCTCTCGCTCTCGCTCTCTCTCTCTCTCTCTCTCTCTCTCTTCCTTTCATACCAGCCCCTCCAATAAATCTTGCCAAGACTTTGCCCTCTCGGCATCTGCATTCTTATTCATGCAGTCCATAGGCGATTCTCAACGTGAGAAATAAGCCCCGAGAGAAGGTGTGGTCGCTGGCCAAAAGTATTCTCCACTCTTAGATATTCTTTCATAACTATTATTCTTTTAGTAATGATTCTTTTAACTCTCCACATGAAATTGCTCCGGTGGTGAAAGATCAGGACTGTGAGAGAAACTGAGTCCGTGAAAAATAAACTTTCCGGTAAACTTTCAGCTTTGTTCAAAATGGTAAAAACCAGTTAGATGCAGTGGCAGCATTCCAGTCAGCAATTACGAACGCAGAACTCCACCCTTATCTTTGGAATCTCGGCCTTTGCACCTAGTAATAGCGATGCCTGGAGTTATAGCGACACCACCTGGTTAAAAATAGCTATGTCAAAACAAAGGACAGATAAAATAGATGTGTAAAGGGGAAAGAAAGAAAATATGGTGAGAATAAGAAAGTATTTTTGTATGAAGAAGAGCTTATCCTAAGATTGTCCCGAATGGGAAAGAGAGAATTAGGGTAATCAGAAAAGAAAAGGAAGTTGCAGAGGGTTAGTGATAGAAATATGGATTATTAAAAGAGGAATAGGCTTCTAATAAGCCTATCGTTTGAGGAAAAATGCTTACCTGCTAGAGAAATATGTCTGACAACTAAATCTAAAGACTTCGTGTTATTTCTTGGTGTTTACCTGCTAAACTGTGTCATGAGTTTGTTTAAGTTTTCAGACAGCGGATGGTATTGCAGACAAAATCCAGCAGACATTCATCGAAATTGATATTTAGCCTAATCTCTTTTTATTTTTTTTGTTTTATCTCTATTATTTAACACATTGAAGATTGTTTTGTTTTTGTTTTGGGGGGGTGTATTAGAAATGACACGCAGGGGTTTCTGCTTCTGAGCTATATCCCAAGCTCTATTTTATTTTGAAAAAAAAAAAGTCTTACCTAGTTGCCACAAGCCCTGCTAAGTTGCTGAGACTAGTCTCAAACCTGTAATCCTCCTGTCTCAGCCTCCCATGTAATGGGATTACAGGCATGAGTCATGCTAGACTTTGAAGCATGTTTTAATGAGATTTTCTTTTGAGGGGTTTGACAACTATTTTAAAAATTTTGGATCTTTTTCTGAATATCAGGGGATGATTGGTAAATGAAGTGGGCATTTAGATAAAATGGTCCTTTTTTGTGGTACTGTGGTTCCTGGAAGCCCTTCTACCTCTGGGCTACACTCCCAGACCTATTTTATATTTTAATTTGGAAACAGGGTCACTTAAGCCAGCGCGGCTGGCTTCGAACCTGCGCGATCCTCCTGTCTCTGCCTCCCAAGCACGGGGATTACAAGCGTGTGCTACCACACCGGCTTGTTTTTTGTTTTGTTTTGTTTTGTTTTGCGGTATGGGGAATGGAACCCATAGGCCTTCTACTTTCAAGCTACACCCCAGCCCTATTTTTTATTCTTATTTTGAAACAGGGTCTCACTGAGTTGCAGAGGGCCTCACTAAGTAGCTGTCTGCAAACCACGATCCTCCTGTCTCAGCCACCCAAATGCTGGGATTATAAGTGTGCGCCACTACACCTGGCTTGTCCTGCTTCTTACTTGAGATTTAGGTCGTTGTATTTAAGGAGTGCCTCAGGTGACTGATGAACGATGTAAGTTTTTGACCGGGCTCCTGCGTGTGCAGGTCTTCCGTAAAGATCGCTGCGGAGGACCGCATATGAGCTCTCAACTCTGGGGTGATGGAGCAAGATAGGACAGTGCACTCATCTTGATAAGCACGAGCCTAGGTGTGGAGGTTGTGTTGAAGTTCTTTATCTATTGCAGGGGGGTCTATAGAAAAGGAACCTGGACATCTTTCACTTTGGGGGAGATTAGAGAGGGAGAAGGGGATATGAACAGGATCAGTTCCCTTAGGGAGTATTGGGGCCAAGGGTGTGGGTGAGACTGAGATTAGGGGTCAGAAGAGAGGAGGAGGGAGCAAGAGCAGGGGGAGGGGAAGGTTCTGATGGAGACGGTGGGGCTGAAAATGGAGAGGAGGAAAGAGGGCAGGAGAAGGGGCTTAGTAGATGGGGACAGTCTCTAGGAGCCTGGGGATTGTGGGAGGTGGTGGGGAGCATGGTTGGTGGCTAGGACACGGGTTGGATGCTTCCAGCTAAGGCTGGATGTGCAGCTCTGTGCTGAGGATTTTAGGAACCTTGCATGGTCCTGACCCAGGAGCACCTCAGCTGGCAGGTGGGGAGCAGCCTGTGGCTCCTGGGGTCACTCCCTGGAGCTGTGGTCCAGGCCTTAGAGGAGCAGCTGCCCCTACTGGGAGCTCCTGCTTGTGTGGGGCTCACCTGCCATTGTTTGCTCTGTTGGAAATTAAAACTGAGAAGCTTAAAAAAATGCTATGTTCTCAGCTGGGCGTGGTGGTGCACGCTAGTAACCCCCGTGCTTGGTTGGTGGAGACAGGAGGATCATGCAGGTTTGAAGCAAGCCTTGCTGGCTTAAGAGACACTGTTTCCAAATAAAAATATAAAAAAATAGGTGTCTGGGAGTGTAGCCCGGAGGTAGAAGGGTTTCCAGGAACCCCAGTACCACCAAAAATATAAATAAATAAAATACTGTGTTCTCTTATGACTTCATTTAAACCTAATATACATCTATTGCAAGTTTAAAAAGTGTTTTTAGTGGAAAGTGTTTTGAGAATATCTTGGTAATAGAAGAATGGAAAGGGAAGTGTTGTTTTCACATCTTTGTAGATCTACTTAATGTTTGTGTTTTTATATGATACCTGTGGTCTCCTGTTGTTTCTGTGTTTAATGTTGGATTTATATCATAAACTGTCCAGAAGTGTTCTGTATATTACGTGTGTGTGTGTGTGTGTGTGTGTGTGTGTGTGTGTGTGTGTTGCTAGGATGGAGATATAGAGCTAATCTCATCTTTTTTTAATCCTTATATATTTATTTTATTTATTTACTTACTTATTTATTTACTTATTTATTTACTTTGGTGGTACTTGGGTTCCTGGAAACTCTCCTACCTCTGGGCTACACTCCCAGATCTATTTTTATTTTCTATTTGGAAACAGGGTCTCTTAAGCCAGCAAGGTTGGCTTAGAACCTGCACAATCCTCCTGTCTTAGTCTCCCAAGCCCGGGGATTACAAGCGTGCGCCACTACACCCGGAAAATCTTGTTTCTTTTTAATCTCTATTTTGAAACATGGTCATGCTAGGTTGCTGAGGGCCTTGCCACATTGTCAAGGTGGGTCAATAAAACAAACAAACAAAAAAAAAACACATGAAAAATGAGAAAATATTTTGAACTGAAAGTAAAAATTCATCCATGAGAATGTAGATTTCAGTTAAAACTATGTAGAAGAATACAGAAAGTATGTCTTTTTTTAATTAATTCCCATGTTTATTTCTTTTTCATTTTAAAATATTTTCAAATGTTTTATTCCAGTTCCCAATTTTAAAAAATTATTGCTTCTTTTTGCTATGAAACTAAATTCTGTATATTTATCATGCACAACATATGTGTGTGCGCTGTGGCAGTGATAACTCACACTAATGTACCTGGATGTTTATCAGTTTTGAGGGGTGGAAACACTGATAATCTAATCTCTTTAACCTCAGGCACACCATATATTCAGAGTTTTATTCTCTCCCTCTCTCTCTCTCTCTCTCTCTCTCTCTCTCTCTCTCTCTCTCTGTGTGTGTGTGTGTGTGTGTGTGTGTGTGTACCACTGGGGAGTGAACCCAGAGGCATTCAACCTCCGTACTACACCCCCAGCCATTTTTATTTTGAAATAGCATCTCACTAAATTACTGAGGCTGGCCTTGAATCTGTTGTCCCTGTCTCAGCCTCCCAAGTACTGGAATTAGACTCATGCCTGGCTGTATTTATTCTCCTTTACTGAAATTTTGTATTCCATAACCAACATGATCTGATGATTAACATCATTTGACCCTTAATATCCACCATTCTACTATATACGAGTTTGAATTCAGCCTTTTTATTTGTATTTGGGTTTATGAAATATTTATCTTTTGTGTGCCCAAGTTCGTCTGTCCATCCATCCTTCCTTCCATCCTTCCTTCCTTCCTGGGATTGAATCCAGAAGCATTCTATCTCTGAGCTACACCCTCAACCATTTTTAGTTTTTACTTGAAATGTTCTCGCTCGGTAGATGAGACTCTCACTGCTCCCTGAGGCTCTCCTCAAACCCGCTGCCACTCACTTATATTAAATGGCTCTATATTTATATTTTTATTCTTGTTTATATTAAATGGGAATACAAATTGGCTGCCTTCATTTATATTCCCAAGTTTGAGGCCAGTCTAAGCAACTTAGTGAGACCTTATATATATATATATATATATATATATATATATATATATATATGTGATTTTTTTTTGGTGGTACTGGGGTTCCTGGAAGCCCTTCTACCTCCGGGCTACACTCCCAGACCTATTTTTACATTTTTATTTGGAAACAGGGTCTCCTAAGCCAGCACACGCGGCTGACTTCGAACCTGCGCGATCCTCCTGTCTCTGCCTCCCAAGCGCGGGGATTACAAGCGTGCGCCACCATGCCTGGCTTCTTCTTCTATTTAATGTTGTTTTTGTTCTGGTGAAGCAAGCTTGCATCCCTGCCCGCCGTCCTGCCTGGTCAGTTACTGGCTGTAACTCTACTGAAGAATCCTTTATCTATATTCATGACAGGGCTTCTTCGGTAGGTGTCTTTCCCATGGGGTTTGTTTGTGCCTTTTGTATCCAGGTCCTATTAGACTCAAGGGATGAAGTCGTTAGTTTTTGCTGCTCTCATATACTTTGGAAGCGTTTGGCGAAATCAGAGTCATGTTGTGGGAAGATATTTTATGCCTCAGAACTCTACAGCTTTATTTTCTACTCTTGGTAATTTGTGAATGCCTTCCTTGGTGCCAGTCTTGTATTATTTATGGGATTTCTGGTGTCTCATTCTTATCTTGGGCTCTGTGATGTGCGAGTTCTTCCCATTACAAAGGTGCTTCTAGAATTTGTGCTTTATGACTCCTTTTAAGCAGTGGTATTACAGTGTGTCTTGAAGGGTGATATTTTTTCATGTTAATGCTTTTTGGATTTTTGGAGTTTCATTCATCTGTGGACTTGGTTTTTGGTTTTCTTGGTACTGGGGATTGAACTTGGGGGCATTCTATATCCAAGTTACACCTCTAGCACTTCTTATTTTTTATTTTAAAACAGGGTTTCCTGAAGTTGCTGAGGATTTTGCTAAGTTTTTGAGGCTGGCCTCGACATGCAATCCTTCTCTCCCAGCCTCCTGGGATTATGGGCCTGTACCACCATTCCTGGCTTGTGGGTTTACAGTTTAAACACATTTGAAAATCCTTCAGGTCTTATTTATTATTTATTTATCTTTTAAGTCTTTCCTGCCCTAAGTTTTATTTATACCTGTGTGAGATCACCTGATAAGGTCATTACAGTTTCTAAAGCTTTGCTTAAAATTTGCTTTATTGTGTGTGTTCTGTATTATAACGTTAGTATTGCTTGTTCGCTCAGAATGAAGTCATTCATCCACCCTCTTCTTGATGACTATTTTCTCCAGTATGTTTTCATTTAAAATACTGTCATTTTTATCCTTAGGTATTAATTTTTATCCATTTGTAATTGTTCATCATGAAATCATTCAGACACATGGAAAAATTGTAGATGTGGCACAAAGATATCAAGTGTCCCCCACCTCATTTCCCTAACATTGATACCATCCATAACTGTGGTTGAACTGTGTGAACTAAGAAAGTGGTTCAGTATTACTAATCTGAATAAAATAATCAGACCTTAGTAGCTCGTCCATGAGATGTTGTTGTAAAATCTCCACTCTAATTTCCAGCTCTTTGCCCCCTCTTGAGTTAACTCTTGTGCAGGGTGAGAGATTGGGGTTTCATTCTTCTACTGAGGAATAATCATTTTTACCAACACCTTTTGTGGATGAGATGGTCTTTTTCCCGGTGGATGCTTTTGGCAACGTTGTTAAAAATCAGTTGGCTCTAAGTGCATGAATCATGTCTGTGACTTTACTTCTATTCCATTGGCCTATGTGTCTTTCCTGGTGCAGATACCTTGCTGTTTTTATTACAATAGTTCTGTCTTATAATTTGCCATCGAGTTTGGTGATGCCCTGGTGTGGTTCAGGGTATTCAGCTGGGGACCTGCCATCTCTGCAAAGAGTGTATATGCTCAGCACAGGGCTGGGAGCTGCTGAGGAGAGGTGAGAGAAGGGCCATTGCGAAGGCGGGATGGGAGAATGTAAAGGAGGAGACGCGCCTGCATCCCGTGGCCATGTGGCAGCCTCAGGTGTCAGATCCTCAGGGCACAGGGGAATGGCTGGATGCCTGCGCCCGCGTCCCACAGTATACGGTGTGTGGCTTTCCATGGTGCAGCCCAGGCCTGCAGTCCAGCTCCAGCCTGCTCACTGTGGCCTCCCTTTCCTCTTCCTCTGAGCCTCAGTTTTATCCTCTGAAGTGGGGACACAGGTTGGCACCCTCACAAGGTCCATCCTTTGAGGATTCCTGCGGGTCACATGAGTGGGTCGGTCCGTAGTGATCCCGGGACAGATGTTGCTGCAATCCACTGGCTGTTTAGACTCAAGCACCATGGACAGCTGTAGAGGAGTCAGTCACTGTTGACAGTGGGCTCATTCCAGAAGCTAGACCGAGTCTCTGCTCCTGCAGCTCTCCGGCTCCCCATGTAGCCAGTCAGAGCTCTTTTATGGATGGTGACAGAGAATTGGAAGTGTTGTAGAATTTCTATCTGGAGTTTAGAGCCAGGATTGTTTCTGCATGGTGGGCGTCACCCAGGGAACCTTCAGGCCATGTGCTGGGTCTGAGCAAGCAGCAGGAGTCTGCTTCCACCTTGCTCTAAAGTTCTCTGTGTTCTCTTAAGCGACTCCTTTTCCTTCTTGTCAGCAAAAGGGGACTGCTCATCTGGTACAGTCTAATATTCAGCGTCATGGACAGCGACCACGCCAGCCCAGGCTGAGGCCAGAACTGAGTCTAATCCCAGCATTGTGCCTCTCAGTCCTTTACCTTCATGGCTGGCAAGAGGTCACCCGGGCTCAGCACGGTGGCACATGCCGAATTCCAGTACTGGGGAGGCTGAAACAAGAGGATTGCAGGTCTGAAGGCAGTTCCAGCAACTTAATGAGGCTGTCCACAACTTTAAGTGAGCATTTTAAATATAAGATTAAAACAGGGTTGCAGGGTATAGCCCAGAGGTAGAATGCCCTTGGGTTCTATTCCCAGATCTACCACACAAAAAAGGAACAAAATAGAGGTCACCCGGGGCAGAGGATCCTGGCTGTGTCGGTGAGCTGTTCTCTCTCCATCCCCATCCCTAGACTGTCTTTCTGTGGGGTCAGCAAATACCAATGTTGTCCAGAGGATCGCGGTTCACGAACAGCCTCAGCTACTTTGTGAAGCTCTTTGTAACTCAGTAAGACCCTGTTTCAAAATAAAGAATAAAGAATAGGGCTGGAGGTGCAGCTCGGAGGTAAAATGCCTCTGGATTCCATATCCAGTACCGCCAAAAAAAAAAAAAAAAAAGCCACTGCTGTCCAAGATCATCTTCATCAGACTCTGTGTGAATCCCAAGCTCCCCCAGGTCTGATGGTGAAGCCATTAGCCTGGGTCTCTGAGAGGGCGTGCATGGAGGCCCTGTGTGTGTGTGTGGGGGGGGGGGGGGAGGACCTGAAGGTTCCATGGAGCCCATCGGCCTTAGGCTTTTTTCTTGCTCCTCCTTCTCTTCCTCCTCCTCCTCTTCTTCCTCTTCCTCCTTTTCCTCATCTTCCTCCTTCCCTTCCTCCTCCTCCTCCTCTTCCTCTTCCTTGTCCTACTTCTTCTCTTCCTCCTCCTCCTCTTCCTCCTCCTCCTCCTCTTCCTCCTCCTCCTTCCGCCTCTTTCTCCTCCTCCTTCCTCCTCTTTCTCCTCCTCTTCCTCCTCTTCCTCTTCCTACTCCTCTTCCTCCTCCTTCCTTCTCCTTCCCTTCCTCCTCCTCCTTCCCTTCCTCCTCCTCCTTCTCTTCCTCCTCCTCCTCTTCCTCCTCCCCTCCCTCTCCTCCTCCTTTTCCTCCTTCCTTCTCCTTCCTCCTCCTCCTCTTTCTCCCCTCTTCCTCTTCCTCCTCCTCTTCTTCCTCCTTCTCTTCCTCCTCCTCTTCCTCTTTCTCTTCCTCCTCCTCTTCCTCCTCCTTCCTTCTCTTTCTTCCTCCTCCTTCTCTTCCTCCTCCCCCTCCCTCTCCTCCTCCTTTTCCTCCTTCCTCCTCCTCCTCTTTCTCCCCTCTTCCTCTTCCTCCTCCTTCTCTTCCTCCTCCCTCTCCTCTTCCTCCTCCTTCTCCTCCTCTCCCTTCCCTAGACCCTCCTCTGTGGCCCAGCTGGAAGGGGTCTTGGCTCCCAGGGAGCAGAGACACTCTGGCGTGTCCTGGGATGAGCCCTCCGAGGCCTGTCCAGTGCATGGTCTGTCTTCTCTGCAGCTGAACCCTGCTCTCCTCCATACATGAGCTCTGGCCGGTGTGGCTCAACCCTGGATGCTCTGCTGCTCACGGTCAGTTCACTCAGCTTCCAAACATCAGCCAACTGCTTGTCCCCTCCCTGGTTGAGCCTGTGCTGATTGTTTACTGGTCTCTGCAATGGTGTAGGCATCCAACTTCTGGCTCTTGGGGCGGGCAGGGTCACGATGATGGGAGAGTGTGGAGCACACAACTCCATGCACACACAGTAGTGGTGGGAACGCGTGTGTGTGTGGTGCTGGGGTTTGAACCGAGGGACATTTTACCTCTGAGCGACACCCCCAGCCCTTCTTAGGTTTTGTTTTGGAAACGGGCTCACTGTAAGTTGCTGAGCATCTTGTTGAGTTGGTGAGGCTGGCCTCAATCCTGGGATCCTCATTCCTTGGACTCTAGAGTACTGGGATGACAACCATGTGCTACTGTGTTAAAAAAAAAAAAGACACTGCTGTCCAAGACATCATATTTCTAGGATTATGATTATATACAAAGTAGCAACCAACACACCAAGATTTCAGCTACTTCACCATGTAAAAATAATAAATGTGTAATTTTTAGTGCTCTTCTATATGTAGTATGAATACAATGATACAGTTGAGAACATAATGGTGTTGTTTTAAACATAGACTTAAAGGTTAACCAGTCATATTATTGAAAAATAAACATGAATATATGCCATTCATTCTAAACTTTTCTTCCTGGAGTTTCCTGAACTGAATTTCTGTTTCTGTTCTTGTAGTATTGGGGATTTAACTCAGGGACATTTTACCTCCATGCCTCGACACCTATCTTTTACTCTTTCTTTTGAGACAGGGTCTCACTAAGTTGCAGACGGCCTCAGTAAGAGTGAGGCTGGCCCCAAACCTGAGATCCTCCTGTCTCAGCCTCTCAAGTATTGGGATTACAAGACTGCGCCACCATGCCCGACTCTGAATTTCAAAAATATCATAAGCTTGAAAAATTATTTAAGATTAATATTATCTTGAGTGTTCGATAAATATTGTTATTCTCCTAGATTTGATCTTATCATCTAGTAAAGCATATGCTCATTTTTCTTTGTAACTATGTAAGCACCAGATCATTTAAGAAATCAGTACTTGGAGAAGATAATTCTGCGATGGGATGCTCCTAATTTCTTTTTCCTCCCAGCTTCTATATTTAGGTATTTTAATTGTGTATGGCATGGAACAGTTTCTTAAGGAAATCAGGCTGGCTCTGAATTTGCAATCTTTTCGCCTCAGCCTGCGGGTTAGTTGACTTGACAGGGGTGTAGCGCCTCATCTGGTTGAAAAGCTGTTTTTTAACAATCAGATGAAAGCAAAATACCTTGCCATCTGAAGTGTTGTGCTTATAGATGTTGAGATAGTCAACTTAAACTCTCCCCCTGTTTTGGTGGCGGGCCTGAACCCAAGGTCCTGAGTAAGCTCTCTAGGACTCAACTGTTAACACCAGCCTCAACTTTAAGTTTCTGTGTATTATTATGTTGCTCTTGGGTCGTTCCTAAAATTTAGGTTCACGATCAATTTATTGTTGTGAAGTTTCCTGTTCATCCTTTTCTTGGAACAACTTATTTTGCTTGTCTTATTTATTTATTTATTTATTTATTTATTTATTTTTGCAGTGTCAGGGATTGAAACCAGGGGCATTCTAACTCCAAACTACACCCCCAGCCCTATTTTTTAGTCTTTATTTTGAAACCGGGTCTCACTAAGTGGCAGAGGTCCAAGTAGCTGGGTCTCGCCTCAAGTCTGGGGTCCTTCTGTCTCAGCCTCCCAAGTACTGGGATTACAAGATGCTTCACCATGCCCAGCTTGTTATTTTTAAATCAGTATTATAACATTTCAGTTACTGTCAACTTTATGTTGGTTTGATTAAATAAAAAATGTTAAAGTGAGGTGTGGTGGTAGGTGTCTGAGATCCCAGTAGTTGGGTTGAAGGTTTCAGGCCAGTTTTAGTAACTTAGCTAGGCCTGTTTTCAATTAAAAAAAAAAAAAAAAAAAAAAAAAACAGGGCTGGGATGCAGCACAGAGGTGAGGTAGAATGCCTTTGGTTTTACTTCCTAGCACTCTTCCCTCTACTAAAATCTGAACCAGTATTAACTGTCCACGAGGGTAGTTGTTCTTAAATTATTTGAATAAGTGAAACGTGCTTTCCATTTCTTCAAACTTTTCATTGGTTATGTTACCAATGAAACTGGTTGTTGATTAGATGTGGCTCCAGGATGCCTCCACGCCGGGGTCCTCGGTTTACAATCTGCAAACTAGTTCAGTACTTTAAGTAACCCCCGACCTGAATTAGGGTGCGTGCCTATAGCAGACAGCTGAGTCTGAGCCAGTTGCTGGGAGGAGCCCTGGATGCGGCCATCCCTGGAGCTGCAGGGCTAGCTGGCAGGCCAAGGGGATGCTCAGGTGCAGGTGTCTGCTGGCCACGCCCCTCGCAGCTTCCCCCTCTCCTCCCAGTTTCCGGCCCTGCCCCTTCCCTTGTAGAGGAGCGAGGCAGGGAATGCGCGCGCTGCTCTCTGGAGTCTTGGATAGCAGCAAAGCCCCGGACGAGGGGTCTCACGCAGGGGTCCGGCCGTCCCCGACGAGACCCTTGGTCCCTCTCTGCGTCGCTTGCAGAGCTCGGGCAGCGTCCTTGCGTCCAGGCTGGTAGGGGTGCTCCAGGGCTCTGGGGAGACGCTGGAAGGATGGGGGGGGTGGGGGTGGGGCTTCAGCAGTGGCCAGGCAGAAAGGTTGGGGGCAGAGGCTCCCCTCAGCAGTAGCCAGGCAGAAAGTTGGGTTGGGGGCCCCCTTAGCAGTGGCCAGGCATAAAGGTGGGGTGTAGGGCCCCCCTCAGTAGTGGCCAGGCAGAAAGGTGGGGTGTAGGGCCCCCTCAGCAGTGGCCAGGCAGAAAGGTGGGGGGTAGAGGGCCCCCAGCAGTGGCCAGGCAGAAAGGTGGGGGGTAGGGGGACCCTCAGTAGTGGCCAGGCAGAAAGGTAGGGGCAGGGGCTCCCCTCAGCATTGTCCAGGCAGAAAGGTGGTAGGGTGGGGGCTCCCCTTGGCAGTGGCCAGGCAGAAAAGTGGGCGCCCGTGGCAAGCTGCTGCCTGGCACGGGGAGGCTGGCGGTGCCCGTGACCAGCCCTTTGCCTTGCACAGAGGGGCTGTCCTTGGGAGCCCGGCCACTCTTGGGACTGGGCCTGCGCCTCCAGGTTCCAGGGGTCCCTCTAAGCTGACTTTCCTCCCCCCACTCCCAGGGTTGGTAATGGTGGGGTCGGCTTCCTAAATGAGGCTGTGCGCGCCTGGCCTGGGTCCTTAGTGGCTTATTAGTTAAGGTGCACTCTCCCTGGGCGCAGGCGTTCCCTCCTTGGTGGTGAGAGCCCTTGAGCACAGGGAGAAGAAGCACCATGGTGGACCGCGCTTACAGGGTGGGGGCGTCGGGGTTGGCGTCTAAGCTCCGTCTCCCCAGCAATGCAGAGGGAGTTTTGTCTGGGAAATTTGCCCTTGAGGCTGGTGCTGCTTGATGCCTGTTCTGTTTGAGTCCAGGCTGGAGTGTTTCGCATTATGACCTACAGGAGGCGCCAGGCGGCTCCTGCTGGCCTTGGTGGTCTCTCTAGGGCCTTTATCTGCAGAGAGCAGGATGCTGCCTCCTGTGGGGCCCTTCCAGGGTCTCCTGTGCAGCGCCCAAGGGCCTCAGGGCCTGGTCATTGGGTCCCCCGGGGTCCTAAAGGTTGTGCTTGTGCCTTTGAGGCCGGAGTTCCTTCTTCTCCCTGGCATCCACGTTCACCCTGGCTCTCCAAGGCTCTCCAGGGGCCAGGCTGTCTCTGCTCACCTAGGATGCCCGCGGCACCACATCCTCTTCCTCTCTCAGCGCCAGGTTCCCGAGGCCCAGGACAGCAGTGACGCTGGGCAGGTGAGCCTCTCCAGTCTGAATTGCACTTTCTGAGCATAAAGGATCTGGTGAGCAAATCTCAATGGGTGCCTAGGCATTGGAGCGCTGGATAGTTTTATTGTCATTGTAAGGTTTCTGGTTGAATTTTTGCATCCTTAGCTGTCTTTTGCGCAGGGAGAGAAATGAGAGTTTTGTCTTTGGGGGTCTGCTAATGCGATGAGTGATATTTTGGGGGTGGATAGTTTTATTGTCATTATAAGGTTTCTGGTTGAATTTTTGCATCCTTATCTGTCTTTTGCGCAGGGAGAGAGATGAGAGTTTTTGTCTTTGGTGGTCTGCTTATGCGATGAGTGATATTTTGGGGGTGGATGCCTGCGCACGGGAGGTCTAGTGGCTTTGGTAGGAGCGTGTTGAAATCTTTAAGAAATGGCTGGATCATTGGCCAAAATGGTCATTTCTTTACATACCTGCCACAAGGTAGAAAGTTCCAGCTGCCCCACCATTTTATGTTCAGTTCTTTTACTGTATCATTTAATGTAACTTGTCAGCATCTCCCTGTAGATATAACTTGCATTTCTCTGGCATCTGGTGCTGTTGCCTGCGCACTTATTCTCCATCTGTGTTTTGAACTGTTTTGCCCCAATTTATTTATTTTTGTGAATTGGGATAGCTGGGTCTAGTGGTGCACCCTTGTCATCCCAGCACTTGGGAGGCTGAGACAGGAGGACACAGAGGTTTGAAGCCAGCCTTGGCTGCTTAGTGAGGCTCTCAGCAAGTGAGACCACTTCTAAATAAATTGTAAAATAGGGCTGGGGGTGCAGCCCAGAGGTAGAAAGCTCCTGGGTTCCACCTCCACTGCCACCAAAATAAATGAATAAATAAATAAATAAATAAATAAATAATTGGGTTGTGTTATTATTATTATTATTATTATTATTATTATTATTATTGGTGGTACTGGGGTTCCTGGAAATTCTATCCTGGGCTACACTCCCAGACCTATTTTATATTTTTATTTGGAAACCGGATCTCTTAAGCCAGCGCGCCTGGCTTCGAACCTGCACAATCCTCCTGTCTCCGCCTCCCAAGCACAGGGATTACAAGCGTGCGCCACCAAGCCCAGCAGAATTGGGTTTTCTTTTTAAATAAAAAGTCGGAAGTAGTTGTTTTATCTTGTAGGTTCTAGATATTTTGTTTGATACACGTTTTATTATAAATGCCTCCTGCCCTCTTCTTGTGTCTTTTAAATTTTTAATGTTTTGGTGTTGACTCCATGTAAATTTTCATTGGTAGTTTGTGGTTATTTTTATTGGCGCATGATAACTTTTTTTACATTGTGATATGATCCGAACGCAATTTGTCAATTTCAGTTCCACTGTCTGCCTTTCCCACTGCTCTCACCCCGTCCACCTCTCCTCCTTTAACGATTTGCAGTGCAGCGTGTTGAGATTATCCCCAGCTATAATGAATAATTTTTTACAAGGGCTGAATTGGATCTGTGGATGGCTTTTGGCAGAATGGCCATTTTGATATTTTTGAATCTGCCTGTCCAAGAGCAGAGAAGGTGTTTTCATTTTCTAAGAGCTTCAATTTTCTTTTTATAATTTTCACTGTATGGAAATTTGTGTTTGGTTCAGTGTAGTCCTGAGGGGGTTTTTTTTTTTTTTGCCTATTGTGAATGGCATTGTTTTTGAGATTTTTGTTTTCAGTGCATTTATCTTTGGTTTGTAGGCAAGCTATTGTTTTCTGTAAGTTGATTTTGTATTCTGCTGTGGTGCAGATTCTATATATCAGGTCTAGAAGTTTTCTGATTTTTTTTTAACTTTCAACAGAGAAAAAGAGGGCTGGAAAAACCGAGACACCTGAAAGAAACCAGCCCGCAGTGCCATGGCCACCGCGGCGCTGAGCAGCCAAAGCCACGGCGTGGAGCGGCGTGGGCTACATATTCCCTCACAGCACCAGGCTCCAGAGAGGAGGGATACTCAGAACGGAGCTCAAATCCAGAGAAGAGGTACGCTGGCCTCACAGCCTAGGACGCAGCAGCAGTGCCTTACTGCCGACGGCAGCGGCGAATTCACCGGACGGCTCCAGACCAACGCACTCAACCAGCCACCAGGCGCCAGAGAGGAGGGGTGGACAGCGAGCTGAGGTGAGCAGCTGCTGAACAGCCAGGCGGCAGACAGCAGTTTTATCGGTGCAGGGAGCATCTAAAGCTCCCAAGGGCCGGGTTCAGCATGACCCGCAGGGACTCAGCGGAGCTCAAAACCAGAGAACTACGCCAACCTCACGGCCGAGGACACAGCAGCAGCGCCTTACTGCCGGCGGCAGCAGCAAGGTCACCGGACGGCTCAAAATCAACGCACTCAACCAGCCACCAGGCTCCAGAGAGGAGGGGTGGTCAGTGAGCCGAGGTGAGCAGTTGCTGAACAGCGGGGCGGCAGTCAGCAGTATTTTCGGCACAGGGAACATCTAAAGCTCCCAAGGGCTGGGTTCAGCACACCTGGCAGGGACTCAGAGCGGAGCTCAAAACCAGAGAAGAAATACGCCAGCCTCACGGGTGAGGGAGTGGTAGTGGCAGCTGCGAATCCACCGAGTCCACTACAGCTCCCTCAGCGCACTCAACAACCGTGAGTCAAATTGTGGCCCCTAGGGGAGAAATCCCAGTACTGCACTCCCAGTGACTTGCGCAGATAGTCTCCCTGGGTCGGAGATTTTAGCAGTGCAAACTAGTGGAGGAGTGGTGGTGGCAGAGATATCACACCATAGTCACAACTCTCCGCTGGACAACGCCCAACTTGGCACCCCCAATGGTCTAAGCAGCCTCAATTGACTTCCTGGGTCTGAGACTTTGCGATACAACCCAGTAAAGGAGTAGTGGTGACTGAGGAGATCCAGAGCACCTTAAGTGAACTCGTAGTGCCCAGGGAAGAACCCAGAGAAGGCACAAACTTCCAAAATCATGGGAAAGAGAAATAACAATGGAGCAGTGAATACCCACAACCCCACAACATCAGAACCTGATAACACAGAAATCCAGAGATCTCTAGAAGATCAAACCAGGAAAATAACTTTAAAAATAATAGAGGACTTTCGAAAAGAATTCAGAGAGTCAAAAAGAGATAAATGATGCAATCATTAAAATAAAGGTCTCAATTCAAAGTATAAACAACAGATTAGACCACATGGAGAATACAATCTTGCTCTTAGAAGATGATCACTCCAAAAATGAACACATAGTTTCTAACTTAGAAAAAAAAATTCCGAAAGCAGGAATCTGACATATGGACCCATTTTAAGAGAGCTAACCTAAGAATAATTGGAATAGAGGAGGGAAAAGAAGGTGAAACCAAAGGGATCAACAATCTCTTCAAGGAAGTAATAGCAGAATATTTTCCAAACATAGAGCAAGAGGTCGATACATAGGTCCAGGAAACTTATAGAACTCCCTTTAGACAGGATCAGAGAAGAGGATCCCCGTGCTACATAATTGTCAAAATGGCTAATGTAGAAGCCAAGCAGAGAATCTTTTTTTGTGTGTGTGGTGGTACTGGGGTTCCTGGAAGCCCTTCTACCTCTGGGCTACACTCCCAGACCTATTTTTACATTTTTTAAATTTGGAAACAGGGTCTCCTAAGCCAGCGCGTGTGGCTGGCTTCGAACCTGCGCGATCCTCTTGTGTCTACCTCCCAAGCATGGGGATTACAAGCCTGTGCCACCACGCCCGGTGAAGCAGAGAATCTTAAAGGCAACAAAAACAAAAGGCCAAGTGACATTCAGAAGCAAACCAATTAGAATCACTCCAGACTTCCCAAACCAAGTCACGAGAGCCAGAAGGGCTTGGAGTAACATATTCCAAACTCTGAAAGAAAACAACTTCCAGCCAAATATCCTACCCAGCAAAACTTTCTATCAAATTAGATGGGGAAATAAGAAGCCTCCATGACAAACAGAAACTGAAGGAATGTATGTCTCCAAAACCAGTGCTAGAGAAAATACTCAAGGAGATTAACTGAAAAGAAGAAATAAGTAGCCGGGCGTGGTGGTGCACGCTTGTAATCCCCGCACTTGGGAGGCAGAGACAGGAGGATCGTGCAGGTTCGAAGCCAGCCACACGCGCTGGATTAGGAGACCCTGTTTCCAAATAAAAATGTAAAAATAGTTCTGGGAGTGTAGCCCGGAGGTAGAAGGGCTTCCAGGAACCCCAGTACCACCAAAGGTGAAAGAAAGAAAGAAAGAAAGAAAGAAAGAAAGAAAGAAAGAAAGAAAGAAACAAGATTTCCCATCCAGCAGACAACTAAGCAAACAAGAATAAATAGTATCTCAAACAGAAATAAAATCTTAACATGTTAGGAATTAAAAAAGTATCTCTCTAATCACACTGAATGTAAATGACCTCAACTCCCCAATAAATAGACATAAAGTGGCAAAATGGATTAAAAACCAGAATCCATCCCTCTGCTGCTTACAAGAAACACAGCTTACAAGTAAGGATAGGAACAAACTCAAGGTAAAGGGCTGGAGCAAGGTAATCCATGCTAATGGAACTGGAAGACACGCAAGGAGTAGTAACTATGATATCAGACAAGTTAGACTTCAAACCCAAACTTATTAGAAGAGACAAAGAAGGTCATATTTTACTGGTAAAAGGAATAATCCAGCAGGAGAAAATAACAATAATCAACATCTATGCCCCAAACATAGGTGCAGCTACTATAATGTGAGGCCTAGGTGGAGCCAAACCCCCATTATGCCATGAAATCACACCTTCTGCTTGCCGCCAGAAAGAAACATTCCCCTGGTAGTGGGAACCAGTAATATTCCAGTGCACGGTACTATTATTAAAGTGAACATTGTCATCACGCTCTTCCTCACCATAAGCAAAGTATCCATATGGCCCCCAATCTACAAAAGTGAAATTTTTATGGATAGCAACCCAAGCCAGCTTTGCTCTACAAGTACTCCATTGTAATGGAGCATAACTCTTTCTCCTCCAGGAGACTCCTTCACATGGCAAATCTGAAGGGACTGAGAAAGTAGTGGTATAATTGCTCATGTGGTGGGGAGCCCTCCAATCAGTAGCATCAAGCAGAAAAGAAGAGGCAGCAAAAAATTCAATACATAATCCAGTCCCATTATTAGCATTGTACCCCCACCACTGAGGAAATATTGGGAGACATATGTCTATCCCCCCAAAACAAATAGGTAAAGTCTTATATCCCAATGTGAAGTTTATCAATTTTCCTTCTTCATCAGGATGGCTCGGCGGTGTTTTCTTCCAAGGAGGCGGCATCATCCTGGAGTGATTAGTGAACACTAGTGGTGTATTATCTGTCCAGTTAACAAATTCTACTATTGGAGGGAAAGGAATATAAGTCCAGTATGTGTAATTGTCGGCACTCACCGCCGAGGCACAGTATAATATAGCAATCATTGCTAAAAACATCTTGTCTGGTGTTACTGGTCCTCCAGCTTCCTTTACCACTGTCTCAGCCTTCCTACTCAGATTCTTTATTTGTGCCCACGTCGGGTAGGGTTTCTTTTCTGATATCTGCACCTGGTGAAGCCATAACCCTATGTTCTTCATCTTCCTTTCTCCACTGAATTTTTCATTTGGGGATCCAGAACTGCTTGCCATTTTCTATAGAAACAAGAGCATAACCTTTGCCTAGGAAGTGTAATTTTCCTGGCTTCCATTCATTAGTATAATCTTTAACCCAAATAGCTTGATGTTGTAATGCCATCTTTTTTGTATGGAAGTATTTTTCTGCTCTGGTAATATCAGAGGAATTTTTAAAATTTAGATAATTCAAAGTATAAAGAGTTGTATATAAGACTTCTCTAGGGTCCATACTCCCCCTCTTTTGTTTAGAAAGAAGAAGTTTAATAGTAGCATTAGCATGCTCGACTAGAGCTTGACCTTGAGGGTTGTATGGGATTCCGGTAACATGAGAAATATTCCATTTATCAAGAAATTGTTTAAATGTTTTGGAAGTAAAAGCAGGTCCATTATCTGTTTTTATTTAGAGAGGCACTCCTATAACTGCAAAAGTATTTATTAATACTAATTTTGCTGCCTTAGAAGTTTCACTTCTAGTGGGTATTGCCTATATAAAGGAAGAGTAAGTATAATTACCAAGGCTAGGGAATAAAGGGGTAAAGAAATATGAGTAAAATCTACCTGCCAGAGACCATCAGGTTTTAGGCCCCTAGGGTTAACACCTGCAGATTGTTCAGTTAAATGAAAAGGCCGGCATACAGGGCAGTTTCGTGTAATTTGTTTTGCCTGAGAAAAAGGGATTTCATATGCTACACGTAACCTATTGGCATTTGAGTGAAAAAACATATGTTCCTCCTGAGGTGAGGAAAAAACTGCTGCCAAAAGGGCATCGGCATCAGCGTTTCCTTGTGTTAACGGGCCAGGGAGATTGGAGTGTGATCTAATATGGGTAACATAAAAAGGCTCAGATCGGCGTCTGATTAAACATTGAAGCCTGAGAAAAAGTTGCGTAATAGGTGCAGGGCCATCAGGGATATATGCGGTTTCAATACCAGGAAATAAATTAATTACATAAGCTGAATCAGATACCACATTTAAAGCACAAGAACATCTTTCTAACAATGCAATCAAAACAAACAATTCATTTTTCTGTGTAGATTGATAAGGGGTTGGGAGTTGCAATTTTTAGTCAGGACCATAGATGGCAGCCTTATGCTGTTTAGTAGCATCAGTATAATAAGTGGGAGCTTTAGAAATGGGTTGCGAAACAACAACAGAATTAATAGTCCAATCACATTTAGTGAGGAAATTCCATAATTTTCCTTGAGGATAATGAAAAGTAATATCACCAACAAAATCAGCCAAAGCAATTTGTAATGAAGTATAAAGATTAAGAAGACTATGGAAAGTTTCTTTGTTAAATGGCACAGTAATAAACTCAGCATCATATCCAGAAAGAGAAATAATCCTTTTCCTGCCTAAAACAATTAATGTAGACACATGCTCAATATAAGGGGTGATTGTTTTTGACCCCTTATGGTGGGTATACACCCATTCTAATGGTTTGTCTTCTTGGACTATAATCCCCGTAGGGGCATTAGAAGTTTTTATGATTAATAATCCTATTATCTTGCCAGGTTGATATCGTTGAACAAATGTCTCAGAGATTCTTTGTTCTACCAGCTTTAGCTCTTGTTTTGCCTGGGCAGTAAGTACCCGTGGACTATTCAAGGAAGGATCTCCTTCTAAGGTAGCAAAAAGATGTTGTAAGGCATAATTTGGAATTCCAAGAGTGGGTCGAACCCAATTGATGTCTCCTAACAATTTTTGCATATTATTTAAAGTAAAATTAACTGGTATGTTTATATGGGCAATTCTCGGTTTTACTGTTTCTCTTTGCACCACATAACGTAAATAATCATAAGGAGGAATTGTTTGAATTTTTTTCCGGGGCAATTCTCAAACCTTGAGCCTGTAGGGCTTGTACTGTTTTCCTGAGAATATTAAGCAAGACCTCCTTTTCAGGGTGGGCGATCAAAATATCATCCATATAATGGATCATATATGCCCCTGGGTACAGGTCCCTAACAGGCTGTAATGCTGCATCAACATAATACTGACACATAGTCAGAGAATTCGCCATGCCCTGAGGCAGTACTTTCCATTGAAATCATTTTGCAGGCTGAATATTATTAAGAGAGGGGAGAGTAAAAACAAATCTCTGACAGTCTTTAGATCGCAAAGGAATTGAGAAAAAACAATCCTGTATGTCAATCACAGAAATCTCCCAATCCTGAGGTATTATGGATGGGACTGGTATACCTGATCATAATGCACCCATGGGTTGAAGAGTTTTATTAACATTTCGCAAATCTATTAACATTCTCCACTTTCCTGTTTTCTTTTTTATTGCAAATATAGGGGAGTTCCAAGGTGACATAGAAGGTTCAATATATCCACTTTGTAATTGCTCCTGTACAATAATATAAAGAGCCTGTAACTTTTCTTTTGTACGGGGCCACTGAGAAGTCCATACAGGCTCATCTGAATACCAAGTCAAAGGTAATGGTTGTATTTTCTCAATGGCCCCTATCAAAAATGCTCATTCAGAACTAAGGTGGCTTTCGTTTGTTGCAAAAAAATCTCTGCCCCACAGATTGATAGGTAAATCCACAATACAAGGCTGGACCAAAATGTTAGTTCCATCAGCAGTCTCAATAGGTAAAATTTCTTTACTTTGATATATACCATCTTGTACTCCCAGACCTACTAACGTATTAGGGGATTTTTGTTTAGGCCAACCTTTTGGCCATTCAACCGTTCTTTTAATAGATATGTCTGCTCCAGTATCTAGCATACCTGTGAAAAGCCACCCCTTAATGGTAATAGTGAGAATAGGTTTATTAATTTTCTGTAAAAGAGCAGTTAACCCTATGATATCAATATTCTTGACCCTTTTGTCTCTCTTTTATTTTTAGTACTACATTTAAAAGAAGGAAGGATTAACAATTGAGCAAGATATTCTCCTTTCTTTATCTCCACATTATCGGAGACATGGATCAAGGTAGAAATTGCCCCTGTATAATCTTCATTGATTACACCAGTATGTACCAGAAGGCTTTTCAAAATATCACTGAGGCCAAGAATTAACCCCACAGTATTCTTAGGGATGGGGCCTGCATATTCAAAATCTATTTTATGAGGATTATTAATAACCAACAATCGTTGAGAACAATGAGCTGGTAAATACATAGCAGTACTTCCTTGAGTGACTGTAGCAAGAGTCATTATATTTTGTAGGGTTATAGGAACGGTCTTATCCTTAAATGTCATATTTTTTAAAAACACTTTTAATTTTTTTAGTTCCTGTTCAGAAAACTGTCCCTCATTTTGTTCAGGGCTGAGAGAACACCCCCTTATTAGTTTTCCTGATTCTTCTGTAACTCATTTCCATCCTTATCAAATTTGGATCTACATTCACTTTTCCAATGTTTCCCCCTTTTGCACCTAGGACATGTCCCTGGGGGTGTTGATTTCTTTCCCTTTTGTCCATATTTATTTGTTTGTAAGGAAATTCTATATTCTCTCTTTATATGCCCAGGTCTTCCACAACCAAAACACTTTTGCCTGTCTTTATCCTGTATTCTTTTGGCTTCAACTGCCGCTATTTGTGCCTTATGTTTCACTGTTCCTATATTTTGACATGCCTTCATATAATCGAAAACATTCCCGGCCTCTCTAATAGGCTGGATAGCGGCCTGACAGTCTTCATTAGCATTATCAAAAGCTAGTTGCTTGGTCAATATTTCTGACAATTCTGCATTATTTATGGTTTTCTGAATAGAATCCTGTAGTCTCCCAATGAAGGAACTATACTCTTCAGTGGGTTCTTGTAAAATTTTTGTAAATGGCTCTCCTGTTCCTTTATCAATTTTTTTCCAAGCCAAAATAGCAGCTTCTTGAATCCAGTGCATATGCTGCAGTTGTACGTTTTGGATCTGAGCTGCTTGGTCTGACCAAGTACCAGTTCCAGTGAGTAACTCATAAGACAACTGAGACTAATTTCCCTGAGCCAATTGATCATGCATAATTTGTTTTGCCTCCTCACTGAGCCATCTGCCATTGTAAATATTGCTGTCCTGTAAGGACCATCTTTGTTACTGCATAGAAATCATAAGGGATCCAGTTCTCGGCCCAAGAGCGCAGGAATTCAATGCAGTAATTAGAAACAGGCCCATAAAGCATGCATGCTTTTTTGAAGGAAGAAATAGTATCAAACTCAAGCCCTCTCCATTCAATAACCTGTGGCGGACCAGGGTTAAAAGTGACAGGGAAGGTGAAAGCTAAATGAGCAGGATAGTCTCGAGGTTTGAGAAACCTGGACTTGAGTGAGACTGGATTCATTCTGTGCTCTAAAAGATGTATGCTTTCTGCCACAGAGGCTGAAGGGGGAGTGGGTGTGGGCGCCAAGACGCTTGCTCTGACTTCTTTTCCTGGGCTTTCTGAGGCAAACATCAAGTCCTTTTGTTTTTGGCTTGATCTAGATCTTCCTCTGACAACTCATATATTTGAAATGATGTTTCAGTTTCACTCTCTATGTCTAAAGCCTTGCTGTCAATTTGTTGGGTGATCATTTTAATTAAAGACCAAGTGACCCACCATTGTGGGGGAATATTCTCCCCCTGCCGATATGCTTTCATAATGTTTTTTTGAACTCTGTCCCATATTTCTTCATCTAAAGTTCCTTCATCAGGAAGCCAGGGATTATATTCTGCGGCGAGGTCATAACAGTTTTGCAATTCTTCTTGTGATACCTTTATCTTATATTGCTTTAAAAGATGATGTACTAATTTTGTAAAAGGATTCTTACTCACTTGATTTCCTATACTGCTTACCTCTTTCTGCAGCGGACTCCTCCCTCTTTTCTACAGGGGCTCCTTCAAGTTTCTGTTCATGGTGCCAAATGTGGAGATTCTTCTCCAGGACTTGGGAGGGAGACACCTGAGAGGGGAAACCGAACAGATGCCTGATTGGCAGCTGCCCTGAACACTGGACAGTTGCCTGATGGGCAACTGTCCTGAAATGAAAGCAACAGCTACCTAATGAGCAGCTGTACTGAAATGTAATTGCCTGATGAACAACTACCCTGAAATGAATGCAGCATGGACAATTGCCTCTCACGCAACTGACAAGTTTATTTTTTCAAAGCCTTGATTTTATGCCCTACACCAGTGAAAATCCCAGTAGAAAAGTGTAAACACCAAAAAACAATAAGTGAAGCATTAAGTGAAAGACATGTAAATTACCAATCATAAACAAGACAAAAGGAAGGCCTGTGATGTCACAGGTCTTGTGATTAAGATCAGCCCCAGATCTTGTGATAAGGTCAGCCCCTGGCCTTGCAGGTGGGTCATGGGGGGCAAATTCCGGAAAGACAATGGTCACGCCCAGAGTTTTGGAGAATTCGACCTTTCGTAGAATCTCCTTTAACTCTTTCAGAACCTTTCATTCCTCAGGCTTCGTCCATGTCCTCCATCAATAAACTTCTTTAAATCTTCAGCAAGAATCTGGGCTATTGCATATCTATCCTTAGCTCAGGATAAGAGCCCATGGTTTTTATCTTTTTTTATATTTCTTGTGTGTGTTTTCTTTGGGGAATTATTCTGGGAGTATAGCCTGGGAGTGTTGTACACTAGCGAGCAAGAATAACTGTCCATAGCCAATTGTTGTCCGAAAAGCCACACTTTATTAACAGGTTCGAACCTGGACCCAAGCACCTCTGCTCAGCAGATAATGACAAGGGCCCCGTCTTTTGTTAACCCCCTCCTTATACAGCATCTTGTTACAAGGTCATTAGTCATTCTATCAGCCTGGACATTTTTGATATTTACAACTTGTATACTTGAAAAGCAACCATAAAGCACACAACTGACCTGGGAACAGGGTCCCTCCTCTTATGGTATGTTTACCCAGATGTTGAGGAATGAGATAACGGGGATGTGTGAGTCGGCTGCTGCTTTATTTTACCTTCCCCCGAGGACAGCTGGGGTTCCGTGCCCCATTTGTCTTTCTATCTGCCAGTTAGGTAGAGGAGATGAGGGAGAGCAGGCTTGGAAAGGTATACACTTTTTAAATTTATAACTCCTATGTTTAAATTGCCTGAGAAGCATAGATGTTCAGGGGTGGCAGGGGCTCACAGAAGAGAGTCTCTTATCTATGGAATGTTTGTTCAGACACAAGGGCAGTGGAGCTGGCTCCGGCTGGCGCTTGTTCTTTAACTGCCTTGGGAATTTTCCTATAAGTTATTTCCCGCCCTGTGCCTGGATTTAAATCTCAAGAGGAAGTTAAGCTAAAAAACTTAAATTTAAGACTAAAATAAAACTTATAGAATCAAACTCTATTATGATATAATTTCTAAAAACATACTAAATTATTGATCTTACTAATGATTATAACAAATTTTGTATTAGCAAAACTTAAACTAAGCCTTAATATCTAACTTAAAACAAAACACTTAAAGCAAGGCACAACAGGAGTAGAAGGCCCTGGGATTTATCTCCAGTATCACAAGAAAAAATAAAAAAAAAAATAGAGAGGATGGAAGGTGTAGCTTAGAGGTAGAATGCTCCTGGATTCAATTGCCTGTACAAAAAAAAAAAAAAGTAAGCAGGATAAACTATATTTATTTATTTATTTTTGTGTGTGATACTGGGGGTGGAACCCAGGGGCTTTTCTCCCTCCATGCTCTACTCCCAGGCCTATTTTATATTTGGAAACAGGGTCTCCCTAAATTGCTGAGAGCCTCACTAGTAACTGAGGCTGGCTTCGAACCTGTGTGATGTTCCTGTCTCAGCCTCCCAAATGCTGGGATTACAAGTGTGAGCCACTTTGCCTGGCTTGAGAAGCTATTTTTATATCTCAGAAAATTAGACCCTAACCTCTTACCTTATCCAAAAAACAATTCAAAACTTAAATTCAGAGCCAGATGTGTGGTGGTGCATTCTTGTAATCCCAGCACTGGGGAGGCTGAGACAGGAGGATCTGGGTTTGCAGACAGTCTCAGCTACTTGGGCCCTTTGCAATTCAGTGAGACTGTTTCAAAATAGAGAATAAAATAAAATATGGTGCTGGAGGTTTATCTTGGAAGTAGAATGCCCCTGTGCTCCTTCTCCAGTACTGAAACAAACAAACAAACTTCAAGTCCCCACATTATGAAACTGCTAGAAGAGAACATAAGGGAAGCCCGGTGTGGTGGTGCATGCTTGTAATCCCAGCATTCGGGAGGGCGAGACCTGAGGATTGAGGTTCACAGATAGCCCAGCTACTTAATGTGGCCATTTCAAGACAAAGAATAAAAATAAAGTTGGGCGTGGTGTCACCTGCTTGTAATCCCCCACTTGGGAGGCTTAGACAGGAGGATCGCACAGGTTCAAAGCCAGCCTCTGCCAGTTAGTGAGGCTCTCAGCAATTTAGGGAGACCCTGTTTCCAAATACAATATAAAAATAGGTCTGGGAGTATAGCCCAGAGGTAGAAAAGCCCCTGGGTTCTACCCCTAGTACCACCACCAAAAAAAAAGAAAAGAAAAGAAAAGAAAAAAGAAAATAGAATCTATAATCTACTCATCCAAGAGATTAATGTCCGGATTTTAAGGATAACCAGTGTCCTTAATGCTGTTTGTAGAAGAGATAATTCTATTTCTAGTGTATTGTTTTGTCACCCACGCCAGGCTCACACTTTGGTATTTTGTTTTTTGGTTGCCCTGGGGATGGAACCCAGGGGCCTTCTATTTGTTTCTTCTATCCCACATCATTATCAGAAGTAAATTTCTATGGCATTATTTTTAAAAAAGAGAGACACATCTGTGTACTTATTTTGTGATGCTGGGGATTGAACACAGGTTCCATTTACTGTTTGTGAGAATCTCACCAGTGGCTGAGACTGTCCTTGAACCTGACATCCTTTTGTCTCAGCCTCCCAAGCACTGGAACCACAGGCATGCTCCACCATGCCTGGTTAGAGAAACACATCCTGAAAGCAGACTGGCAAGACAAATTTTGCTTTTAGCAATTGAACCCTGTCACCAGTGAATCAATGCGCAGGAACAACATCTTAACAAACTGCTGGCACTTTTATTTTCAGCTTGGGCTTCTGTGCTGTGCTCCTTTTAATGGGAATGTCCTGGGAAAACATCACACTTCTGTGGTGTTCTTGGTGAAACGGGGGTTTCTTGAGAGAAAACCCCGGCGAGTTCTTGTCTACGGAAAGCGAAGAATGACACCCGCAGACCTCAGGAAGGGGAGTAAAAGGTTTATTGGAAGCAGCAGGGAATGGGGTAAGGGTGGCTGAACACCCCCAAAGGGGCTGGGACTCTGGGTCCAGCAGCTGCCTTCAGGACAATACTTGAGAGTAGCCCAAGCCGAATTGCCTTCAGGTGCAGGCTGCTTTCTTCCAGAGTCCACGCGATCTGCCAGAAGGGAATAGAGAAAAGTGGCCGAACACCCCATAGGGGTGGTCGGAACTCCGGGGTCCAGTAGCTGCCTTCAGGGTCACTACCCGAGTGTCCCCCAAGCCAAGTGCCCATCAGTTGCAAACTACTTTCTCCCAGAGTCCACGCGATCTGCCAGAAAAGAGGTACAGGTCACCCCTAGGGGCCTGGTCAGCCATGATGTCCAGCAGAGGCCTTCAGGTCACTACTCGAGAGTCGCCCGAGCCACATGCCCTCAGATGCACTCTGCCTTCTCTCAGGGTCAACACGACTTGCGAGAGAGAGAACAGCTCCCCAAAAGGGGAGGGAGGGGGTCCCGAGCGGGAAAGTCCCCCTTTTGCCATCTGACTGGCCGATGCCTGACCGCTTGCAAGTTCGCTTTTGGTTAGGGTGACTTTTGGGATTCCAAGGAGAATTTGCATAGGGCATTTGCAAGTCCTTTGAAGGGTCTCCTTTCAGGAATGCCAGACTTGCTCGGTGGGTTTGTTGATTAGGAAACTCAGGATGGCTTTGTGAAGCTCTGGCCTTCTTATCTCTGAGCCTTTGGAGTTTCAGGTACTTGTCTCCCCTCAGGAAATTCAGGATGGCTTTTTTCTACCTTTTCCCTATCTGCCTATTTCCTTTCTATCTCCTCATTGGTTTATGTGGCAGAAAAGAATTTCAGCATTTGCCAGTCAGAAAAGGCAGAGGTTTTATTTAGGAAAGTGAGAGGTTTGAGGGGGGAAAGCAGGCAATTTTAAGAGAGGTCGACCAAGACCATCTTTGTGGCTTTTTCAGTTCTTTATAGAACTCTCACAAGGGTGTCCTCTTTACAGTGCTGTGGCTGGAGCCCATGGGCATTCTACCTTTTTTTGAAACAGTGTCTCACTGAGTTGCAAAGGGCCTCACTAAGCAGCTGAGGCTGTCCTTTAAGCTTACAAGAATTCACCATCATTCCCTGCAAGGGGATCCTCTTAATCTTCTGGTCCCTCTGGCTATGAAAGGCAGTGGATGGCTGGTGTCCAATCATTGTCCTACTCAAGGATCCTTTGTTTATATAGCATTTCAGGAATCTCTGGTGTATAGAGAGGCCTTTGTGAATAAGGGTGTGGATCATTGAGGCCTTAGCCCTAAACAATCCATCCTAGAGGTAGAGATTAGGAACTTTCCAGATTTTAGAAGTATATTTTTCTTTCCTTCTCAATTCATCTACTTTCTATCTAGTATTTTATTCTACTCTGCCTCACAATCTTACACCCTTTTCTGAAGGTGAAATTTCAGGGGACACCTATTCTTCCACCACCCTGGAAGGTGGTCCGACTGATTGGCACTGGCCTGGTGCCATTTGATCTCCAGCTTTCCTTTTAAATTAGGAAAGGAGCTGGGCATGGTGGTGTATGCTTGTAATCTCCAGGCTTGGGAGGCTGAGACAGGATCTCACAGGTTTAAAACCAGCCTCAGTTACTTAGTGAGGTACTCAGCAACTTAGTGACACCCTGTTTCCAAATTCAATGTAGAATAGATCTGGGAGTATAGTCCCAGATATAGAAAGCCTCTGGGTTCTACCTCTATTAAAACCAAAATAAATAAATAAATCAATTAGGAAAGGATGTCAAGATGGATGTGGTGTGGCATCCCTTTGAACCGAGTACGTGGGAGGCTGAGATAGAAAGATCTACCAACCGTATTATGGGTAGATCTATTATTTAACTTTTGTTCCTGGGTTCTCTGTTCCCCTCTCTTCCATTCCTTCTCTATGGGTCCTGACAAAGCGCCCTATTGCGGAATTTTGATTCTGGCTGTTTTGGTTCCATGCACTTCCATTCCTTCTCTATGGGTTCCGATTAAGCGCCCTATTACCGCGGAACTTTCGTTCTACCTTTTGGGTTCCACACACTTCCGTTCCGTGTCTATGGGTTCCGATAAAGCGCCCTATTACCGCTGAACATTCGTTCCGCCTTTTGAGTTCCGTGTACTTCCGTTCCATCCTTATAGGTTCCGACAAAGCGCCCTATTACCGCGGAACTTTCGTTCTGCCTTTTGGGTTCCACACACTTCCGTTCCGTGTCTATGGGTTCCGATAAAGCGCCCTATTACCGCCGAACATTCGTTCTGCCTTTTGAGTTCCGCGTACTTCTGTTCCGTCCTTATAGGTTCCGACAAAGCACCCTATTACCGCGGAACTTTCGTTCTGCCTTTTGGGTTCCATGCACTTCCGTCTCTATGGGTTCCAACAAAGCACCCTATTACCGCGGAACTTTTGTTCCACCTTTTGGGTTCCGTGCACTTCCGTTCCGTCTCTGTGGGTTCCAACGAAGTGCCCTATTACCACAGAACTTTCATTCCGCCTTTTGGGTTCTGCACACTTCTGTTTTGTCTCTATGGGTTCTGATATAGCTCCCAAAGTTCTGCATCAGCACGCCCTTATTGGAACCCATAGAGAGGGAACAGAAATGAGCAGAACCAAGAGGGGCCTGGAACCAAAGTTCTGCACCAGCACGCTCTGATCAGAACCCATAGAGAGGGAACGTAAGTAAGCGGAACCAAGAAGGCCCTGGAACCAAAGTTCTACACCAGCATGCTCCATCAGAACCCATAGAGAGGGAACAGAAGTGAGTAGAACCAAGAGGGCCCTGGAACCAAATTTCTGCACCAGCGCCCTCTTATCGGAACCCATAGAGAGGGAACGGAAGTGAGCGGAACTGAGAGGGCGCGGAAACCAAAGTTCTGTACCAGCACGCTCTATCGGAACCCATAGAGAGGGAACAGAAGTGAGCGGAACAGCGGCGGTGGCAGCAGCGTGCTGTGATGAGAGGTGGTGTCCGACAAGCGGCGGCGTCCGACCAGCGGCGGCAGAATGATGCTGACCCTGGACTACATACTTCCCAGAGAGGAAAAGGCAGTCGTAGCTGAAGATGCTGACCCGTCCAGAGCTGTGTCTGGAAAGCAGAGCTAATAACCTATTCAACAGGTCTTCTGCAGTAGTGGCAGCCCCAGTGCACCATGAGCCCCAGGAAACAGCGACCCTCCCAGACCTTCTCAGGCTCTTTCATGTACACAGTACACAGGATTTCTACATCCCCAGACATCATAGTGTGCCACCAGGCTTACCTTCTGCATGTCCTTTAAATTGTCCATCTTTCTCCACTCAAAGTTTGCTTTCTCTCCCCTCCAACTCTCTCCAGTGCAATGAGGCCAGAGAAACCAGTACTCAACAAGGCACCTAGCTTCTGGGAGGCTCTGCAGTCAGCGCCTCTTCTCCCCACCCTGAAACTCGGGGGACTCCCTTCCTGAGAGCTCTGGGGGCCCCCACATCTGCCCACTGTGGCTCTCGGGGGCAAAGCCTTTTGCTCTGCCCTGGGGCACCCTAATTTGGCAAAAGACTAGGCTGCTCTGCAGACTCAAAGGCCATGACCCATGCCCACTGGCAGAGCTCACTAAGGAAGGAGGGGTAGCTACAGGGGCTTCAAAGCCACGGGCAGCAAAGAGGTGTAGAACAGAGTGTCCACTGGTGAAGAGAGGGGAGAACCTTCTCAAAGGGCAAAATATGGGATGCCATCCAGCCAACGGCTCTCAGCACCTCTTTAATACCAGACTGGGGTTTATTCTGGACTTGGAGAGGTAGCAAAGGTGCATTTTAATTGATTAATTAGTTTTGTTGGTGGTACTGGGGATGGATCCCAGTGCCATGGTAATATGAGCTAAACCCCCAATCCTTGAAGCTGAGCTTTTTGGTGAATGCTTGTAATCCCATCACTTGGGAGGCTGAGACAGGAGGGTCCCACAGGTTAGAAGCCAGCCTCAGATACTTAGGCTCTCAGCAACTTGAGACCCATTTCTAAATTAAAATATAAAGTACGTCTGGGAGTATAGCCTAGAGGTACAAAAGCTCCCTGGCTTCCACCGCAAGAACCACTAAAACAACAACAAAAATAACCCCTCAATCCTAATTTATTCATTTATTTATTTTCACGCTACTAGTGACGAAATGTAGGGGCATTCTACCTCCGCACTACACCCCAGCCCTATTTTTTATTTTCTATTTTGGAATAGGTCTCACCAAATTGCCGAAGGACTCAATAACTGGCAGAGGCTGGCTGTGAAATGCGATTCTCCTGTTTCACTCTCCCAAATGCCAACAATTTGGAGACTAAGGATGATTGTAGGTTCAAAGCCAGCCTCAAGTGAGCAAGGTCCTCCTGAAACAAAAGTAGTGGTGTCACATGCCTGCAATTCCACCTAGTAGAGAGGTTGAAACAGGAAGATAGTAGGTTCAAGACAAGCCTGGGAAACAGTCTCAAACTACAAAAATAAGAATATCTGGGGAAGCCAGATATAGTGGCACATGCCTGTAATGACAGTACTTGGGAGGGTGAGACAGGAGGATCTTATTAACTGTGGCCAGTCTCAGCTACTACTAAGTGAGGACAGCTATAACTTAGTGATAACCCTGTTTAAAAATAAAGAACAAAAAATAGGTCTTTAGGTGTAGTTAGGATGTAGAATGCCCCTTGGTTCCAGTGCCAGTACCACACACACACACACACACACACACACACACACACACACACACACACACAAATAGTTCCAAGGAGACCAAGCCCAAGGTGAGGTTTGAATTCTTTATTTTGAAACAAGGTCTCACTAAGTTGCAGAGGGCCTCACAAGTAGTTGAGACTGGCCATAAACCTGCAATCCTCCCATCTCAGCCTCCTCCCAAGTACTGGGATTACAAGCTTGTGCCACCACACCCTGTTGGACTTACATTTTAAATGCTAACTACAGGGAGCCCTGCATGGTGGCACAGGTCTGTAATCTAAGTGTTTGGGAGGCTGAGACAGAAAAATCACACAGGTTCAAAGCCAGTCTCAGCTACTTAGGCTCTCAGTACCTTAGACCCTATTTCCAAATAAAATATAAAATAGGTCTAGGAGTATAGCCTGGAGGTAGAAAATGATCTGGGCTTCACTCCCTGTAAAACACACACACATACACACACACACACACACACACACACACACACACACACGCGCGCGCGCGACTACTGATACTGCATGATGCCTAAAACCATTTAAAATAACATTTCTTCAGGAGTTAATTATTAGAAAATGTGAAAACACAAATCAGTAGCTTTTTTGTAAATAGCATACATCTACTAAAAACAATTTATTTTTACTTCAAGATACTTAGACAAGGGTTTCTCCTTTTTATAGGGTTTTTGTCCAGTGGTTTTCAATGAATGAAGTCTGAGGACTAGCAAAGGGTATAGAAATGTGAAAGTTTATTTATTGCTTATTGTAGTACTGGGGAAATGAATCCAAGGGCATTCTACCTATGAGCTGCACTGCACCCCTGGTCCTATGGTTTTTTTTTTTTTTTTTTTTTGGTGGTACTAGAAGTGGAACCCAGAGACTTTCTACCTCCGGGCTATACTCCCAGACCTATTTTATATTTTATTTGGAAACAGGGTCTCACTAAGTTGCTGAGAGCCTCACTAAGTAGCTGAGGCTTCCTTCGAACCTGTGCAATCCTCCTGTCTCAGCCTCCCAAGCGCGGGGATTACAAGCGTGCACCACCACACCTGGCTATTTTTTTAATTGTATTTTGACATAGCCTCTCACTAAGTTGTAGAGGGCCTCACTAAGTAACTGAAGCTGGCTGTGAATTTTAAGTTGGGAAAAGATGGGGTCATCCTAGAAAGCAACCTCTTGGGAAGTGGGATTTTAAACCTTCCCGAGGTTTTCTATCTGTTCTTTTATGATTGGTCGGATTTGGGCTTTGGGGACCCTATGACTTTTGTACAATTTTGATTCTTATTTTGAATTGCTATCTTGTAGGCTGGTCAGGGCCTTCATTTTCTGGTACTCAACAGTCTCACTTTTCTGCTTACCATCCCCAACTTCACAGAAAGGAGATGCAAATGGTCTTTTATTTCCTGTTCCAAGGTCTTCTGCCTTGCCTCAATAAATTTTTATTTTATTTATTTATTTTTGCAGGTCAGAGAATGAAAACCAGGGGCATTTGGCCTCTGAGCTACACCCTTGCCATATTTTCTATTCTTTATTTTGAAACAGGGTCTCCCTAAGTTACAGAGGGGATCAGTAAATAACTGAGGCTGTCCATGAACCATGATCCTCTGGTCTCAGCCTCCCGAATGCTGGGATTACAAGCGTGTACCACCATGCCCGGCTAATACATTTTTAAATATTTTTCATTTCTTTTTTAAATTTAGAAGACAACCTCTTGGCTTGACCCCCAGCACCCTCCCTTTTTTACTTTAAGACTTTTTTTTTGTGGGTCTGGGGATGGAACCCAGGCATTCAAACTCTGAGCTACACACCCCCTGCCTATTTTTTATTTATTTTGAAACAGGGTCTCACTAAGTTGTGGAGGGCCTAAGTAGCTGAGGCTGTGTGTAGAAACCATGATTCTCCAGTCTCAGCCTCCCCAGTGCTGGGATTACAGGCTTGCGCCACCACACCCAGCTTTTTAAAACAAATTTTTTTTTCAGTACTAGGGTTCAGACTCATGGGCATTTGACCTCTGAACTATACCCCCAACACTGTTGTTGTTGTTTCTTTTTAATCAAGAGGCATTCTACCTCTGAGCTACACCTCCAGCCCTATTTTTTTATTCTTCATTTTGAAACAGGGTCTCACTGAGTTACAAAGGGCCTAGCCTCCAGCTCCCTCCTGCCCTTATAGCCGGAATAGGGGGTGGGCACACACCAGAGCCCGACAAGGAGAAGCCCACGAAAGATACATCCAATCCAATAACCTGGTAAACAGGTACGACCAATAATTTTAAAACAATCACATATACATTTGAATTACAGCAAATGGTTTCACAGAGCTGCCTCCCTATGTCATTGCCCGCCAAAGGGTCTCCTTTGTCTTCCCTATGGGGGGATGAGCGCCCATGCTTCAGGAGCCGCCCCTAGCTGGCAAATGTTTCCCATCAGATAAACTTTTACAGCTCCCAGCATTCTTCACATATCACCCCTGTCTGAAACAAATGGCTATCACCTCTGCTTGAACGGCTATCCCTTGACACTTATCTCCGGTACCTCAGCCAGGGTCTTAAGCAGGTTATAACAGAAGTAAGAAGTTTGCCCATTTACTTAATTCATTGCTTACACAAACTGCTACATTCCTATTCTAGCCTCACATGCTACCATTCTATATTATGTCCTATTGCTATATAATATGAGGCAGACTTTCTTAGCCAAAACCTCAGGCTGGGGAAGACTTCTCTTCTTGCATTCCTACATTTCCCCCTTTTTCTCTGATACTGAAGATTCCTCTTCAGCAGTACCTTTTGGCACCTCCAAAAAATCATAATGGTGTCTGAGGACTAAAAGTTGTACCGCGTTCACACGGTTTTTTACAAAAGTTATTATCTGATTGATAACGCAGGGGCCTATGATGAGAGCAAGGATTATAATGATTAAAGGCCCTGCCAGAGCTGAGATGAGGGTCGCCCACCAAGGAGAGAAATTAAACCATGATTCAAACCACCCTTGTCGTGATTCCCTTTCCCTTTGTTGTTTCTGCAACCCTTCTCGCACTTTAGCCATGGAGTCACGCACTACTCCTGTATGATCAGCATAGAAACAGCATTCCTCACCTAAGGCTGCACACAGCCTCCCTTGTTTGAGGAACAATAGATCTGATCCTCTCCTGTTTTGAAGGACTACCTCGGATAGAGACGTTAAGGATTTCTCCAAGGATGAGATAGATTGTTCATATGTGCTATATCATGGTCCACCGCTGACCTCAGAGATGCCATGCCTGTTTGTTGGGTGGCTAGGGCGGCAATTCCAGTCCCTGCTCCTGCTAGTCCAAGCCCCATTAGTACTGCCACAGTAATAGCCATAATTGGTTCCCTTTTTCACTGGCCATAGGCTCCTAAGTGGCTTGTTTGTGTCTTCTGAGTCCAGTACCTATAGGGTACGTCTCCTGGATAATATAGGATGCGAGGCACCACCATAACAATAATGCAAAACTCCTGGGAGGCATCAAACACCGTGGTGGTAATATGGGAGGTTATTCCAGTTTCGGAGCAGGCCCACCACATGTCTTGGTTTGGGCTGACCCAAGTATTGGCAGTCCAGTCAGGAGAGGGCAGAGAGGTGGCACATAACTATGTTTTGTCCTGAGGGACCTTCCCCACACATGTCCCTTTACCCATGATTTCAGTCAAAAAGTTTAAGCCTACAGGCCTCTGTTTCCAATCAGTCGGGGCCTCAGTGCTAGTAATGTATGTTCCTTCCACTCCCACTGCTTCATAGAAAGGTAAAGATGGTTCATAACATAGCCAACAAGACTCCGTATAATTTGGAAAAGTGTGGTTAACAGTGTTATAAACAGCCTTAAGCATGTTCCATAATGGGTCTTTCCAAACTGAATTAGGAGCAAAAGATGTGGTGGTGGTGCTAATGGTTGTAGTGGTTGTAGTTGTGGTGGTAGTGGTAGCCCTGGTGGCTGGCTTAGGGTCTGTCCTGGCAGCTCCTCATGCTGGTCCTGCTACCGGCTCTACCTTCAAGAATATTTGAGCGAGGACACTCTTGCCAGGGTAATGTATTAGTTCCAGTTGTGGTGATATCGGTAGCCCTACTCCTATAACCGGTGAAGCCCGGACTTCATCTGTAGGAGACAACACTATGCCCCATGTGAATCCCTTTTCCCATCTAGTTTCTGCTTTACCCAACTCTGTAAAGTGGATCTTGACCACATTTGCCTTCTTGTCAGTGCTGTCAGCTGGATATGGACGAGTAAATTTCATAGATATCAGGTCTGAGTTCACCCACTCCCTCATGTTGTGCCCATCTGCTGTTATGGCACAGTCCCAATGTTCACAATATGCTTTCTGCACACCTCCACACTTTGCCCTCACGTGTACTGATTGATGTTATGGACATACCCAGAATCCCTTGTTCCTCATATCTGCGCGAGTTATCAATTTATTCTTAGGTTCAGTTTTATCATTAACACCCCCACCCCATTATCGTTTCTAGGTTAAAGTACAAGTCTGGAAACCAAGTCTGTGGGGGAGCTACTTTGGACGTTGAATTCCATATTTCACTAGTAACTGCATTTCTAAGCACCCAAGTTTCTTTGACCGGCCAATGTGGGTTACCGGAGAGGAGTGGTTTAACAGGTGTACTGCTAGTCTGGTTCAGGATCGCTCTGAGAGGAGAAGCAGGGAGAGAGGACCGGCCATGATCTCTCCTTTTGGTGAGGTGTAACTTCAGGGGGTTCGAAAGATGCCGTCGCACAGTCCACTTGTTGGTTGTTTCTCTTATCTCACTCGGTTGTGCTTTCCTCATGTAGGAAAAGTGCACACAAGGTCCAATGCAGTCAACCTTTAAAGCAGTAGGAGTGGCAAACAACACAACATAAGGCCCTTTCCATCGAGGTTCTAGAGTCTTCGACTGGTGCCTCTTGACCCAGACCATGTCTCCTGGCACTATGCCATGTTTCGGGTTTGGATGTATATCTTTCTCATGGTAGGCCTGGATTAGGGGCCAGATCATTTGCTGGACCTTAGAAAGGGCCCGCAACACAGTTAAGTAATCTGGAGCCAGATTTTTCTCCCCTGGTAGCACCATAGCACACTGAACAATGGGAGAGGGTGCCCCATACATGATTTCAAAAGGAGTTAGGCCATGAATATATGGGGAATTTCGAACCCGAAAGATGGCTAGGGGAAGGAGTGTCACCCAGTCATCGCCAGTCTCTGTCACCAGTTTAGTTAAGGTCTCGTTTAAAGTCTGATTCATCCTCTCTACCTGCCCAGAGCTCTGGGGGTTATATTCACAATGCAATTTCCAATCAATCCCCATTGCTTGAGCTAGTCCTTGGAGGACTTTACTAATGAAAGCCAGACCATTATCAGACCCTATTGTCTCTGGGATCCCATACCGGGGCATAATTTCTTCTAATAAAACCTTAGCTACCACCTGACTTGTTTCCCTTTTCATGGGGAAAGCTTCTACCCACCCAGAGAAAGTATCCACTAACACTAATAGATATTTGTACCCAAACTTGCCAGGTTTTACCTCAGTGAAGTCTACCTCCCAGCTTCTTCCCAGTGCCCTCCCAGCTACCCGAGTACCTGTATGTAGATTTTTCTGCAAGGCTGGCTTCATCATGATACAGCTTACACACTGGCCTACTACCTGTTGAGCTATAGTATTTTGATGGGGAAACCGGAGTTGAGCTGCAGAGAATAGAGTTAATAATTTCCTCCACCCCAAGTGGGATGTCTGATATAGATTGGTGAGCAGAAAATGTCCCAAGTCCTGTGACAAAATCAGCTTTTCATCACAGTCTCTTTGCCACTCTCTAGGATTTATGTGATCCTCCAGTTTTAAATGTCCTTTAATCCAGCTTAAGTCTTCTGGGGAGTAATTTGGCTGAGGAGGCAAGGCCGGTAACTCAGGAATGGGGAGACTCACCGAAGCCACAAGTATTGCCGCAGACTGCTCAATCGGAATGGCTGTGAGTCCACTTGGGATCGATTTATCTCAGAAAAGATGGGCAAGGATTCAGGTGCCGTTCTGCAGCTGCTTATCTGCAGCAATTCTTTCCCCTCTATGAAATAAATTTCTTTAAGTTCCTATTTACGGCGCTTTGGGAAAGAATCTGACATGGACAAAAGCTTCTTGAGCTATTGACACTTTATTACAAGAACCCAGAAAATTTATACCCTTCACCAGTGAGATTAATAGTAAGAAAAAGGAGGGGAGTGTAATCACTGCAAAACAATAGTGAATAACATGTAAACAAAGGTTAAAAAAAAAAAAAAACTAGTCCGGCATTCAAGAGATTAGCTCCGGATCTTTTCCTGGATCTTGCAGACAGGGGTTCCAAAGGGCAAATTCCAGAAGACACGACACGCCCAGGGCTTGGAGGCCTCTCATGGAATCTTCTTTAACTTTTTTGGAACTTTCCATCTTTAGGGCTTAGTCCATATGGCAGGCATGGGGAGATGTGGTGATCCAGGTGGATGTGATGGAGTTCTCCCAGGTGTCATCCACCTTGCCTTCCAAAATCTGAAAGCTTAAGCAAACTCACAACACAGTTTGGCAGATAAACACCAAAAATACCATGAAGTTTTTAGATTTAGTTGTCAGATGTACTTCCTTAGCTTCAGAGCACTTTTCCTCAAGCGATAGGCTTATTAGAAACCTATTCATTTTATAAATTATCCATATTCCTGTCCCAGACCCTTTGCAATATCCTTTTCTTAGCCACGTGGCACCTCCCTGTCTCGGACAGGGCTCATACTGGGTGTAAAGGTCAAGAATCTTATCCTAGCCTTCAGCTCTATTGTATTGGGCAGTGTTAGCTGCTCATAAACTAGGTTGCTTTGATGTCACACCCAACGTTTGTCTTCCTGTATCTAGGCAGGATCACAAAGAGAGGGGTAAATAGAGGCACTGGGTTGCCTCCCCTCTAGGGCTTTTGTTCTAAGTTAGTGATTAGGATGAAGGTCAGAGATAAAGGGGAAATCTGCATTTGTAATTATTGAATGGAATGCTGCCACTGCATCTGAATTCTTTTTTCTTTTTTTTCCCAATTATGTAGTTTTATTAATTGACAAACTTTTATCATATTGGTGAACCTATAAAATAGTCCTATTAAGAAATTATCTAAAAAATAAATTTATTCTAAATATCTTAACATATATCTGTGTTTATTAAACCAAAACAAAAACTTCTTTTGAGTTTTCATTAAAAAGAACATAAATAGAATTCTCAGTAAGAGTTCACATGTATTATTTAGAATCTTGGCCATAAAATAGGTATCTATATATTTTTTTTAAAGAATATTTTATTTATTTATTTATTTTTAGATTTTTTTTTATTGGTGCACTGTATTCATACATCATAGTGGGATACAAACTTTTGTAGACATACATGCACACATCGCCCAGTCAGCCCCCACCCGATCCCCACCCCATTCTCTCCCCATCCCTCCTTCCCATGCTTGGCTTAGTGGTTGACATCTAGTATTATACTAATTTATCCAAAATTAAAAATGATAATCTCACATAACAGTTTCATTTGTCTGATACCAAGCTTTTGATGACTTAAAGATAACATTTCAATATTTATTTTTGCTTTCTTTCTTACCAGAGAATATTTTTTTTCTATTTTTTTAGGTGAAACTATCATATATTTATATATTTATTTTTCAGAAAAAAATCTATCCTAATATGGAATATGGACTCTAGATACCCAAAACAATCTTGAAAAAGAACAAAGCTAGAAGATATATATTTTCTGATTTCAAACCATATAAAGCTACAATAATTAAAACAGTGTAGTACTGTTCTAAAGGCAGATATATAAACCATTGGAGTTAAATAAAAGACTAGAGATAAATTCTTCCCTGTATTGTCAAGTTATTTTTGACAAGGTTTCCATGAACATTTGGTGGTAGAAATAATAATCTTTTAACTAAATATTGTTGAAAAATAATAATTACATGGAAAAGAATAAAATTGGACCCTTACCTAATCCCATATACAAATATTAACTCAAAATGGATAAAAGACCAAAATATAAATCTTAAGACTATAAACTTTTAGAAGAAAATCTGGGTCATAAAACCTCACAACATTGAAATTGGCACTGATTTCTTGGATATGATTTCAATGGCACAGGCAACAAAAGGGTATACAAACTCCCTAAAAAATAAAAAAATATTGTATATCCAAAGACAACGTAAACAGAGTTAAAAGTTACTAATAGAATGTGATAAAATATTTCCAAATGCTATATCTGAAGGTATATTAATATTCCAACTAGACATCCTAAAAATTAACAACAATAAAGGCAAACAATACAATTTAGAGGTAGGTAAAAGACTAACATAAATAATGAATCTCCACAGATAACCAATCTTAGTTGTCTGTTGGATGGAAATCTTGTTTCTCTGGTTCTGCTGTGTGTTACCTAATTCTTCTTTGTAGTTAATCTCTTTGAGTATTTTCTCTAGCGCTGGTTTTGAAGACATAAATTCCTTCAGTTTCTGTTTGTCATGGAATCTTCTTATTTCCCCATCTAATTTGATAGAAAATTTTTCTGGGTAGGAAATTTTTGGCTGGAAGTTGTTTTCTTTCAGAGTTTGGAATATGTTACTCCAAGCCCTTCTGGCTCTCATGACTTGGTTTGGGAAGTCTGGAGTGATTCTAATTGGTTTGCCTCTGAATGTCACTTGGTCCTTTGTTTTTGTTGCCTTGAAGATTCTCTGCTTGGCTTCCAGATTGGTCATTTTGACAATTATGTGGCGTGGGGATCCTCTTCTCCGATCCTGTCTAAAGGGAGTTCTATAAGTTTCCTGGATCTGTGTATCAACCTCTTGCTCTATGTTTGGAAAATTTTCTGCTATTACTTCCTTGAAGAGATTGTTGATCCCTTTGGTTTCACTTTCTTTTCCCTCCTCTATTCCAATTATTCTTAGGTTAGCTCTCTTAAAATGGGCCCATATTTCTTCAATGCCAGATTCCTGCTGTTGGATTTTTTTTTCTAAATTAGAAACTGCGTGTTCATTTTTGGAATGATCATCTTCTAAGAGCAAGATTCTGTTCTCCATGTGGTCTAATCGGTTGTTTGTACTTTGAATTGAGGCCTTTACTTCATTGATTGCATCCTTTATCTTTTTGACTCTTTGAATTTTTTTCAAAAGTCCTCTATTATTTCTACAGTTATTTTCCTGATTTGATCTTCTAGAGATCTCTGAATTTCTGTGTTATCGGGTTCTGATGTTTTGAGGTTGTGGGCATTCATTGCTCCATTGTTATTCCTCTTTCCCATGATTTCAGAAGTTTGTGCCTTCTCTGGGTTCTTTTCTTGGGTCACTACAACTTCACTTAAGGTGCTTTGGATCTCGAGTCTGTGGTATCTCAGTCTCCACTACTTTTTTACTAGGTTGTATCGCAGAGTCTCAGACCCAGGGAGTCAATCGAGGCTGCTCTAGACCATGGTGGGTGCCAGGTTGGGCATTCTCCTATGGTGTGATATCTCTGCCACCACCACTCCCTCACTGGGTCAAGTCCCTGGGAGTACAGTACTGGGATTTCTTCTCTAGGGGCCGCAATTTGACTCACTGTTGTTGAGTGCGCTGATGTAGCTCTAGTGGACTCAGTGAATTCGCTGCTGCTGCCACCAGTGGCAATATGGCGCCACTGTCACACCCTCGACCGTGAGGCTGGCGTATTCCTTCTCTGGTTTTGAGCTCCACTCTGAGTCCCTGCAGAGTGTGCTGAGCCGAGCCCCTGGGAGCTTTAGACACTTCCTGCGCCGAAAAATCTGCCAAATTCCGCCCAGTCTTTCCGCAGCGGCTCACCTCGGCTTGCTGCCCACAGCTCCTCTCTGGAGCCTGGTGGGCTGTTGAGTGCGTTGGTCTAGAGCCATCCAGTGAAGTCGCAGCTGCCGCCGGCAATAAGGCACTGCTGCCGCGTCCTTGAGCGTGAGGGTGGCGTATCTCCTCTGTGGCTCTGAGCTCCGTTCTGGGTCCCCCTTCTCTCTGGACCCTGGTGCTGCAAAAGAAGATGGCGCCTGCAGCTCTGTGCCGCAGCTCTGGCTGCAGCACTGCAGTCTGGTTTCTTTCTGGTGTCTCCTTTTTCCAGCCTCTTTTTCTCTGTCCCTTGTATTTACATTTTTTGTTTCTCTGCTGATGGTGTTTTCTGGCTATGAAAGGCGCTGATTTTGTGGTAATAGAGCTTGGTTGTTAGTGGGGCTCCTAAATCCTGCTTTTATCCATCGCCATCTTCCCAGAAGTCAAGAAACACATCTTTGAAAGCAGACTGGCAAGACAAATTTTACTTTTTGCAAATGAACCCTGCCAACAGTGAGTCAGTGTGCAAGAACAACATGGTAGCAAACTGCTGGCCCTTTTATTTTCAGCTTGGGCTTCTGTGCTGTGCTCCTTTTAATGGGAATGTCATGGGATTACGGTTTGGGAAATGGTCCCCAGGAACCCCCTGCGATGGTCCCGGACACAATTTACCTCAAACCACACTAAAACCCAAAACGACCAAAAACAAAATTGCCATGGGTTTTTGTCCTAAGCTAAGAATAAATATGCATAGTGGACAGTTTCTGAAGATTTAAAGAAGTTTATTATAAAGATAGAAATACAGAAAATAGAAATATAGCTCCATGCCTGTAAGAGTGCTGTGAGGGACATCCTCCTCCCCTTATAAAATTAAAATGTTAGGATATAGAACTAAGTTAGAATAGACCTGCAAGTTTCTGCTTCTGTAAACCTGCTTGCTAATATAGAATTAGGTTAGAGTAAACTTGTAAGTTCTTGCTTTTGTAACTGCTTGCTTATGCTTGCTTATGTCCCATTGGTTTTAATGTTAAAAGTTGTTTTGATCTAAGAACCTGGTTTGCTGTTAGAAATTGTTTTAAGGTTAGACTTGTCTTTTAAGACCCTTGTTTTGATGTTGAGTTGTTTTTAAAGTTTGAAGTATTTTTAAAGTATTTTAAAGTGTTTTAAAGTGTGAAACTATTTTGTTTCTTAAGAGTGAGTTCTAAGCCTGTCATCACCTTATCTATAAGCAAACATCTGGCTTTTACAGCCCGGGCTAGAGGTTACCATAGTAACTGAGCACATAGAGATAGTCATTCCTTGGCAGGCCGTGGCATAGAGAGGCTGACCTTTAAATCTATTTGCTATGATTAAAGTATGTAGTGTGCTTTTTAAAAAATTATTGGTTGTACTTCCTTACCTTTTTATTTGATTGGCTGTATCCTACCTTTTGGCGGGCTGTGATGTGTGTAAACACTCCCTTCAGGAGCTATAAATATAGAGCCTAAAGTGTGTTCGGGGTTGACTCTGACCACTTGCTTTCTGTTAGTGAGGCTGAACACTGGCTCAGCCAGGGCACTCCCTGGTAGACACCCGAACAGTTCCTCTAACAACAGTTAGGCTTGTGAGTTTCGACCCTGGCTTGCCAGTTGGAGCTGCAGCACAATAAACTCTGCGTGTGATTTACATCCTTGCTGTGTTCTTCGTTATTTGGGGAAGGGGTGACTCTCAGACCCTAACATGCCAAAATGGCATGGGGGTTTGACTTGAAATGAATACAGCAAAGGGATTACATGTGGACCGGACTTTTTATACCTATGACCTCCATCTTGTTCATGTAATCCTGATGTAGGGAATGTCCCTGTAAGGTACCTCCTCTTACCCTGTAAAGTACCTCCCCCAGCAAGGTGTGGCAAGGTGTCTTCTTTCATGAAGGTCTGTCTTTAGATAAAGGCCTAGTTCTCCTCTCTTAATATTTGTCTTTAGATAAAGGAAGGCCTAGTTCTCCTTTCCTATGGACTTGTTAATCACCTTTAGCTAGGTTAATTTACATTGGAATAGTTGCCTGCTTTTAGGCAGAAAACAAGTCCTTGCACAGATTTGCCCCTCACCCAATTTTTGAAATATATTAATAATCATAGCTTTCTCAAATCTTCCTAGGCCATTCCCAATACTGGCACATTGGGAAAACATCACACTTCTGTAAGGTTCTTGGTTTATGTGGCAGAAAAGATTTTCAGCATTTTCCAGTCAGAAAAGACAGGTTTTATTTAGGAAAGTGAGAGGTTTGAGAGGGAAAGCAGGCAATTTTAAGAGAGGTTGACCAAGACCGTCTTTGTGGCTTTTTCATTTCTTTTATAGAACCCTCACAAGGGTGTCCTCTTTACAGTGCTGTGGCTGGAGCCCAGCGGCATTCTACCTCTGAGCTATACCCCCAGCCCTATTTATTTATTTAGAAATAGTGTCTGAGTTGCAAAGGGCCTCACTAAGTAGCTGAGGCTGTCCTTCAAGCTTAGAAGAATGCACCACCTTTCCCTGAGAGGCAGTGAGTGGCTGGTGTCCAATCATTGTCCTACTCAAGGATCCTTTGTTTACATAGCATTTCAGGGATCTCTAGTGTATAGAGGGGCCTTTGTGAATAAGGGCGTGGCTCATTGAGGCCTTAGCCTGAAACAATCCATCCTACAGGGTGGAGTTAGAGATTAGGAACTTTCCAGATTTTAAAACTATATTTTTCTTTCTTTCTCAATTCATCTACTTTCTATCTAGTATTTTATTCTATTTTGCCTCACAATCTTTACACCCTTGGCTGAAGGGGAAATGCCAGGGGACATCTATTCTTCCACCACCCTGGAAGCTGTTCTGACTGATTGGCACTGGCCTGGTGCCATTTGATCTCCAGCTTTTCTTTTAAATTAGGAAAGGAGCTGGGCATGGTGGTGCACGCCTGTAATCTTCAGGCTCAGGAGGCTTAGACAGGAGGATCTCACAGGTTTGAAACTAGCCTCAGCTACTTAGTGAGGCACTCAGCAACTTAGTGAGACCCTGTTTCCAAATAAAATGTAAAATAGGTCTGGGACTGTATCTTTCAGGGACCTGTCATAATGGACTCCTAGCACCTGGGATGATTAAGTTATGTTAACCAACTTGGTTAACACCCCAAATTCGTCTATTTGTGTGATCAGTTGGAAAAATGAAAGGTCTTGCTATAACCCCTTACATCACATGAAAGAAAATACAGGTTTTTATTTGCTTTTGAGAGACTGATGAGAAAGAAAGATACTCAAATTCTATAATATCCAAAGAAAGTTCCCATCAAGGACTCCTCCAGCAAGGTATATTAGGGGCAATCATATGCATATGCCTTTTTTAACCAATGGGAAAATTTGTTCTTAAACCATAATTTTAGGTATCAGCTGCATCCGAGCAAAACCCAGAAGGATGAGGATGTTCTGCCTAGAGGCCTGGCATGATCTGCATGCGGGTCAAGTCAGAAAGAGCTGCAAACAGCTCTGAGTCAGTCAGAAGCTCCTCAAGGACAGATAGGAGCTAATATCCGCTTGAGAAGCACGTGAAAGGCAAAGTTCTCATGCTTTGTTTAGTTACTTAGATATGTAACCAAAATGTTTAAAGCTATCTCCAGCTTGAGCTGATTATTTCTTGGCTTATGTTTCACTGTTTATGTGCTAGCATTTGGGAGACTGAAACAGGAGGATGGTAGGTTCAGAGCCAGCCCTGACAAGTTAGTGAGCCCCTCCTCAAACAAAAGTCTGGGTGGCACATACCTGCAATCCCAGCTAGTAGAGAGGTTGACACAGGAAAATAGCAGGTTCAAAGCTAGTCTGGGCAACTTAGTCTCAAAATAAAATAATAAGATCTGGGGAAGTCAGGCATGGTGGCACATGCTTATAATGTCAATACTTGGGAGGCTGAGACAGGGTCTCTCTGAGTGGAAAAGGGCCTCACTAAGTAGTTGAGTCTGTCTGAAAACCCAGAACCTCCTTTCTCAGCCTCCAAGATACTGGGATTACAAGCATGCATCACCACGCCCGGCTGCAAACCCAGTGTCTAAATCTCCCAAGTACTAGGATCACAGATGTGGGCCAGCATGCCGGGCTCTTCAAGTCCTTTTTTTAAAATTTCTTATTTATTTATTTATTTATTTATTTATTTATTTATTTACTTACATTTTTTATGTTGCTAGGGATGAAACCCAGGGGCATTCTACCTCTGAACTACACCTCCAGCCTATTTTTTATTTTTTATTGTGAAACAGTGTCTCACTAAGTTGTAGAGGGCCTCACTAAGTAGCTGAGGCTGGCCTTGGACCTGTGATCTTCCTCTCTCAGCCTCCCAAGGCCTGGGATTAAAAATGTGTGCCACCATGCCAGGCTTGGGCCTGTGTTTTTTATTTGTTTGTGTTTTTTTGTTAGTACTGGGCATGCAACCCAGGGGCATTATACCTCTGAGCTACACTCCCAACCCTATTTTTTATTCTTTTATTGTGAAACAGGGTCTCACTGAGTTGCAAAGGGCCTCACTAAGTATCTGAGGCTGTCTGTGGGCCCTGATCCTCCTGTCTCAGCCTCCCAAATGCTGGGATTACAAGCATGTGCCACACGCCCAACTGTGGTTCATCTTGCCTTAACATGATTATCAGGCTTGTGTCTTCCAGCTTAGAGGCAATTAAATTATAAATGATGTGTCAGGTGGAGCCACAGATGACAGCCCCAGAAAGTTCTACCCCAGTCCCCTTGATCTTGTGAACCCTGAGAACCTGTCTATTGGACCCTGGCTGTCCTTCCCCCTCATCGGTCCTCAAAATGAAGTAGGTGGAGCAGCCTTTGCTCCTGTTCTCTAAGGACAGTTAGGTATACCAGTACAATTTAGGGGGTGGTGATTGCCAAGACTTTGCCCTCTTGGCATCTGCATTCTTATTCATGCAGTCCATAGGCGATTCTCAACGTGAGAAATAAGCCCCGAGAGAAGGTGTGGTCGCTGGCCAAAAGTATTCTCCACTCTTAGATATTCTTTCATAACTATTATTCTTTTAGTAATGATTCTTTTAATTCTCCACATGAAATTGCTCCAGTGGTGAAAGATCAGGACTGTGAGAGAAACTGAGTCCGTGAAAAATAAACTTTCCGGTAAACTTTCAGCTTTTGGTAAAAACCAGTTAGATGCAGTGGCAGCATTTCACTCAGTAATTGCAAATGCAGGACTCCACCCTTATCTTTGACCTTCAATCTTGGCTTTTGCACCTAGTAATAGCGATGCCTGGAGTTATAGCGACACCACCTGGTTAAAAATAGCTATGTCAAAACAAAGGACAGATAAAATAGATGTGTAAAGGGGAAAGAAAGAAAATATGGTGAGAATAAGAAAGTATTTTTGTATGAAGAAGAGCTTATCCTAAGATTGTCCCGAATGGGAAAGAGAGAATTAGGGTAATCAGAAAAGAAAAGAAAGTTGCAGAGGGTTAGTGATAGGAATATGGATTATTAAAAGAGGAATAGGCTTCTAATAAGCCTATTGTTTGAGGAAAAATGCCCAGCTCTTAGAGAAATATATCTGACAACTAAATCTAAAGACTTCGTGTTATTTCTTGGTGTTTACCTGCTAAACTGTGTTATGAGTTTGCTTAAGCTTTCAGACAGTAGATTGTATTGCAGACAAAATCCAGCAGACATTCATTGAAATTCTCTAAATCATCATAAAGGAACACGGATTTTCCCTACGATAACTATATGAAAGCTGAAATCTCCGGACTTCGTCCCCCATTCAGCTCAAAGGAGGTTGATAGATAAAGAAGGACATTGGACTAAGCCCTAGGAATGAAAGTTCCGAAAGGGTTAAAGAAAACTCTTAAAAACAAACCGGACTCTTCAAGTGATTTTGGGTGTGACTTTTGTTCCTCTGGAATTAGCCAAATAAAAGCCTCTGCAGCTGCAAGGCCAAAGGGGGCTGGGTCGAAGCACAAGGCCCACCTGAGATAATGGGACTAATCTCAATCACAAAGACCTTTACTTTGATATCCCAGGCCTTTACTTTTGTCTTGTCCAGAGTTGGTGATTTGCATGTGTATCTCTCTTTTTCACTTTGGGTGATTTGCACTTTTTTTACTAGAAATTCACTGGGAGAGGGGAATATATAAAAAATCTTGTGTCCAGAATAAAGTGTTCGATTGCACACTTAAAGAAGTTTAGTCCCTAAAAGGGAAAGAATCACTGCAGATGAGAATCTGCAGTATTTCACTCTATCCTTCCCCATCTTTACTGAGATCGACCGCGAGTGAATTCGCGCCCCAAGTGGACTGCGTTGGTTTGGGGCAGGTGACAAAGAATGAAGGGTGGCTGGGAGCAGGAGTAAGGCTGGGGCAGCAGCTCCCCCTGACTTCTAGGTCAAGACTAAGCAGGGATTCCAAAAAGAGATGGAAAACGGACCAATTGGGGCCCAGATTTAAGGACCAATCAGATCCCAGCGCTAAGGACCAATTAGAGTTCAGATGTAAGGACCAATTAGAGCCCAGATCTAAGGACCAAACAGCAGAATTACCAGGCTATTTAAGACAGCCTCCTGCCCGCCAAGTAGACAGGAGAGAAGTAGAGCAACAGCACATAGGAGGACTGAAGCAGAGCCTTGACTACCTACTGGTGGGAGAGGAAAGGCAGTGGTGGGTGAAGATACCTACATGTGCAGAGCCATGGCACCTGAAAGCCGAGCTAGTAACACATTCAACAGTGCCTCCTCTGCAGAAGTGACAGCCCGGGCCCTGCTTGAGCTCCACGACCCTCTCCAGCTCTTCCCTGTGCATGGGATGCCTGCACCACTGAGGATCGTGGTGGGCCACTGGGCTCGGCTTCTGCAATTTCCTTCTGAATTGTCCGTCTTTCTCCACTCAATGCTTGCTTTCTTACCCCCGCCAGCCCATGAGGCCAGAGAAACCTGGACTCAGCAGGGCGCCTGGCCCGGGAGGCTCCTGAGTCAGCATTTGTGTGAAAACAATAAACAGGTCAAGAGCATGGCCGCCCGTTCTGAAAGCCAGGAGACTCCCTTCCAGACAGGCCTGGAGTCCCTCACCTGTGCCGCGGTGGCTTTCAGGGGCAGAACAGGAGGCCCTGTCCCGGGACACCTTGCATTGGCAAACTGGAGGCCACTCTGCAGGCACAGAGGCCATGACGTGTGGCCACTGGCAGAGCTTGCTGAGGGAGGTGCCATTCCAGGCTACAGGGGCAGTGAAACCACGGGCAGCAACAAGGTTCAGAATGGAGTGCCAGTGGGTGGAGAAGGAAGAGAACCTTCCCAGAGGGCAAAATACAATATGCCATACAGGCAACGGCTCTCAGGGCCTCTCTTTAAATAATGCTGGACTGGACTTCATTCTGGATCAAGAGAGGCAGCTAAGATACATTTTAATGTATTAGTTAATTTTGTTGGTGGTACTGGGAAGGGATCCCAGTGGCATGCTACCTCTGAGGTACACCCCTGATCCTTATTTATTTATTTATTTAGTTTTGAGCTACTGGGGATGGAATTCAGTGGAATACTACCTCCGCGTTATATCCCAGCCCTATTTTTAAATTTTATTTGGAAACAGGGTCTCACTGAATTGTAAAGGCCCTTACTACCATTACACCCCAAATCAGAGCTAGCAACAGATTCTACAGGGCCTCCTCTGCAGTAGTGGCCCAGGCCTTCCATGAGCACCACAGCACAGCGACCCTCTCAGACCTTCTCAGGCTCTTTCATGTGCACGAGAACCCTGAGCCACCAGGGATCATGATGGTGCACCACCAGGCTCCGCTTCTGATTTTTTTTTTTTTTTTTTGGTGGAACTGGGGGTCCTGGAAACCCTTCTACCTCTGGGCTACACTCCCAGACCCATTTTTATATTTTTATTTGGAAACAGGGTCTCTTAAGCCAGTGCGGCTGGCTTCGAACCTGCGTGAGCCTCCTGTCTCCAACTCCCAAGCGTGGGGAATTACAAGCGTGTGCCACCACGCCCGGCTTCTGCATGTTGTTTTGAATTGTCCATCTTTCTCCACTCAAGGCCTGCTTACTCCCCCCTCTGCACAGCCCCTCCCCCCCGGTCCGCAGTTCAATGAGGCCAGAGAAACCAAGACTCAACAGGGCACCTAGCTTCTGAGAGGCTCTCCAGAGTCAGCAGTTATATGAAAAACATAGCTATGTCAAAGAGCACCTCTTCCCACCCTGAAACTCAGAGAGGGGACTCCCTTCCCGAGAGCTCTGGAGGCTCCCACCTCTGCCTACTGTGACTCTCGGGGGGCAGCGCAGGAGGCTTTGGTGCAGGGAACCCGAATTTGGCAAAAGGAGGCTGCTCTGCAGACACAGAGGCCATGACCCATGCTCACTGGCAGAGCTCGCTAAGGGAGGGGCCACTACAGGGGCAGCAATGGCAGGGGCAGCAAAAAGGTGCAAAATGGAGTGCCAGTGGGTGAAGAGAGGGGAGAACCTTCTTAAAGGTCAAGTACGGGATGCCATCCTGGCAAAGGACTTCTGGGTCTCTCTTTAATACTGGACTGGACTTCATTCTGGACTTGGAGAGGTAGCTAAGGTGCATTTAAATTGATTAATTAGTTTTATTGGTGGTACTGGGGATGGATCCCAGTGGCATGCTAAATATGAGCTAAACTCTCAATACTTGAAGCCAGGGTTGGTGGTGCATGCTTGTAATCCCAGTGTTTGGAGGCTGAGACAGGAGGGTTGCACAAGTTCAAAGCCAGCCTCAGCTACTTAGGCTCTCAGCAAGTTAGTGAGATCCTGTTTCCAAATTAAAATATAAAACAGGTCTGGGAGTATAATCCAGAAGTAGAAAAGCCCCTGGGTTCCACTACAAGTACCACAAAATTAAAAAAAATAAAAAATAACCCCCCAATCCTAATTTATTATTTATTTATGTACTCCTTTATTTATTGCTGCACTACTGGCAATGAAACCTAGGGGCATTCTACCTCCACACTACACCCCCAGCCCTATTTTTTATTTTGAAACAGGGTCTCAATTAATTGCAAAGGGCCTCAGTAACCAGCATAGGCTGGCCATGAAATGTGATTCTCCTGTTTCAGTCTCCCAAGTGCCAGCAATTTGGAGACTAAAAAGGGATGATTGTAGGTTCAAAGCCAGCCTCAAGTGAGCAAGGTCCTCCTCAGAAGTAGTGGTGACACATGCCTGCAATTCCATCTAGTAGAGAGTTTGAAACAGAAAGATAGCAGGCTCAAGACAAGCCTGGGAAACTTAGTCTCAAACTAAAAAAATAAAAATGTCTGGGGAAGCCAGACATGGTGGCACACGCTTGTAATGCCAGTACTTGGGAGTCTGAGACAGGAGGATCGTATTAACTGTGTGGCCAGCCTCAGCTACTACTAAGTGAGGCTGCTCTGCAACTTAGTGAGGCCCTGTTTCAAAATAAAGAACAAAAAATAGGGCTTTAGGTGTAGCTTGGATGTAGAATGCCCCTTGGTTCCAATGACAGTACTGCAAAAAAAAAAAAAAAAAAAAAAAAAGTACCAAGGCCAACAAGCCCAAGGTGCGGTCATCCCTATTTCTTATTCTTTATTTGGAAACAGGGTCTCACTAAGTTGGAGAGGGCCTCATAAGTAGCTGAGACTACAATCCTCCTGTCTCAGCCTCCCAAGTATTGGGATTAGAAGCATGTGCCACCACGCCATACTGGACTGACATTTTAAATGCTAAGTACAGGGAGCCAGGCTAGGTGGCACAGGTCTGTAATCTTAGTGCTTCAGAGGCTGAGACAGAGGATCACACAGGTTCAAAGCCAGCCTCAGCTACTTAGGCTCTCAGCAACTTAGTGAGACCCTGTTTCCAAATAAAATATAAAATAGGTCTGGGAGTAGAGCCTGGAGGTAGAAAATCCCCTCAGTTCCACCCTCAGTACCACACACACACACACACACACACACACACACACACACACACACACACACAAATGCTGACTACTGATACTGTATGATGCCTAAAACCATTTAAAATATAATTTCTTCAGGAGTTAAATTATTAGAACATGTGAAAACACAAATCAGTGCCTTTTTTGTAAATAGCATGCATTTACTAAAAACTATTTTTACTTCAAGACACTGAAACGAGGGTGTCTCCTTTTCTAGGGTTTTTGTCCAGTGGATCTCGATGAATGAAGTCCAAGGACTAGCAAAGGGTACATTAGGGTGGAAGCTTATTTGCTTATTGTAGTACTGAGGATTGAATCCAAGAGCATTCTACCTCTGAGCTACACCCACGATCCTATTTTTTATTTTATTTTGACACAACCTCTCACTAAGTTGTAGAGGGCCTCACTAAGTAACTGAGGCTGGCTGCGAATCTGCAATCTTCCTGTCTCAGCTTCCTGAATACTGGGATTACAAACCTGAGCCACCACACCTGGTTGGAAGTTAATTTTAAGTTGGGAAAAGATAGAAGACAAGGGCATCTTCCCCTACAAGGGGGTTCATCCTAGAAAGTGACCTCTTGGGAAGTGGGCTTTTAAACCTTCCTGAGGTTTTCTTTTCTTTTTTTGGGGGGGGAGGGGGTGTAACACAGAGGCTTTCTACCTCTGGGCTATACTCCCAGACTTATTTTATACTTTATTTGGGAACAGGGTCTCACTAAGTTGCTGAGAGCCTCACTAAGTAGCTGAGGCTGGCTTTGAACCTGCGAGATCCTCCTGTCTCAGCCTCCCAAGCATGGGGATTACAAGCGTGCGCCACCACGCCCGGCTCCTGAGGTTTTCTATCTGTTCTTTTATGATTGGTCAGAATTGGGTTTTGGAGACCCAATGACTTATGTACCATTATGATTATTAATTGGAATTGCTATCTTGAAGGCTTGTCAGGGCCTTGATTTTTTGTGACTCAACAGTCTTCCACTTTTCTGCTTACCTTCCCCAACCTCACAGAGAGGAGATACAAATGGTCTTTTATTTCCTGTTCCCAGATCTTCCACCATGCTTCCATACATTTATATTTTATTTATTTATTTCGTTCTGTATTTATTTTTGCAGGCCTGAGAAAGGAACCCAGGGGCATTCGACATCTGAGCACACATCTGCCATATTTTTTATTCTTTATTTTGAAACAGGGTCTCACTAAGTTACAGAGGGCATCATTAAGTATCTGAGGCTGTCTGTTAACCATGATCCTCTGGTGTTACTCTCCTGAATGCTGGGATTACAAGTGTGCACTACCACGCCTGGCTAATACATTTTTAAATATTTTTATTTTTTTTAAATTTAGCAGTCAACCCCTTTAACCCCTGGGCTTTACCCCTAGCACCCTTCCCTTCTTTACATTTACTTCAAAACAATTTTTTTTTCATGTCTGGGGATGGAACCCAGTGCATTTGACCTCTGAGCTACATCCCCTGCCTATTTTTTATTCTTTATTTTGAAACAGGGTTTCACTAAGTTGTGGAGGGCCTTCCTATGTGGCTGAGGCTGTCTGCACAAATCTTGATTCTATAGTCTCAGCCTCCCAAATGCTGGCTTTACAAGAGTGCACCACCACACTCGGCCTTAAAATATATATATATATATATATATATATATATATATATATATATATATATATATATATATTTTATTTTATTTTTTATTTTTTATTTTTTGCAGTACTAGGGTTTGAACTCAGTGGCATTTGACTTCTGAGCTATACCCCCAACAATGTTTCTTCTTCTTCTTCTTCTTTTTTTAATCCAGGGACATTCTACCTCTGAGCAACACCTCCAGCCCTATTTTTATTCTTTATTTTGAAATAGGGTCTCACTGAGTTGCAAAGGGCCTCACTAAGTAGCTGAGGCTGGCTGCAAACCTGAATCCTCCTGTCTCAGCTTCCTAAGTACTGGGATTACAAGCGTGCACCACCATACTCAGCTAAAAAGAGAGTTTATTGTCAGGACCCTAAAATGCTGTTTCAGGTTGTTATGGTTTAAATGATGCAGAGGACTCTTTTTCTTATTCAACTAAAGTTTGTTGAATAGAAAAATTAAAACTAATACGCAGCTTAGTGCACCTTTAACAAATCTTTATTACAAAATTAGTAGGAAATAGACAAGAAAAGGAAAAAGCAGCATGCTGACACTCATGCTGGAGAGAGCCAGAAAGTGGAACTCTGGCCCCTTTTTTGGGACCTCAGCTTTTATATAGATTTTGTATTGGTGTCTTATCAGTTTTACCAAGGCAATGGGCTAGTGTCTTATTCCTTAGGCAGGTGGTGCCTCTTTGTCTCTGGACAGTGCACTTACTAAGTGCAGGGGTCAAGAATCTACCTGGCCTTTGCCTCTATTATATTGGGCAGCATTCGTTGGTCATCAACTATGGGTGCTTTGAAGCAGCTCACAGACTTTACCTTTGCTATACCCAGGCCAGGTCACAGAGGAGAGGAGACAAAGAGGCACTGATGGCCTCTATACACTTTTGGGGGCTAAAGGATTTAATAGTCTCTAAGACTTTAGGTAAAGCATTAGAAGGAAGGGTAAAAAAGAGGGGGGGGCTCTGCATTATAATAACTGCTGCCCCCTCCCTGCCTGAGTGCCTGCACAGTCTTCAGAACCTGACTAATTTTACAGTTTTGAAATTAGTATCAAAGCAATTTTCCAATACTGGCATAAGGTGAGAAAGCAGCAGCCGGGACACTTTGTCAGTCTGGTTATATAGGGTTTTTGAGGTATGGAATGAAAGGTGGGGGAGTTTGTTAGGGGTTGTGTTGATATTTTTATTTATTTATTTCAGCAGAATGGCGGAGCCAGGGAGTGGTGGGGCGGCCGAGGACTTAGACTCTGTTTCCAAATAAAATATGAAGTAGGTCTTAGAGTATGGCCTGGAGGTAGAAAAGCACCTGGGTTCCACCCCAAGCACCACACAAAGAGTGGGGCAAAATACGGGAGGCCATTCAGGCAACAGCTCTCAGGCTTTCATTCCACAATGGACTTCATTCTGGATGTAAAGAGGCAGCTAAAGTGAATTTTAATTGGTTAATTAGTTAAAGCTATGAGTCTTACTGATACACTGGCGAGAAGGACGGGTCACACGTAATGTGTTTCACAAATACTGAACCCTAGCTACCTTCCCCCATCAACCCTTCTCAGAAGGAAGCACCTGGAGCGGCCGTTGCTCCTGTACCCTACAGACAATTGGAATATCAGTACAATTTGGTGGCAACTGATAAAGGATGAAAGGTGGCTGCAGCAGGAGTCAGGGTGGGCTGGGGCTCCCCTGCTTCTAGGACAAGACTAGGGATTCCAAAAAGAGATTGAAAATGGACCAATCAGGACCCAGTTCTAAGGACCAATCACAGCCCAGTTCTAAGGACCAATCAGAGGCCAGCTCTAAGGCTCAATCAGAACTCAGAAATAAGGACTAATCAGAGTCCAGATTTAAGACCAAACAGGAGAGTTGTCAGGCTACATAAGACAGCGTCCTGCCCTCCAAGTAGTAGTGGCGGAGCAGCTGAGCAGCAGAGCAATCAAGGGGCTGAAGGGTCAATCGGCCAAGGGTCCATGGGGCTGAGCGGCTGAGGGGCCGAGGAGCTGAGGGGTGGAGGGACCGAGGGTCGAGGGACCGAGCAGCGGAGCGGCGAGGCCGAGGGGCTGAGGGAACATAGAATAAGTTTCCAAATAAAATATGAAATAGGTCTCAGAGTATGGCCTGGAGGTAGAAAAGCACCTGGGTTCCACCCGAAGCACCACACAAAGAGCAGGGCAAAATAAGGGATGCCATTCAGGCAACAGCTCTCAGGTCTTTCATTCCACACTGGACTTCATTATGGATGTAAAGAGGCAGCTAAAGTGAATTTTAGTTGGTTAATTAATGCTATGAGTCTTACTGATACACTGGCGAGAAGGACAGGTGGCACAGAATGTCTCACAAATACTGAACCCTAGCTGCCTTCCCCGTCAACCCTTCTCAGAAGGAAGCACGTGGAGCAGCCGTTGCTCCTGGACCCTACGGGCAATTAGCAATACCAGTACAATTTGGGAGCAGCTGATAAAGGATGAATGGTGGCTGCAGCAGGAGTCAGGCTGGGCCGGGGCTCCCCTGACTACTAGGAGAAGACTAGGGATTCCAGAAAGAGATTGAAAATGGACCAATCAGTGCCCAGTTCTATGGACCAATCAGAGCCCAGCTCTAAGGACCAATCAGAATCCAGAACTAAGGCCCAAACAGGAGAGTTGTCAGGCTATATAAGCCAGCCTTCTGCCCTCCAAGTAGTAGCGGCAGAGCAGCTCAGCAACAGAGAAGTCAAGGGGTTGAGGGGTCAGTCGGCCAAGGTTCGTGGGTCCAAGGATCGAAGCGGCAGAGGGGCCGAGGGTTCGATCGGCAGAATGGCGGAGCGACAGAGCAGCTGAAGGGCAGAGCGGCGAGCTGAGGAGCCGAGGGGATATAGAATCTGTTTCCAAATAAAATATGAAATAGGTCTTGAAGTGTGTCCTGGAGGTTGAAAAGCACCTGGGTTCTACCCCAAGCATCACACGCAAAGCAGAGCAAAATAAGGGAGGCCATTCAGGTGACAGCTCTCAGGTCTTTCATTCCACACTGGACTTCATTCTGGATGTAAAGAGGCAGCTAACGTGAATTTTAATTGGTTAGTTAATGCTAGAGTCTTACTGATACACTGGCGAGAAGGACAGGTGGTACAGAATGTCTCACAAATACTGAACCCTAGCTGCCTTCCCCGTCAACCCTTCTCAGAAGGAAGCACGTGGAGCAGCTGTTGCTCTTGGACCCTATGGGCAAGTAGCAATACCAGTACAATTTGGTGGCAGCTGATAATGATGAATGGTGGCTGCTGCAGGAGTCAGGCTGGGCTGGGGCTCCCCTGACTACTAGGAGAAGACTAGGGATTCCAAAAAGATTGAAAATGGACCAATCAGGGCCCAGCTCTAAAGACCAATCAGAGCTCAGAACTAAGGACCAATCAGAGTCCAGATCCAAGGACCAAACAGGAGAGTTGTCAGGCTATATAAGCCAGCCTTCTGCCCTCCAAGTAGAAGTAGCCACGCAGAGGAGCTGCAGAGCAAATTAGGCTCTGTTTCCAAATAAAATATGAAATAGGTCTTAGAGTATGGCCTGTGGGTAGAAAAGCACCTGGGTTCCACCCCAAGCACCACACAAAGAGCGGGGCAAAATACGGGAGGCCATTCAGGCTACAGCTCTCAGGCTTTCACTCCACAATGGACTTCATTCTAGATGTAAAGAGGCAGCTAAAGTGAATTTTAATTGGTTAACTAGTTAATGCTATGAGTATTACTGATACACTGGTGAGAAGGACGGGTCACACGTAATGTGTTTCACGAATACTGAACCTACCTATCCTTCGTCAGAAGGAAGCACCTGGAGCAGCCGTTGCTCCTGGACCCTACGGGCAAATAGCAATACCAGTACAATTTGGTGGCAGCTGATAAAGGATGAAGGGTGGCTGCAGCAGGAGTCAGGCTGGGCCGGGGCTCACCTGTCTAATAGGAAAAGACTAGGGATTCCAAAAAGAGATTGAAAATGGACCAATCAGGGCCCAGCTCTAAGGACCAATCAGAGCCCAGCTCTAAGGACCAATCAGAATCCAGAACTAAGGCCCAAACAGGAGAGTTGTCAGGGTATATAAGCCAGCCTTCTGCCCTCCAAGTAGTAGCGGCAGAGCAGCTGAGCAGCAGAGCCATCAAGGTGCTGAGGGTTCTGTCGGCCAAGGGTTCGTGGGTCCGAGCATCGAAGTGGCAGAGCGGCGGAGGGGCCAAGCGGTGGGATGGCGGAGCGCAGAGCGGCCGAGGGGCAGAGCGGCAGAGCAGCGAGCTGTGGAGCCAAGGGGACATAGAATCCGTTTCCAAATAAAATATGAAATAGGTCTTGGAGTGTGGCCTGGAGGTTGAAAAGCACCTGGGTTCCACCCCAAGCATCACACAAAGAGCGGGGCAAAATAAGGGATGCCATTCAGGCAATAGCTCTTAGGTCTTTCATTCCACACTGGACTTCATTCTGGATGTAAAGAGGCAGCTAACGTGAATTTTAATTGGTTAATTAATGCTATGAGTCTTACTGATACACTGGCGAGAAGGACAGGTGGCACAGAATGTCTCACAAATACTGAACCCTAGCTGCCTTCCCCCGTCAACCCTTCTCAGAAGAAGCACGTGGAGCAGCCATTGCTCCTGGACCCTACGCGCAAATAGCAATACCAGTACAATTTGGGGGAAGCTGATAAAGGATGAAGGGTGGCTTCAGCAGGAGTCAGGCTGGGCTGGGGCTCCCTGACTACTAGGATAAGACTAGGGATTCCAAAAAGAGATTGAAATTAGACCAATCAGGGCCCAGCTCTAAGGACCAATCAGAGCTCAGAACTAAGAACCAATCAGAGTCCAGATCCAAGGACCAAACAGGAGAGTTGTCAAGCTATATAAGCCAGCCTTCTGCCCTCCAAGTAGAAGTAGCCACACAGAGGAGCTGCATAATACTAATACTAATAAGCCTAATACTTAGGCTTATTAGCCACGCAGAGGAGCTGCATAATACTAATACTAATAAGCCTAATACTTAGGCTTATTAGACTACTACTTAGGCTTATTAGGCAGAGCAACTGAGCAACAGAGCAGTCAAGGTGCTGAGGGTTCTGTCGGCCAAGGGTTCGTGGGTCCGAGCATCGAAGTGGCAGAGCGGCGGAGGGGCCAAGCGGTGGAATGGCGGAGCACGGAGCGGCCGAGGGGCAGAGCGGCAGAGCAGCGAGCTGTGGAGCCGAGGGGACATAGAATCCATTTCCAAATAAAATATGAAATAGGTCTTGGAGTGTGGCCTGGAGGTTGAAAAGCACCTGGGTTTCACCCCAAGCATCAGACACAAAGCAGAGCAAAATAAGGGATGCCATTCAGGAGACAGCTCTTAGGTCTTTCATTCCACACTGGACTTCATTCTGGATGTAAAGAGGCAGCTAAAGTGAATTTTAGTTGGTTAATTAATGCTATGAGTCTTACTGATACACTGGCAAGAAGGACGGTTCACACAGAATGTCTTTCACAAATACTGAACCCTAGCTGCCTTCCCCCGTCAACCCTTCTTGAAAGGAAGCATGTGGAGCAGCTGTTGCTCCTGGACTCTACGGGCAAATAGCAATACCAGTACAATTTGGGGGCAGCTGATAAAGGATGAACAGTGGCTGCAGCAGGAGTCAGGCTGGGCTGGGGCTCCCCTGGTACTAGGAGAAGACTAGGGATTCCAAAAAGAGATTGAAAATGGACCAATCAGGGCCCAGTTCTATGGACCAATCAGAGTCCAGAACTAAGGCCCAAACAGAAGAGTTGTCAGGCTATATAAGCCAGTCTTTTGCCCTCCAAGTAGTAGCGGCAGAGCAGCTGGGCAGCAGAGCCATCAAGGGGCTGAGGGGTGAGTTGGCCGAGGGTCCATGGGCCAAGCATTGGAGCGGTGGAGCAGCAGAGCAGCCAAGGGGCCTAGGGGCTGAGCGGCAGACCGGTGGAGTGGTGAATCGGTGGGCTGATGAGCCAAGGGGATGTAGAATCTGATTCCAAGTAAAATATGAAGTAGGTTTGGAGTGTGGCCTGGAGGTAGAAAAGCACCTGGGTTCTACCCCAAGCACCACACACAAAGTGGGGCAAAATACAGGAGGCCATTCAGGCAACAGCTCTCAGGTCTTTCATTCCACACTGGACTTCATTCTGGATATAAAGTGGCAGCTAAAGTGAATTTTAAATGGTTAAATAATGCTATTAGTCTTACTGATACACTGGTGAGAAGGACAGGTCACACAGAATGTCTTTCATGAATACTGAACCCTAGCTACCTTCCCCCATCAACCCTTCTCGGAAGGAAGCACATGGAGCAGCCATTGCTCCTGGACCCTACGGGAAAATAGCAATACGAGTACAATTTGGGGGCAGCTCATTAAGGATGAACGGTGGCTGCAGCAGGAGTCAGGCTGGGTTGGAGTTCCTCTGACTACTAGGACAAGACTAGGGATTCCAAAAAGAGATTGAAGATGGACCAATCAGGGCCCAGCTCTAAAGACCAATCAGAGCCCAGTCCTATGGACCAATCAGAGTGCAGCTCTAAGGGCCAATCAGAGCCCAGCTCTAAGGACCAGTCAGAGTCCAGATCTAAGGCCCAAACAGGAGAGTTGTCAGGCTATATAAGGCAGCCTTCTGCCCTCCAAGTAGTAGTGGCAGTGCAGCTGAGCAGCAGAGCAGTCAAGGGGCTGAAGGGTCAGTCATCCGTGGGTCCGAGCATCCAAGCCATGGTGTGGCGGCAGTGGCCTAGGGGCCGAAGGGCAGAGCGGTGAGCTGTGGAGCCGAGGGGACATAGATCTGTCTCAAAATAAAATATGAAATAGGTCTTGAATGTGGCCTGGAGGTAAAAAAAGCACCTGGGTTCCACCCCAAGCATCACACACAAAGCAGAGCAAAATAAGGGATGCCATTCAGGCAACAGCTCTCAGGTAATTCATTCCACACTGGACTTCATTCTGGATCTAAAGAGGCAGCTAAAGTGAATTTTAGTTGGTTAATTAATGCTATGAGTCTTACTGATACACTGGCGAGGACAGGTGGCACAGAATGTCTTTCATGAATACTGAACCCTAGCTGCCTTCCCCCATCAACCCTTCTCAGAAGGAAGCACGTGGAGCAGCTGTTGCTCCTGGACCCTATGTGCAAATAACAATACCAGTACAATTTGGGGGCAGCTGATAAAGGATGAACAGTGGTGGAGCAGGAGTCAGGCTGGGCCGGGGCTCCCCTGACTACTAGGGCAAGACTAGGGATCCCAAAAAGAGATTGAAAATGGACCAATCAGGGCCCCGTTCTATGGAACAATCAGAGCCCAGCTCTAAGGACCAATCAGAGTCCAGAACTAAGGCCCAAACAGAAGAGTTGTCAGGCTATATAAGGCAGCCTTCTGCCCTCCAAGCAGTAGCAGCAAAGCAACTGAGCAGCAGAGCAGTCAAGGGGCTGAGGGGTGTGTCAGCCGAGGGTCCGTGGAGCTGAGGGTCTGTAGGGCTGAGCAAAGTATTGGCGGAGTGGCCGAGGAGCCCAGGGGCTGAGGCGCCGAGGGACTGAGCAGTGGAACGGCAGAGAGGTGGAAGGGCGGAGCGGCGGAATCGTGTAGCTGAGGGCCCTGGGGAACATAGAATCTATTTTCAAATAAAAAATTAAATAGGTCTCAGAGTATGGCCTGGGGGTAGAAAAGCACCTGGGTTCCACCCCAGTACCACAGACAAAGCGGGGCAATTTACGGGATGCCATTCAGGCAACAGCTCTCAGGGCTTTCATTTCACACTGGACTTCATTCTGGATGTAAAGAGGCAGCTAAAGTGAATTTTAATTGGTTAATTAGTTAATGCTATGAGTCTTACTGATACACTGGCAAGAAGGACGGGTCACACATGTCTTTCACAGATACTGAACTCTAGCTATCTTTCACCTGCCAACCCTTCTCAGAAGGAAGCACCTGCAGCAGCCGTTGCTCCTGTAACCTACGGACAATTAGGAATACCAGTACAATTTGGTGGCAGCTGATAAAAAATGAACGGTTGCTGCAGCAGGAGTCAGGCTGGGCCTGGCTCCCCTGCTTCTAGGACAAGATTAGGGGTTCCAAAAAGAGATTGAAATGGACCAATCAGGCCCCAGTTCTATGGACCAATCAGAGCCCAGCTGTAAGGACCAATCAGAGCTCAGAACTAAGGACCAATCAGAGTCCAGATCCAAGAACCAAACAGGAGAATTGTCAGGCTATATAAGCCAGCCTTCTGCCCCCCAAGTAGAAGCAGCCAGGCAAAGGAGCGGCGGAGCGAATTTAGACTCTGTTTCCAAATAAAATATGAAATAGGTCTAAGAGTATGGGCTGGAGCGAGAAAAGCACCTGGATTTAACCCCAAGTACCACACACAATAGAGTGGCTGAATACGGGATGCCATTCAGGCAACAGCTCTCAGGGCTTTCATTCCAGAGTGGACTTCATTCTGGATGTAAAGAGGCAGCTAAAGTGCATTTTAATTGATTAATAGTTAATGCTATGAGTCTTACTGACACACTGGGAAGAATAATGGGTCACACAGAATGTCTTTCAGGAATACTTGGTTTATTTTATAATGCTCATTACACTCCTATCCTTCTCTAAGTAAGCCACTGGCCAGATAGCATTGGTTACCTGAGGCAACATGGGTCTCTGCGGGTAATCGAGGTTCAAGATCGCTGTCACAGCCATCATGGATGGTCGAGGTGCAGAGGCTCCATGTCCAGGGAGTCAGACGATGATGAGCACAACTGTCATTTAGAATAATTGTCCAGCAGCTGCCAGAGGAATGTTTCCTTCTGGCCAGGCTAAGTTTCAGCCACTTAGACAATTGGGTCAGCACCACTGATCTGGCCATTTGCTAGGTCTTCTGTATCCTAAATTGATGTCACTACTTATGTAGGCTCATTGCTTTGACCGTCATCTTGTTTTCTCAGCTGTTTCATCTTATGGACATATGTCTAGGATGTGTGTCCGTTATACTCATAACAGTTAATTTTGTTTTGGGGACTGGGTATGAACCCCAGGGGCATACTACTTATTCGCCACACCCCCAGCCCAATTCTTTATTCTTTATTTAGAAACAGGGTCTCACTGAGTTGCAAAGGGCTTCACTATGTAGCTTAGGGTGTCTGCAAACACCAATCCTCCTGTTTCAGCCTCTGAAATACTAGGATAACAAGTGTGTGCCACATGCCCAGCTGTGCTTTATATTTGCTTAACATGATCGTCAGGCTTATGTCTTCCCATGTAGAGGCAATTAAATTATAAATAATCCGCCAGACAGAGCCACAGGGATGGCCCAGGAGAAGTCTCCCAGCTCTCCAGAATCTGAGTCCTGACTGCCTGTCTACTGAACCCTAGCTATCCTTCCCCCTCATCGACCCTTCTCAGAAGGAAGCAGCTGGAGCAGCCATTGTCTCTGTTCCCTATGGGCAATTAGGAATACCAGTACAATCTGGGAGTTGCTGATAAAGGTTGAAGGGTGGCCGGAGAAGGAGTCAGTCTGGGGTCGCAACTCCCCTGACCTCTAGGACAAGACTAGGGATTCCAAAAAGAGATTGAAAATGGACCAATCCAGGCCAGCTCTATGGACCAGTCAGAGCCCAGCTCTAAGGACCAATCAGAGCCCAGAACTAAAGACCAATCAGAGTCTAGATCTAAGGACCAATCAGGAGAGTTGTCAGGCTATATAAGCCACCTTCTGTCCTCCAAGTAGAAGCGGTAGAGCTACCTGGCGGTGGCGGCTGCTCCTGATGTAGTGTTTTAACTTCCTACTGGCAGGAGAGCAAAGGCAGTAGTGGCTGAAGATACTGACACATGCAGAGTGGTTGTGCTGAAAAGCGGAGCTTGGGACAGATTCTACGGTGCCGCCTCTGAGTAGTAGTTGGCCAGGCCCACCAGGAGCACCTGTCCACAGCAAACCTCTCAGACCTTCTCAGGCTCTTCCACCTGCACGGGATCTCTGGTGGAGCAGAGATCATGGTTCACCACCAGGCTTGGCTTCTGCTTGTCCTTTTGAATTGTCCATCTTTCCCCACACAAGTCTCATTTCCCCCAGATTCCCATGAGCCCAACACGTGCAGAGCCATGGTACTGGACAGCTAGAGCTAGCAATTGGTTTGACAGAGCTTCCTCTGCAGTAGTGGCAGGCCAGGCCCTCCATAAGCTCCAAGCACAGAGACCTTTTCAGACTCTTCCATGTGCACAGGATCTCTGTGCTACTGGGAATCATGGTGCGCCACCAGGTTTGGCTTCTGCACGTCCTTTTGAATTGTTTATCTTTCTCCACTCAAGGCTTGCTTTCTCCCCTCTCTGTGCACACCCATTTCCCCAGTCCAATGAGGCCAGAGAAAATTGGTATTAACAGGCTACCTAGTCTGGGAGGCTCTCCGGAGTCAGCAGTGGTATGAAAACAGTACATTTGTCAAAAAGCACTGCTTTTCCCCACCCTGAAACTGAGGTGAATCCCTTCCTTGGTAGCTCTGGAGGTCCTCCATTTCTGCCCACGGTGGCTCTCAGGGGAGCAGAGCAGGTGGTCCTGGCCCTGGGCACCCTAATTTGATAAAAGAGGAGGCTGGTCTGCAGACCCAAGGGCCATGACACGTGGCCACTGGCAGAGCTCGCTAAGGGAGGGGCTGCTCCAAGCTACATGGGCAGCGAAGCCATGGGCATTGATGAGATGCAGAATAGAGTGCCAGTTGGTGGAGTGGGCAGAGAACCTTCTCAAAGGGCAAAGTATGGGATGCCATCCAGGCAAACGGCTCTCTGGGCCTCTCTTTAATGCTGAACTGGACTTCATTCTGGATGTAGGCAGCTAAGGTGCATTTTAATTAATTTTGTTGGTGGTAGTGGTTATGGTTCTCAGTGGCATTTCACCTCTAAGCAACACACCCTATCCTAAATTATTTATTTATTTATGTATTTTTTTGCATTATTACCCATTAATGATTTTATTATCATTAAGGTAAACTGGGCCTGGTGGCATACACTTTTAATCCTAGCATTTGGGAGGCTGAGACCAGAGGATCACGGTTTGCAGACAGCCTCAGCTCCTTAGTGAGGCCCTCTGCAACTTAGTGAGATCCTGTTTCAAGCTAAAGAGTAAAAAGTAGGGTAGGAGGTGTAGCTCAGAGATTAAATGCCCCTGGGTTCCATCCCCAGACCCACAGGAAAAAAAAGATGCATTAAAACCAGAATAAGCCAGGCATGGTGGCACATGCCTGTAACCCAGTACTTGGGGGGCTGAGACAGGAGGATAGGTTCACAGCCAGCCTCAGCAACGTGTGAGCCCCTCTGCAACTTATTGAGACCCTGTTTCAAAATAAAATATAAAATAGGGCTGGGGTTTAGCTTTGAGGTAGAATGCTTGGGTTTAATCACCAGTACCACACAAACAAACAAGCAAACAGTAAATAGGAGACTCAAAAGTGAGGAAATAGTCTTATTCATTCTCTAAGATCTTTAAGATAAAAAGTGCTGGGTGTGGCTTGCACACACATAATCCCATTACTCCAGGGGCTGAGACTTGAGTAGAGCAGGTTCTAGGCAATCAGCAAGACCCTGTTCCAAAAGGAGGGAATGCAAAGGAGCTTCTATTTCAGGGTGAGAGGCAGTGACTTTGTTCTCCACTAAGTTAGCTCTCTTTAGGCCTCTAGGCCTGGGGGTGGGAGGTGGGGTAGAGTATCAGCCAAAGCAATCTGGCTTCCTCTTCTTGTTTTCAGGACCTGTGAATCCTTATTCTCATACACAGTTTAAAGTCTATTTTACTAAGAATTAAATTTTAAAAATCAAGGTGGATTAAAAAATTTTTTGGTGGTACTGGGGATTGAACCCAGGGGCATCTACCTCCATGCTACACCCCCAGCCCTAATTTTTATTCTTTATTTGGAAACAGGGTCGCACTGAGTTGCAAAGGACCTCACAAAGCAGCCGAGGCTGTCTGCAACCTGCAGTCCTCCTGTCTCAGCCTCCCAAATGCTGGGGTTACAAGCCTCCACCACCATTCCCGGCTTCTGTTATTTTGAAACAGTTTCACTAAATTGCAGATGGCCTCACCAAATTGCTGAGGCTAGAACCTGTGACCCTCCTGTCTCAGCCTCCCAAGTACTGGGACTGTAAGAGAGTACCACTTCACTTGGTAAACCAGAATATCTGAAGGACCTAGCTTTATTATTACTATTACACCTAATTACCTAGGAAGCCCAAGCAAATTTCTGTGCTCATGCTTGGTAGGAAATCTTTACGTTAAGTTGTATCCAAGATGGTTGTGAGCACATCTGGAAAATGGGAAGACTGCAGTCAACTTGTTTTCTGCTCCTGCTTTATGAGAATGACTGGCTCGCTATGTCCTGCCGATAATACCACACGGCAGCAGAATGGCCGCAGTTCTGGTGAACCTGGTAAAAGAAAACAACTTCACTTCTGTGAACTATTCTGTGGTGTTTGGATTTCCCTGTTGCTGTGGACGAGGCTTTGGAATTGATGAGGACAGAATGCTGAGACTCACCTCCCAGCAAAGGGTGCCCTGGTATCGATCCTGGCCAGCTGTCCGGCTCCTCGGTTCCCTCCAGGTGACCTCTTTCCTTGCTAGACACCGTCCTGTGGGCTGCAGTAACACCTGGAGTGAGACAGCACAAGTGGTCGCTTAGGTATACATTTAATGTCATCGTAGGTGCAGAAAGTCTTCTTGAAACTCTTGAGAAGCTTAAGTAATGCTTTTGACTTGGTTTCTTTTAAATGCAAGACACCTGCAGTGTGCTGAGTATTCTGTATTGTTGTATTTCTTCTGCCCCAAAGGTCAAGCAGAATGTAATTGGTAAGCAGAAGTCTAGTTGGTCACTGAGCTGGTCAGGATGATGGAGCTTAAAAGATAATAACATGTCACCATTACGAAGCAGGCCCACTTCCTGGTGTTAGAAGCCTGGGGGAAGCACTGGGCTGAGGCCCCACCTCTGAGGGTGGAGGCTAGCTTGAGCAGCCCCTTCCCTGCCTTCTACTCACGCCCCCAGCAGCCTGAAGCATTTAAGCCCCGTGGAGCACGCCCTCTTCCTTTTTGCAGGGAGCAGGGAGCTGGGCTCCTGCAGGAGGGCTCTGCAGGCCCTGCATCTGCTACCTCACCAGACACCTTCCCGTTTCCTCCTGTGCCTTTGGGGACCTGACCTCAGCTGTGGAGACCTGCCCCTGCTGAGTTTCCTTGGGTCTGAAAGCCGGTGCTCCTGCAGCCCTGCCCTAGGGCAGGACATGGCTTTCTTCCCTCCAGGCATGAGGGAGAGGCTTCTTGGTGCTGCAGCGTCCAGGTTCCTCTGGCCCTATTGCTCTTTGGAAAGTGTATTCCTTGAGACATACAGCACACCACGGTGGATTTCAGGTAAGTTTGGGTGCGAACTTGTTGGATCGATGTGGGTCTCAGAGTGTTAGCAGACCCCGCTGTGGCCCTGAGGTCTGCTCTAGGGCACTGGGCCTGTTGTACACCAGTCCGTAGATTGGACAAGGAATTTTTTCATAGTGGCCTTCAGTGCCAGATACCTTGTCTCTTACAGCTGGCCCTGGAGGCAAAGTACCTAGAATCCTACTACTTGGAGCAAGAGACTGGAGGGTCTCATTTTAGAAGACAGCCTCAGCAAGTAGTGGGACTCTCAGGACCCTGTGAGATCCTGTTTATGAATTAAAAATATAATAGAAGCTGGGCATGGTGGCACACGTGTGTAATCCCAGCATTCGGGAGGCTGAGACGGAAGGATCGCGGTTTGCTGACAGCCTCAGCTACTTAGTGAGACCCTTTGCCAGCTCAGTGAGACCCAGTTTCAAAATAAAGAATAAAATACAGGGCAGGGGCTGTAGCTCAGAGGTCAAATGCCCCTGGGTTCCATCCCCCGACCTGCAAAGAAAAAAAAATAGTGTTGGGGGTGTAGCTCAGAGGTAGAATGCCTCTGGGTTCAATCTCCAGTACCAAAAACAAGAAAAAAAAAAAGATACTATTTCTGGTGAATATATTCTTGTTTAGAGGTATGAAGGAGCCTCCTTTTTCTTATTTATTTATCTATTTACTTACTAGTGTTTTTGTGTTACTGGAGATTGGAGTCAGGGGCATTCTACCTTCGAGCTACACCTGAAATCAATTTTAGTTTTTGTTTTGAAATAGAGTCTTGCTAAGTAGCTTAGATTCTCACTACTTTTTGAGGCTGCCCTGGAACCTGTGATCCTCCTGCCAGCTCCCCCCTCCCCCCAGCACTGGGATTACAAGTGTGCACCACCACAAGGCTCTCCTCCAGCCCTTTACATTTTTTATTTTGAAATGGTGTTTAAGCCTTGCATGGTGGCACATGGCTGTGATCTCAGTTGGGAGGTTGAGACAGGAAGGCCATAGGTTTGCAGTCCTCCTCAGCTACTTAGTGAAGTATTCTGCAAATTTGCACTTTGTTTAAAAAAAATAAGCCAGGTTTGGTGGCTTATGCTTGTAATCCCAGTATTTGGGAGGCCGAGACAGGAGGATCTTTGGTTTGCGGCATGGCTAGCCTCAGCTAAACAAACAAGAAAAACCAGGGCTGGGGTGTAGTTTAGAGGTCCAATACCAGCTGGCTTCCATCCCCAGTTCTCCCCCCCCCAAAAAAAAAAAAAAAAGGAAAACCGTCCCGGAGGCTGTGTCCTTGGGATGAGCCTTGGGAAGGAAGGGTTTTTCTGTAGTCACTGCTCTGAAGATTCCTGTGACCTCTAACCTATTCAGTACACTCAGGGATGTTGTGGAGTTGTGGGAGCTTGATAAAAACAGCAACACCTGAACATGAAGTCCCTCCGGTTTGAACTGGTTTCTGTGGGAACCACTTTTAGATGCGAACTGAAATGACCACTTAACAAAACAGCTTGCTGGGCTGTGGCTGTAGGCTGGCAGTCAAGTGAACTCTTTGCTCAACTGAGGGCTGTGTGCTGTGGGGGTGGGGAGAAAGCATCTTAAATGCTTAAACCTTGGCCTTGCAGGCAGTCCACTCCCCTGTGATGCCTGCAGAGGGCTCCTGCCCTTGGGCCCTGCCTTCCAGGCCCTGCCTGCCTTTGCTGCCCGAAGGCTGGAGCACGGGGATCAGAGCAGGGAGCATGAAGGAGTCGCTGGTGGGATTCTTACCTGTATTTTTTAAAAAGTTCATGCTCAAATTTATAATCTGTACTTACTCACTACTGAGGACAAAAAACTGCAAAGGATCATAGTCAGTTACTGGCTACAAATGATAATAAAGAAATGTAGTGGATAGTTGGAAGCTTGAGATAGGAGGACCACAGGTTCGAGACCAGCCTCAGCAGGACTGAGTCTGTCAGCAACTTAGCAAAGCCTTTTTTTTTGGCAGTACTGGGGATGAAACCAGGGATATTTGACCTCTAAGCTACACCTTCAGCCCTATTTTAAACTATTTATTTTATTTTATTATATTTTTGCAGTGCTGGGCATGGAACCCAGGGGCATTCTACCTCTGAGCTACACCCCCTGCCCTATTTTTTAATTTTGAAACAGTGTCTCACTGAGTTGCAAAGGTCCTCACTAAGTAGTAGCTTAGGCTGTCCTTGAACAGTGATCCTCCTGTCTCAGCCTCCTAAATGCTAGGATTTCAAGCTTGAGCCACCACACCCGGTTTACTCTTTTATTTTGAAACAGTGTCTCACTGTGTTGCAAAGGGCCTCACTAAGTAGATGAGGCTGGCCTTGGACCAGATCCTCCTGTCTCAGCCTCCCAAAAGCTGGGATTACAAGCATGTGTCACCATGCCTGGCTCTTTTATTTTTGAAACAGGGCCTTGCTGGGTTACTGCACTGGCCTTGAACCTGTAATCCTCCAGTGTCTTCCTCTGAGTCTTGGGATTGTAGCCTGAAGGACACAAGTTACTCAGAAAATCCCAGTGTCTGCAGGGGATTTCTTTCCCACATCCTTAAACAGGTGTGGTTTAATAATAATATTGTGGTGTTATTTCTATTCCCATTTCTCTCTCCAGGGAAGGTCTGAGGACCACATTGACACCCCCCCCCCCCCAAATTGTTCAGGAGAAGCTGGGTATGGTGGCTCCTGCCAGTAATCCCAATACTTGGGAGGCTTAGATAGAGGGTCACAGGTTTGAAACAGCATCAGCAATTTAGGAAGGCTCTTAGCAACCTAGACAGATCCTGCTTCAAAATAAAGACTGTAAAATAAGATTGGGCATGTAGCTCAGAAGTAGAATGCCCGAGTTTAGTCTTGGACACCACAAAAGGAAGAAAGAGTGTGAAGGCATGACGCAGGGAACGGGCAGTGGCCAAGTGGAAAGCAAGAGGCACTTTATTCTGCACTGAGGTCCAGAGGCGGCCAGGGCAGCGCGCCTGGGGGCAGCAGGTTGGAACTTTTTATGGGGCTGTGTTTTGGGGGTGGGGGAGAGTGGGGAGTTGGGGGCTTTCCAGGCAGGTGGGTGGTTATTTCTTAAGCAGTGGTTTGTGTTGAAGTGCTTGGAACTGTGTGCCACCTGTATCAGGAACCGGGTAACACGCGTTTGTGGTTGCACACATCGGTGTTGGCCAGGGTAGGAAACTGGTGTTTACCTGCAGCTACATGCGTCAGCCAGTTGGACTGCCAGGGGCTGGGGCAGCCACTGTCCCTGCTGACCTAACTGAGAGAGACAGAAACGGGAGTTCAGCTCCGAGTTAGAATGCCCTGGGTTCTGCCTCTAGTGTGTACACACACACACACACACACACACACACACACACACACAGCATGTAGGGGGCCCTGCTTATACTGCTGGGCCTAGTGACAAAAGCCCTTCTTCACTGATGCCTGTGTGGTGTGAGCACTCGCTGTCGTGATGGGCGGTCTCACCTGGCCCAGCATCACATCCCTATAGATGTGCGTTGAGCAATCAATCCATCATCTGCAAACATAGCCCAGAGTCCATCTCAGCAAGGGCGGTCACAGTGTGTGGGCGGGCCCAGCCCAGGCTGCGGAGGCTTGGCAGCTGGACTCCTAGGGAGTTGGCGACATGCACAGGAACCAGTCCTGAGGGGCACAGCGTTGTCCACCGCCCAGGAACTAAGAGAAAGTGGCTGCGGGTGGCCGCAGGTTGGATTCTTTCTTTGTGTGCCCTAATGAGCTCCTGGGATTCCAGGTTTTTGGTTTTTATAGCACTGGGGATTAGAACCCAGGGCCTCCCATGTGCCCAGTAAGTGTTCAATCACTGAGCTGCACCCCTAGCCCCCTTTACAAAGTTTGTTTTGAGGCCAAGTCTTAGTGAGTGGCCCAAGCCGTCCTCAGGCTTGCTCTCCCCTGCCTTATCCTCTGTAGCAGGCCTGCACCGCCATGCCCAGCCAGATTGGTTTCTAATTAGCAAGAGAGAACTCAGACTGCAATATCGGCCCCACTTTCCTCAGAGCCAAGACTGGGGGACTGTGCTCTCTGGGCCCAGTACTCAGGCCTTGACCACACTGGCCTTGGCCTCTACTCCACTCCCAGCCCTCCAGGAAGTCAAGCTAACTAAGAGTTCTACACTGCAGATGTGCAATGTGTTAAGATTTGGTGTATAGAACATTGCGTTGTGTGTGTTATTCTTTTTTTCTGTGGTGCTATGGATGGAACCCGGGGCATTCTACCTCCCAGCTACACTCCCAAACCTATTTTTGTTTTTACATTAATTTGAAGCAGGATCTCACTGAGTTGCTGAGGGGATCTCTGCCATCCTCCTGTCTCAGCCTCTAAATGCTAGGATTACAAGCTTGCCCCACCACATCTTTGAATTATTCTTGTAATGCTTGTTCTTTATAAAAATAGCACAAGCAAATCTTAAGTTCTTTGTGGAACACTGAAACATGAGTGAACCCTAAATTGCAGATGGGGACCATCACTCTGGTTCAGTGGTAAAATCCCCTCCCCTCTGCGCAGCGCCTTACCAGGACTCACACCCAGTGGGCAAGTGAATTAGAAACACCCCCATGCCGTGCACACTGCTGTGAGCCCACCCTCCCTGCCCCAGCTCCCTACCCCTCCTTAGGCAAGAGGCTGCAGTGTCAGGATCCCCCTTCCTCCACACACACACACCCACACCCTCGGGCCCCATGTCTGGGCCACAGACCCCAACGGGGCTTGAACTCACACCTGTGCCTCCTGTGTGTTCTTGTCATGAGGGGAAGTTGGCTTAGTTGTTATTAAAATTAAAGGGGACATGTTTTCTTAAAGTTTGTTGGAAATTATTTGGATCATGACCCAGCATAACAGAATAGATCGACATGATTTATTAGAAGATAGGCTTTCCATCTCCTCATCCTGCATTTTAATCCTTTTTTATAGTTCTTTTTGGGTTACTGGGGATGGAACCCAGGGGCAGTCTACCTCCAAGGTACATCCCCACCCCTATTTTCATAGTTGTTGTTGTTGTTGTTGTTATTATTATTATTATTATTATTATTATTATTATTATTATTTTGGTGGTACTGGGGGCGGAACCCAGAGGCTTTCTACCTCCGGGCTATACTCCCAGACCTTTTTTATATTTTATTTGGAAACAGGGTCTCACTAAGTTCCTGATCCTCCTGTCTCAGCCTCTCAACCATGGAGATTACAAGCGTGCGCCACCACGCCCGGCATAGTAGTTTTTATTATTTATTTATTCATGGTGCTGGGGATGTAACCCTGGGGTAGTCTACTTCCAAGCTACAACCTCAGCCCTTTTTTTATTCTTTATTTTGAAACGGTTTCACTGAGTTGCAATGGGCCTCTCTAAATAGCTGAGACTGGCCTTGAACCACAATCCTTCTGTCTCAGCCTCCCAAATGCTGGGATTACAAGCATGCACCACTACTCCCAGCTTATTCTTTTTTTCTTTCATTCTTTATTTTTCTGTGGTACTGGGAGTGGAGCCCAGGGGCTTTTCTACCTCTGGCGTATACTCCCAGACCTATTTTATACTTTATTTGAAAACAGGGTCTCATTAAGCTTCTAAGAGCCTCAGTAGCTGAGGCTACCTTCGAATCTGTGTGATCCTCCTGTTTCAGCCTCCCAAGTGTGGGGAGTAGAAGCATGAGCTACCACGCCCAGCAATTCTTTATTTTTAAACAGGATCTCACTGAGTTGCAAAGGGCCTCATTAAGTAATAGCTGATGCTGGCCACAAACTGTGATCCTCCTGTTTGAGCCTCCAAAATGTTGGGATTACAAGCCTGTGCTACCACACCTGGCTCATAGAGTTGCGCCCCCCCCCCCCATGGAATGGGGGTATTTGACCTCCATGCCACACCCTAGCCCTATTTTTTATTCTTTATTTTGAAGTAGGGTTTCACTGAGTTGTGAAGGGCCTCACTAGTGCAAGAGGGCACTGGCAACTCTGTGTGCTCGAGAGAGAAGCCTTGTGGAAGGCCAGTGCCCAGAGGCAGAAATGCTGCTTCCCACCCCAAGGTTTGTGAAGGTCTTTATATGGAATGCTTCCACATCTGTTTTCACATATTCCTGATGTGTCCTGTTTATGGCACTTAGCTCAGGGACTTGGGCCTCAGCACAGATGTCTGTTTTGCACTTGGTTTCTTTTAAGGGATGTAATGGTTTGGAAGCCCCAATGAATAATGCAAATCCCTGTGGCTTCTGGGACCCTGAGAAGCATCAGAAACTTGAGTTGTGATAATTTAGGTTTTTTTCATTAATTTTTTTTGTTGTTGGTACTGGGGATGGAACCCAGGCTCAATCTACCTCTGAGCTACACCCCTAGCCTGATTTTTTTATTCTTTATTTTGAAGCAGGGTCTCATTTAAGTTGCAGAGGGCCTCACTAAGTAGCTGAGGCCGGCCGCAAACCTGCCATCCTCCTATTTCAGACTCCCAAATGGAGGGATTACAAGTGTGTGTCACCATGCCTGGGCATTTAGGGCTTTGAAAAATTTACTTTAGCCGGGCATGGTCATGCATGCTTGTTATCCCCATGCTTGGGAGGCTGAGACAGGAGGATCGCCCAGGTTCCAAGCCAGCCTCCCTGGCTTAAGAGGCCCTGTTTCCAAATAAAAAATATAAAATAGGTCTGGAAGTGTAGCATGGGCCCAGAGCTCTGTTTGGGGGTCAAATGTATAGTTTTACAAATTGCAAATCATTTTTACATCATTGATGACGTTTTGTAAATTTCCCGCTTTACATTCTCCACTTTACTACGGACATTTTTTAAGATAACGGGGTAGGGGCAGAGGGTCTCTTATCTAGATTTACAGCCCTGGTAGGGGCGGGAGCTCTTAGCCAGGGCGGATACTCTATACTTTTAGCTTTTCTAGGAATTTGCCCGTTAATATTGGCCACTTGAGCTTACAACTTATGGAACTTCTATACAATTAAAAACATTTTCTAATCACCTATTACTTTTATTATTAGCTATTACAAACTTCTATTAAATTTATAACTATAGGCTTATAATTACCACCCAATACTATTGAACTATTGGCGCACAATACTACTGATCACAATACTATTGATTCTTATTATCTCATACAATAATAACAATGTTATTACATAATATTATTGTCACAATTACTAATCTTATTTTTAGTCACAGCAAACTTATAAAATTTAAACTGACTCCTAAAGCATCTAACTTCAAATAAGGCATAGGCGGGGGTTTCTTATCTAAGACACACAGGCAGGCTAGGCCTGGGCAGCTGCTCTCTGTCTGTCAATTTTGAAACAAAACTTACAAGCACAAATCCATATAGGACATTAAAAACTTATACTTAACTAGTTATTAACTAAATTAATTGTCTATCATTGATTATCAACTTTTATTAAAATAGCACACAACACTGCACTCATGAATTTAAAGACACACTAACATTAAGACATTGTCATATCTCCTTTTTCCTAGGTTGAAGACTATTAAGTTTAACTTGTTAAATAGTTTTATTTATTTTTATAAATTTTGAGTTTATTTATTTTTTGTGGTACTGGGGGTGGAACCCAGGGGTTTTCCTACCTCCAGGCTACACTCCCAGAGCTATTTTATACTTTAGTTGGAAACAGGGTCTCACTAAGTGTACCAGTATTGGGAATGGCCTAGGAAAATTTGAGAAAGCTGATTATTACATTTCAAAAATAATTGTGTCAAAATGGCAGCAGACCTGGAGAGAGAGAGAGGCTTGGCTTTGGTCAGGAAGTAAACAGCCACTGAAACTTAGACTGACTTAGCTAAATGTACTTAGCAAGTCAATAGGAGAGAAGTAGGCCTTTCTCTATCTAAAGACAGATCTACATGATTAGATAAGCAAGCTAGGACAGGGGAGGGATCAACCTTCCTGAAAGCAGACACCTTGCCACACCTTGCTGGGGGAGCTACCTTACAGGGGTGTTCACTAGGTCAGAATTATGCAAACAGGATGGAGGTCATGGGTATAAAAAGTGAATGGGTATGAAAATGGGGGTTGAATTGGCCCGGGCCACCCTCCCCCTCATGCCATTTTGGCATGGGGCTGTAACTGTCTCCTGGATTTCTATCTTTTTCTTCTTTTTCTGTTTTTCTATCTTTTTCTCTTTTTCTGTTTTTTTTTTTTTTTTTTTTTTTTTTGTTTCTTTGGGGAGTTTTAAGGAAGTTATTCCCAGGGGTCTAACAAAGATCCCTGGGGACAGTTTCCCAAACCGTAACATAAGTTGCTGAGAGCCTCATTAAGTAAGTAGCTGAGGCTGGATTCGAACCTGTGCGATCCTCTTGTCTCAGCCTCCGAAGCGCTGAGATGACAAGTGTGCGCCACCATGCCCGGCTATTTTTATAAATTTTGAAATGGGATTTTGCTACAACTGCGGAAGGCCTTGCAAAGTTGCTGATGCTGGCCTTTATTCTGTTATCCTCCTGTCTTTTTTTTTTTGGTGGTACTGGGGGTGGAACCCAGAGGCTTTCTACCTCCAGTCTATACTCCCAGACCTTTTTTTAAATATTTTATTTGGAAACAGGGTCTCACTAAATTGTTGAAAGCTTCACTAGGTAGCTGAGGCTGGCTTCGAACCAGTGCGATCCTCCTGTCTCATCCTCCCAAGTGCGGGGGTTACAAGCGTGTACCACCACGCCTGGCTCTATCCTCCTGTCTTACTCAGCATCTCCAGAGCTGGCATGACAGGCATGTACCTCTAGCCCTAAAGACTTTTTTGTGTATGTGTGGGTCTGGGGATGGAACCCAGAGGCATTCAACCTCTGAGCTACACCCCCAGCCCTATTTTTTAGTCTTTATTTTGAAACAGGGTCTGAGATTATAAGCATGCGCCACCACGCCCGGCTCCCTAAAGACTTTTATTTTGATGCAGTTTGTCCTCATGAAGATGTATCTCATATTTTATCCCTAGATTATTTTCCCCTATTATTTGAGAAAATGGGTGTATGATGAACAACAATTTAAAGTAAGAGTTGAAGCCAGGCATGGTGGCGCACGCTTGTGATCCCAGCATTTTGGAGGCTGAGACGGGAGGATCACAGTTTGCAGCCAACCTCAGGTACTTATGAGGCCTTTTGCAACTCAGTGAGACCCTATTTCAAAATAAAGAATAAAAAAGAGGGCAAGGGGTGTAGCTCAGAGGTTGAATGCCCCTGGGTTCCATCCTCAGACCCGCCAAAAAATAAAATTTAGAAATATATTTTTAATGTCCTGTAAGTTCCTGAGTACGTATCTGTTATTAAGAGTTCAAATCCCAACTCAGCTCTTTTTCCATTTATCAAACCCATTTCAGAGTTTTGGAAAATAGTGCATTGGTTGGTATGTTTTGCATGGAATTATTATAAATGAAGTAGAATTTCCCTTACTCTGTCTTCATAAATTCAAAGCCGAATGTCTGCCGGACACATTGATTTGATGCTTTCCTTGTAGTTAATCTTTTCTTTATCTCTTTCTCAGTATCACTCATGCATAGTAATAGAAATCTTTTCTTATTCTCCTTTATACAACTTTCTTAAATTTTATTGCAGTTAGCAATACATTTGTATCTAGAGATTCCAGTGTAAACTGTTTTCAACATTATGAACTGCTTTAATCCTATTTTATATCTGAAAGGTATGCTCAGCACTATCTTAGAGTATCTCATGAAGTTCCAATTCTCTAAGGTTATCTTTCTGAGACTACATGGGAATTTTAAACACCTAGAGTTCAAAGCGAAGTATTACATTCACACAGAGTCCAAATGATCCAGCCTGAGACTGACTTACGGGGCTGTGAACAGTAAGGGTCTCCCAGCATTTGTATGTATAGTCACAGCAGTTATGGCCCTAGTGAAGCAAGTCTGTCTCCCCAGCACCCAGGCCCTGCAGACTGTTCTTCCTGAACATCAAGGGCATAGCATCCCTCAGCACACAAGCGACCCTAACACGTGAGCAGACACCCGCGAGGCTTGTAGGTATCACAGCAGCAGGACACAGTTTGAGGAGAATTCAGCCACAACTCAGAACTCTGCCCCCGAGGCACAGTACACTGAGTCTTGGAGTCCTCCCGATACAGGAGTTCAGAGTCTCCAGCTGCTACCTCCCCTGACCTGAATGCCAAGGCCCAACGTCTTTCTAGGCCACTGTGTGATTTTTCCTAAACCATGACCAAGAAATCTGGAGATAAAATAATTGTGACCCATCTTGTGAACGTTTAGATTTAAAAACAAAAGTAAATGAAAAAACAGTAAGTAAAACATTCCATGTGGCTGATCTAGTTAATTTTCATGCTGAGTTTATCCTAAAATGACTAATTCATCAAAACACTCTTAAATTCCTTATAAACTCTCTCAGTATCTATTGCATTTTAAGAAATCTTTTTTGGAGCCAGGTGTGGTGGTGTGCACTTGTAATCCCAGTACTTGGGAGGCTGAGACAGGAGGATCCTTGATTTGCAGCTAGCCTTAGCTACTTAGTGAGGCCCTCCCTCCACAACTTATGGAGATCCTGTTTAAAAAGAAAGAATAAAAAACTAGGGCTGGGGGTGTAGCTCTGAGGTAGAATGCCCCTGGGTTGGGTTCCATCCTCAGAGGTGGGGAAACAAAAATAAGATTGGGCTGTGAATGGAGAATGGAGTTCAGAGGTAGAATGTCCCTGGATTCTACCCTGAATACTAAATTTTAAAAAAAAGGGAAATTGGACCTTTATTCCTGTGTCCTCCGGAAGTCCATCTGCAAGCTTTGCCGGCCCAGTGAAGCACACGTTTTCTCTGCCTCACTCGTTGTTTGGACCGTTTTTATAAAAAGCTCTTACTGCTTTTGTAGTTTGAAGTAATGCAGAGCCTCTTCTGTGTCACGTGGAAAAATCAGGCTGTGCTCTTAGAGGAATTTGCATAGGTATTATAGAAATTATATGTCATAAGAAGCTAGTTTTCATTCCTAGATGTTTATTTTTTATTTATTTTTTTGGTGGTACTGGGGGTGAAACCCAGAGGTTTTCTACCTCCGGGCTATACTCCCAGACCTATTTTATATTTTATTTGGAAACAGGGTCTCACTAAATTGCTGAGAGCCTCAGTAAGTAGCTGAGGCTGGCTTTGAACCTGTGTGATCCTCCTGTCTCAGCCTCCCAGGTGCAGGGATTACAAGTGTGCGCCACCACCCCCGGCCATTCCTAGATGTTTAGGTTGAGCCAACCTGTAAACAAAAAATAAGATGAAGGACAGAAAACCCAAATTAAATAATACAAATTTATTAAAGACACTAGGAACATAGCACTGAATAATCAGGTTACTCTAGTGGACTCATGCCCAAATGTGCCCACTCCCATTCTTGAGAAGGTCGGTTACCTGTGTAGTTAGAGCTGTCCCACCTAGACTTGCCACAGCACACTGGCCATCTCTGCATTATGCACGGCCTTTGCTGCTGCTTTGCTCAGAATTCACCTTGGACAGGACCCCACTGTCACAACTAGAGTGCTGAGAAATGCCTGGAGCCTCTGTGCGAGAGCAGCCATGAATGCCTCCCCTACACAGCAAGGTGACGAGTGAGGGTCCTCCTGGGAGAAGAGGCATGCCCAGGCCTTACACCACAGCTGGGCTGAACCCTGCCTGGAGATGCCACGCCAACGTGGATGGGGCTCCAGCAGGGCTGAGAAGCCCTAGGCCAGAAGATGCGACAGATCCATGGCAGGAGGGCAAATGTTTCTTGCCTGAGCAGCATCCGAGGCCTTGGTTACAGGAGAGTGGAGACTCCACTACACATCCATCCCCTCGTTTCTACTGCAGAACAGAGTGAGGGAGAGGACACAGCGCAGTGTGGGCACTCAGGAAAACTGAGTGGGGCGGGTGTGGAGGGAGTGACATAGAGCGGCCCTCAGGGAGAGCTCAGGGAGGAAGAGAGGAAGGAGCCATGGTAGGAATCTGGTAAAGAAGACCCCAGTCAGAACAAAAGCAGCACAGAGGCCCCGTGGTAGGAACATCTTAGGAGTGTTTTATGCAGAACATGGCTGATCTCAGGAGGTTAGTGGCCAGACGAGAATGGTGTTTAGGGCAAAGGAAGATGCCATTAGCAACAAGGGTTGGGAGATTCTCTGCTTTCAAAGCAGCTCCAGGTCACCTGAGTGCCTGCCAGTCATGTCTTTACAAGTGTACATTAGGAGACCTCATCCAGATATCTCAGCAATAGAAATTCATTGCTCTAACTTCCAGAACAAATGCACAACAAGAAATGAAGCGTGACTTAGTTTCTTCCAGAGTGCCTGTCACTCCATTTCTGGGTGTCTCCTGTCCTGAAGGCACATGGTGTGGAGGTTGGTTTTCCTGTAGCAAATGAGGACTCGTCAGGTGTGTGGCATGTGCCACATACTAGTGATCCCAGTAATTGGGAGGCTGAGACAGGATCAATGGTTTGAGGACAGCCTCACCAGGTAGGGAAACTCTTCAACCTAGTGAGACCCTGTTTTAAAATTCAAGAAAAAAAAAATTGGCTGACGATGCTGCTCAGAGTTCGAATGCTCCAGGATTCAATCCTCAGTACCACAGAAAAGGGGAACTCTGAGTGAACCCCACGCATTGCAGAAGGATCATGGAGTAACAGTGGCCACTGTCTTGGCCAGTCCCTTGACTTTCCTCTTGGCCCTAAACTTGGATGCCTTGAATAAGTTCTCTCTGCCAACTGGAGCTGGATGCCTCCTTCCTCCCTGCGGCCTTGCTAAGTAATGCTTGCTCAGGGCCACCTCTCTGTCCTAACCAACCCTGCCCCTCACAAGTTTCTTTTGACCCACAACCCTGCAGTTGATGCCTGCAGCTGCTCCAGAGCTCCTGGCAGCCTTGTGTGAAGGGATTTCTCCGCCTCTTTCCACTGCGCCAAGTCACTACGAGGGTCCAGTGTTACAGGCCATTTTGCCCTTCTTGCACACCAGGAAGGAGAAAAAGAACATCTTTCACAGGCAGGGAGAGAAAATCTGTAAATGGTGGGAGGCAAGGCTAGTGCAGTGACTGAGGTAAATTAGATAGGGAGCACCCCCTCCCCCCAGGCCAAGCATGGCCACAGGGCAGCTCTTGGGAGACTGAGACAGGAGGGTCATGAGTTCAAGGACAGGACATAGAACTTAGCAAGGCCCTGTTTTAAGGTAAACAGTTTAAAGGGCTGCAGCTCAGTGTTCAATCCCTAGAATCACTAGAAGAAGGGCCAGGGAGGGGTCCTGTCCCCTCCCCTTCCCTCTGCTCCTGACAGTCAGGGCTGCATCAGAGCGCTGGAGGCCTGTACCCTCCCTTGGAGTGAGCATCCCTTGGCATGGGCTGCTGCCGTGGCCTTGACCGACTTTTTAGATCAAGCACAAGTACCTTTAGGTTCTGGCTGGATATTTCTACTAAGAAGGACCCTCAGGTGTGTTTCTGAAGCGGGTTATGGTCTACTTAGACAGTAAGCAGAGTGCTATCGAATCCTGGGAGTGAGGTGTAAGCACGACTTAGGCAAAGAGACCTTAGAGACACCGTGCCCGCTGCCAAAAGGGATAACATTCTCTTTTCTTTGCTGGTCTGGCAGTGGAACCCGGGGCATTCGACCTCCGAGCTACATCCCCTTCGCCATTTTTTATTTTTAATTTGAAACAGGGTCTCACTGAGTTGCAGAGGGCCTCACTAAGTAGCTGAGGCTCTTTGTGAACCGTGTTCCTCCGTCTCAGCCTCCCGAATGCTGGGATTACAAGCGTGCACCACCACACCCGGCTGGATAACATTCTCTTACTTGTGCGCTAGAATGTGACTTTCCAAATATTGGACAGGAATAGTAACTGCCTGCTTTATAAAGTGCCCATTAGCCGGGTGTGGTGGCCACGCTTGTAAAACCTGCGTGCTTGGGAGGCAGAGACAGGAGGATCCTGCAGTTTCAAAGCTAGCCCCCCTGGCTTAAGAGACCATGTTTCCAAATACAAAGTATAAAATAGGTCTGGGAGTGTAGCCTGGAGGTAGAAGGGTTTCCAGGAACCCCAGTACCACCAAAAGAAAAAATAAATAAATAAACAGGCCAGGGCTATGGCTTGGAGGTAGAGCACTCCTGAGTTCAGTCCCCAATAGCACACATGCATGCTTGTACTACACACAATCATACACTGCATGGTTTATTACTTTACCCAACCGAGATGTGCAGTACCAGTCAGTTCTCTGAAAAACAAGTGCGTTTACACAATAGGATGGGAGAATTTCTTTGTCCCCCTTCATTCTTCCTCCCAGGAAGCAAAAGGAGCATCAGGTAAGATAACATACTTTCCTTCACACTTAGCAACTTCTGTTCCCCTTTGGCTTTACCTGTGCAGTTTCCATCGACTGAGGATACCTGGGTATTGTGTCTATAGGGAGAACCAGCAATTTCAAATGGCATTTCTTGTTGTGGCCACATAGGAAGATTTAGTCTTTATTTTGAAACTGGGTCTCACTGAGTTGCAGAGGGCCTCACTAAGTCGTTGAGTCTGGCCTCGAACCATGATCCTCCCAACTCAGCTCACAAATGCTGGAATGACGAGCATTCACCACCATGCCCGGGTTCGTGCTGATGTCCAGCCTCGGCCAGTCCAGGGGTCTGGAAGGAGATGTAGGTTCAGAAAAATTGAAGAATGAGAAACCCTGTGTTTAGTACAGAGAGAAGGCATCTCTGCCTGTGCCCTAGAATATGCTTTATTTGTACATTAGTCCAAACAGATGACAGCAAGCCACGTCATACATACTTTGTTTTACATTTGGTATTTTTATTAACCTAAATTTCAAGAAGCAGTCACCCTTAAAACCATTTATTTTTTCCGTTCTATTTTTCATTTAAATCTGTTAGGAGGTGACCTACAAAACTTATTCTCATCTATAATCTTTTAAAACTTTTACTTACCTATGTTTAACCTATGACCTTATGTAAAAAATGATGTACTGAAACTCACTTTTATTCTCTATCTTAAAAGTAAGTGCTGGATTTACTGTTTCTACTTGTAAGCCTAACTGCTATTTTCATCCACCATTTTAACCTTGGGGTATTCTGTTAACTTAATCTTAACCACCAAACTACACTGAACTTATTCTATTTCTCATGTTCTCAACATACATTGTCTATACCTTAGTTTTCTTTTCTTTTTTCTTTTTTTTGTGGTACTGAGGATGGAACCCAGGGGCATTCTACCTCCGAGCTACACTACCAGCCCTTATTTTTTATTTTAAAACAGAGTCTCACTAAGTTGCTGAGAGCCTCACTAAGTAGCTGAGGCTGTCCTCAAACTGCGATCCTCCTGTCTCAGCCTCTCCTGCTGGGATGACGAGGGTGTGCCACCACACCAGCTATACCTTAATTTTCTATAATTTCTATTAAGTTGTTTACCAAGAGGACTCTTGTGCTTTAGTGAGCAGGCACCAAGGAGGTCCCTGCCTGCCCATCCTCTTCAGGAACAGCAGAGTCTTGACCTCAAGCCATTTTCTACTAATATTAACTCTGCTTTCCAAAGTGGAGGATCACCTGGAGGTGAAAAAGTATTCTGATGAGTGCGAGCCCCTGAGGGGTATACCACAGCAGACCCCCTATCTTGGAGGTGACATGCCAAGGGCCTGGTACAGTAAGTACGGTTTATTTAGAATTACCTTTTCAGCCGGGCATGGTGGTGCAAGTTTGTAATCCCAGCATTTAGGAGGCTGAGATGGGAGGATCCTAGTTCTCGGACAGCCTCAGCTACTTAGTGATGCCCTCTGCAACTCAGTGAGACCCTGTTTCAAAATAGAGAATAAAAATAGGGTAGGGGAAGTGGCTTGGAGGTCAAATGCTCCTGGGTTCCATCCCCAGACCCACACTAAATAAAAAATAAATAATAAAGTTACTTTTTCTTTTTATGGCTAAAACCTTAGGTGAGCTAGGTGTTGTAAGCAGAGGAGAGAAAAAATGCTCTTTTCTACGTACCTCTTTGAAAAGTTCCTCATGAGTCATATTCTTAGTGCTATTCCCAGCACAAATCTTAGGACATTTTCCATTCATATTCATATCAATTTCCCCATTTATTACAGAACAGCAGTCTCCATTCAAGGCTATTTTCAGTTTTCCCCAAAGAACCTTTAATATTGTCATTATTATAACTAAAATCATGAGGCATCATTGAGTCTTATGGAGGACTCCATTTCATAGGATTTCAAGTCATAATGGAAGAGTCTTCTATCCCTGTGGAATTCTCTTCCCAGCTGCGACCCTGTCATACAGCAGGAACGGCCCTGCCTCTGCTGCCTTTATTCTTTTCATTTTGAAACAGGGTCTCCCAAGGTTGAGGAGGGCCTCACTCAGTAGCTGAGGCTGGCTGAGAACCATGATCCTTTCATCTCAGCCTCCCAAGTACCGGGATGGCACGCGTGTGCCTTCATGCCCGGCCAGGTTCTGTGTTTCTAACATTCAGTATTCAGCTGTGCTGACAGACAACCTTGAGCTGACCAAGGTCAACCTTGGCTGCAGCTCTGGCTGAGAGCTCAGAGACAGAAAAGGATTGTATTGTTTTCTGCCTAAGTAGCAAAGTTTGTTCTTATTAGCCATCAACACAGGCTCCATCCCCATCAGATCAGGCAAGATGCCATGATGAGGCAGAGCATCCTTTCTGGTTCCTCCAGAGGCAGCATCAGGGCTGGGATTTACAGGGGCTTTACCTTGGCCTCTCCAAACTGGATGTTGTGTGTGTGTGTGTGCATGCGGGTGTGTGTGTTTGTGGTATTGGAGACATCAGGGTACAGTTTGTTCACCCTTCAGGCCTCCAGACATGGCTGGGCAGTGGTTTAGTGACGCTGGTTCTCACCGTCTTGGTCCTCCTTCTCCCTGGGAGTTTGAGAGAGGAGACCAGGCCTCCCGGAGTGTCATCTGGGACGTGGCTGCCCTCAGCACCTGTAGCCTTTGGGGCCATAAAGGTGATGGTGGCGCACCTGGTATGGTGGCTGACCATGGGCAGAGTGCTGTGTCTGTGTCCTCTGCTCAGCAGGGAGGGTCTGGGGTCAACTGTCTGTGGGGACACACTCCCTCTAGAGCTTCTGGGAAAGGGTCGCTCTAGGCCTCACTCCAGCAGCTGGTGTAGCCCGGCTGAGGCAAATTCCGCAGGACTGGAAGACGCTGGCCAAAACGAAGCCGTTATCCCTCTTGATTTCAGTTATAATAATGATAATATTGATGATTCTTTGGAAGAAATTGAAAATTGCTTTGAGTGGGAGAGATTGCTGTTCTGTAATAATCCAGAAATTGATATGAATATGACTAGAAAATGTCTTAAGATTTGTGCTGGAAATAGCACGAGGAAGAATATAAATTTTTCATATTTTTATTTTTTGTAATTGGAATTTTTCTTGGAGTGACATCGAAAGAGCTCTTTGTTGTGTAGTTGGGAAGTTTTCAAGGACCTATATAGAAAGAGCTCTGCCGGGCGTGGTGGCACACTCTTGTAATCCCAGCATTTGGGAGGCTGAGACCGGAGGTTCACGGACAGCCTCAGCTAATTAGTGAGGCCCTCTGCAACTCTGTGAGACCCAGTTTCAAAATAAAGAATAAAAAATAGGGCAGGGGGTGCAGCTCAGAGTTCAAATGCCTCTGGGTTCTATCCCTAAACCCGCAAAAAAAAAAAAAAAAAAAAAAAAGAGCTCTTTGTTCCTCTGCTTACAACTCCTAACTCACTTAAGCCTTTAGCCTTGAAAGGAAAAGTTAACTTTAGGAAATTTATACCTACTGTGCAAGGCCTTCTGAATGTCACTTATCAGATAAGTGGTCTCTGGGCGTGGTGGCGCATGCTTGTAATCTCTGTGCTTGGGAGGCAGAGACAGGAGGATTGCACAGGTTCGAAGCCATCTGCTCTGGCTTAAGAGACCCTGTTTCCAAATAAAGATATAAAATAGGTCTGGGAATGTATTCCGGAGGTAGAAGGGTTTCCAGGAACCCCAGTACCACCAAAAAAGAAAAAAAAAAAAAAGAAAAGAAAAACGGTGGTTGGTCGACTGTGGTATCCCCCGTGGGGGGCTGGCGCTCATCAGAATACGTTTCCACCTCCAGCCGACCCTGCACTTTCTTGTACAGGAATGTATGATGAATGGAAAGCGCAGAGTTAATATTAATGGAAAGTGGCTTGACGTCAGGACTCTACCGTTCCTACAGAGGGTTGGGCAGGCAGGGATCTCCTTGGTGCCTGCTCACTAAAGCACAAAAGAGTTCTCTTGGTAGACAACCTGATAGGTGTTACAAGGAAATTAAGTGCAGACATTGTAAGATTATGAGAAATTGAATAAGTTGTGTGGTATTGGTGGTTGGGACAGAATAAGTTAATAGAATACCTAGTGGTTAGAATGGCAGATAAGATTAGCAGTTGATTTTAAAACCAGAGACAGTATGTTTAGCACTAAGTAGTTAAGACAGAGGATAGGAAAGGTTCAGTTAAAGTTTATCATCGGTGACGTAGAGTAGTAGTACATTTTTATAGTTCACCTCATAACAAATTAATAATGAACAAAAACAGGACAAGCAGGCTGGTCTGAGGTATGCTTGCTTCATGGAATTTTGGTTAATGAAAAACTAGATGAAGAAGTATGTGTGATGTGGCTTGCTGTCATCTGTTAGACTCATGTATAAATAAATTATATTCTAGGGCATAGGCAGGGACACCTTTCCCCCGCTAATAAGCACATCATCTCTCATCCTCTCGTGTGCCGACTCCTCGACCACCTTCAGGGACTTCTGGCTTGGCTGGAGCAGATCTCTGGCACCTATCGTCTTTGTTAAATTTTATTTTGTGTTTATTTATAAGTTTGTTTATTTATTTAATGGTACTGGAGATTAAACCCAGGAGCATTCTACTTCTGAGCTACACCTTCAGCCCTTATTTATTTATTTATTTATTTATTTATTTATTTTGTGGTACTGGGGTTCCTGGAAGCCCTTCTACCTCCGGGCTACACTCCCAGACCTAATTTTACATTTTTATTTGTAAACAGGGTCTCCTAAGCCAGCACAGCTGGCTTCGAACCTGTGTGATCCTCCTGTCTCTGCCTCCCAAGTGCAGGGATTACAAGTGTGCGCCACCACGCCCGGCTAGTTTTTATTCTTTATTTTGAAGCAGGGTCTCACTGAGTTGCAAAGGGCATCACTAAGTAATTGAGGCTGGCCATGAACCACGATCTTCCTGTCTCAGCCTCCCAAATGCTGGGATTACAAGTGTATGCCACCACGCCCAGCTTGTATATATTTTTGGTACTGGGGATTGAACCCAGGGACATTCTGCCTCCAAGCTATACACCCAGTCTGATTTTATTTTATTAAATTTATTTTTTAGGTACTGGTGGTTGATGGAACCTAGGTACATTCTACCTCCAAGTTACACCCACAGCCCTATTTCTTATTTTGAATTAGGGACTCACTATAACTTGCAGAGGGCCTCGCTAAATAGCTGAGGTTGGCTGTGAATCTGCGATCCTTCTGTCTCAGCCTCCCGAGTACTGGGATTACTAATGCGTGCCACCACTCCTGGCTAATTTTTTATTTTGAAATGGTCTCACTGAGTTGGTGAAGGTCTCTCTAAGTTACTGGGGCTGGCTGTGAACCCGTGTTTCAGCCTGCCAAGGACAGGGATGACAGGCTGGATCTCTGGGATCTATTTTTAAAAACAACACTGACCAACTAGTTTGCTGCCTGAGTAATATTTACAAGCTAAAAGTTCAGTTTTGCTATTGTTTCTATAATAACATTTGTTGTGAAGGAAAATCCTTAGATCAAAATAAAACTTCACAGATAGAAACCCCAAAAACCCAACAACCAAGAAATCCCAGGAGCCGGGGGGTGGTGGTGCAGGCTTGTGAACCCTCAGCTACTTAGGCCCCTTGTAGCTCAGTGAGACCTGTTTCAAAAAGAACAATGCCAGGTGTGGTGGCACATGTTTCCAAATAAAATATAAAATAGGCCTGAGAGTATAGCTTAGAGGTACAAGGCCCCTGGGCTCCACCCCCAGTAACACACACACACACACACACACACACACACACACACACACACTTAGGGCTGGGGGTGTCGCTTAGAGGTAGAATGCTCCTGAGATATGTCTCCAGTACTGCAAAGAAAAAGACAGGAACGGAAGTGAGTGGAACAGAAAATCCCAGAGCAAAAGTTATATAATAGAGCACTTTATCGGAACCGATAGACAGGAATGGAAGTGAACAGAAGAGTAAACCCGGAACAAAAGTTAAATAACAGAACATATTATCAGAACCAGGAAATAGCGACCCTCCCAGACATTCTCAGGTTCTTCCAGGTACACAGTACATAAGATTTCTGCGTCCCCAGAGATCATAGTGTGCCACCAGGTTTGCCTTCTGCATGTCCTTTGAATTGTCCATTTTTCCCCACTCAAAGTTTGCTTTCTCTTCCCTCCAACTCTCTCCAGTCCAATGAGGCCAGAGAAACCAGGACTCATCAGGGCATCTAGCTTCTGGGAGGCTCTGCAGTCAGCGCATCTTCTCCCCACCCTGAAACTCGGGGGACTCCCTGAGAGCTCTGGAGGGGTGCAGGGACAGATGGTTCCCAGGGAGCGACCCAAGTATCTCAAATGGAACTTGATTGTCTTTCTTGTGGCCGGCTCATAGGATCAGCACAGTCCTGCAGTGTCCTTCAGATCAGTTCACTTCATGGGAAATTTTTTCAGCTTGGGAATGATCTACGTCTGGATCTGGTAAGTGCAACTTATTCCTCAGGGAGGGTCTCCCCAAAATTTGGCTTCAGCCACGTGTGGTAGCTCATGCTTGTAATCCCAGCATTTAGGAGGCTGAGATAGAAGAATCCTGGTTTGAGGACAGCATCAGCTACTTAGTGAGGTTCTCTGCAACTTAGTGAGACCCTGTTTCAAAATAAAGTATAAAAATAGGTCAGGGGTTGTATCTCCAAGGTAGAATGCCCCTATTTCCAGACACACACACACAAAAAAGATGGTATCACTGGGCAAGGGAGATGTGCTGTCTATGGTCCCCCCACCTTCCCTGGCCCTCGGAGAAGTGGTACCTAAGCAGTGTGTGCACAAGATGGTGGGGCTTCAGCCATAGGTACAGGTGGGGAGCTGTTGTCTTGAGTCTGCATGTGTTCCGTCCCTATGGGCCCCGGCCAGGAGCCCTATTACCGCGGAACTTTTGTTCTGCCTCTGGGTTTCCGGGACTTCCGGTCCGTCACTATGGGCCCCGGCCTGGCACCCTATTAACGCGAAAGGTTCGTTCCGCCTTCGGGGTTCCGGGACTTCCTGTCCGTCCCTTTGGGCCCCGGGCAGGAGCCCTATTACCGCGGAACTTTTGTTCCGGCTTCGGGGTTCCGGGACTTCCTGTCCGTCACTATGGGCCCCGGCCTGGCGCCCTATTAACTCGAAAGGTTCGTTCCGGCTTTGGGGTTCCGGGACTTCCGGTCCGTCCCTTTGGGCCCCGGGCAGGAGCCCTATTACCGCGGAACTTTTGTTCCGCCTCTGGGGTTCTGGGCACTTCCTGTCCGTCACTATGGGCCCCGGCCTGGCGCCCTATTAACGCGAAAGGTTCGTTCCGCCTTCGGGGTTCCGGGACTTCCTGTCCGTCCCTTTGGGCCCCAGCCAGGCGCCCTATTAACGCGAAAGAATCGTTCCGGCTTTGGGGTTCCGGGACTTCCGGTCCGTCCCTTTGGGCCCCGGGCAGGAGCCCTATTAACTTGAAAGGTTCGTTCCGGCTTTGGGGTTCCGGGACTTCCGGTCCATCCCTTTGGGCCCCGGGCAGGAGCCCTATTACCGCGGAACTTTTGTTCCGGCTTTGGGGTTCCGGGACTTCCAGTCCGTCCCTTTGGGCCCCGGCCAGGCGCCCTATTACCGCAGAACTTTTGTTCCGCCTCTGGGGTTCCGGGCACTTCCTGTCCGTCACTATGGGCCCCGGCCTGGCGCCCTATTAACGCGAAAGGTTCGTTCCGGCTTTGGGGTTCCGGGACTTCCGGTCCGTCCCTTTGGGCCCCGGCCAGGAGCCCTATTACCGTGGAACTTTTGTTCCGCCTTCGGGGTTTCCGGGACTTCCGGTCCGTCCCTTTGGGCCCCGGCCAGGAGCCCTATTACCGCGGAACTTTTGTTCCGCCTCTGGGGTTCCGGGCACTTCCTGTCTGTCACTATGGGCCCCGGCCTGGCGCCCTATTAACGCGAAAGGTTCGTTCCGGCTTTGGGGTTCTGGGACTTCCGGTCCGTCCCTTTGGGCCCCGGGCAGGAGCCTTAATACCGCGGAACTTTTGTTCCGCCTCTGGGTTTCCGGGACTTCCGGTCCGTCCCTTTGGGCCCTGGCCAGGAGCCCTATTACCGCGGAACTTTTGTTCCGCCTTCGGGGTTCCGGGACTTCCGGTCCGTCCCTTTGGGTCCCAGCGTGGATTACCACGGAACGTTCGTTCTGCCTTTGGGTTCCAGGCACTTCCGGTCCGTCCCTATGAGTCCCGGCCAAGCATCCAAAGTTCTGCACCAACATGCCCTTATCGGAACCAATAGAGAGGGAACGGAAGTTAGCGAAACCGAGAGGGCACCGGAACCAATGTTCTTCACCAGCGCGCTCTTATCGGAACAAATAGAGAGGGAACAGAAGTGAGTGGAATGGTGGTGGCGGCAGCAGCCTGCTGTGATAAGAGGCGGCGTCCGACAAGCGGCCACGTCCAACGAGTGGTGGCAGACTGATGCTGACCCTGGACTACATATTTCCCAGAGAGGAAAGGCAGTGGTAGCTGAAGATGCTGACCCGTCCAGAGCTGTGTCTGGAAAGCAGAGCTAGCAACTTATTCAACAGGTCTTCTGCAGTAGTGGCAGCCCCGGTGTACCATGAGCTCCAGGAAGCAGCGACCCTCCCAGACCTTCACAGTACACAGGATTTCTACGTCCTCAGACATCATAGTGTGCCACCAGGTTTACCTTGTGCATGTCCTTTGAATTGTCCATCTTTCTCCACTCAAAGTTTGCTTTCTCTCCGCTCCAACTCTCTCCAGTGCAATGAGGCCAGAGAAACCAGGACTCAACAGGGCTACTAGCTTCTGGGAGGCTTTGCAGTCAGTGCCTCTTCTCTCCACCCTGAAAATCAGGGGACTCCCTTCCTGAGAGCTCTGGGGGGCCCCCACCTCTGCCCACTGTCGCTCTCGGGGGCAAAGCCTTTTGCTCCACCCTGGGGCACCCTAATTTGGCAAAAGAGGAGGCTGCACTGCAGACTCAAAGGCCATGACCCATGCCCACTGGCAGAGCTCACTAAGGAAGGAGGAATAGCTATAGGGGCTTCAAAGCCATGGGCAGCAAAGAGGTGTAGAACAGAGTGTCAGCTGATGAAGAGGGGAGAACCTTCTCAAAGGGCAAAATATGGGATGCCATCTAGCCAATGGCTCTCAGCACCTCTTTCATACCAGACTGGGGTTTATTCTGGACTTGGAGAGGTAGCAAAGGTGCATTTTAATTGATTAATTAGTTTTGTTGGTGGTACTGGGGATGGATCCCAGTGCCATGGTAAATATGAGCTAAACCCCCAATCCTTGAAGCCAAGCTTGTTGGTGAATGCTTGTAATCACAGCGCTGGGGAGGCTGAGACAGGAGGGTCCCACAGGTTAGAAGCCACCCTCAGTTACTTACTGAGGCTCTCAGCAACTTGAGACCCTATTTCCAAATTAAAATATAAAGTATGTCTGTGAGTATAGCCCAGAGGTAGAAAAGCCCCTGGGTTCCACTGCAAGAACCACTAAAACAACAACAAAATAACCCCCCAATCCTAATTTATTTATTCATTTATTTATTTCCGCACTACTGGTGATAAAATGTAGGGTCATTCTACCTCTGCTCTACACCCCAGCCCTATTTTTTATTTTCTATTTTGAAACAGGTCTTACTGAATTGCAAAAGAACTCACTAACTAGCAGAGGCTGGCTATGAAATGCAATTCTCCTGTTTCAGTCTCCCAAATGCCAGCAATTTGGAGACTAAAACAGTATGATTACAGTTCAAAGCCAGCCTCAAGTGAGCAAGGCCCTCCTCAAACAAAAGTAGTGGTGTCATATGCCTGCAATTCCACCTAGTAGAGAGGTTGAAACAGGAAGATAGCAGGTTCAAGACAAGCCCGGGAAACAGTCTCAAACTACAAAAATAAGAATGTCTGGGGAAGCCAGATATTGTGGCACACGCTTTTATTTATTGACAGTACTTGGGAGGCTGAGACAGGAGGATCTTATTGACTGTGGCCAGCCTCTACTACTAAGTGAGGACCTCTGCAACTTAGTGATACCGTTTTTGAAAATAAAGAACAAAAAATAGGGCTTTAGGTTTAGCTAGGATGTAGAAAGCCCCTTGGTTCCAATTCCAATACCACACACACACAATAGTTCCAAGGAGACCAAGCCCAAGGTGAGGTTTGGGTTCTTTATTTTGAAACAGGGTCTCACTAAGTTGCAGAGGGCCTCACAAGTAGGTGAGACTGGCCATAAACCTGCAATCCTCCCATCTCTGCCTCTCAAGTACTGGGATTACAAGCTTGTGCCACCACACCCTGTTGGATTTACATTTTAAATGCTAACGATAGGGAGCCCTGCATGGTGGCACAGATCTGTAATCTCAGTGTTTGGGAGGCTGAGACAGGAAGATTCCACAGGTTCAAAACCAGCCTCAGCTACTTAGGCTCTCAGCAACTTAGACCCTGTTTCCAAATAAAATATAAAATAGGTCTAGGAGTATAGTCTGGAGGTAGAAAATGACCTGGGCTCCACTCCCTGTAACACACACACACACACACACACACACACACACACACACACGTGACTACTGATACTGCATGATGCCTAAAACCATTTAAAATAACACTTCTTCAGGAGTTAATTATTAGAAAATGTGAAAACACAAATCAGTAGCTTTTTTTTGTAAATAGTATACATCTACTAAAAACAATTTATTTTTACTTCGAGATACTTAGACAAGGGTGTCTCCTTTTTATACAATTTTGTCCAGTGGTTTTCAATGAATGAAGTCCGAGGACTAGCAAAGGGTATAGAAATGTGAAAGTTTATTTATTTGCGTATTATAGTACTAGGGAATGAATCCAAGGGCATTCTACCTATGAGCTGCACCCCTGGTCCTAATTTTTTTTTTTTTTTTTTTTTTTTTTTGGTGGTACTCGAAGTGGAACCCAGAGGCTTTCTACCTCTGGGCTATACTCCCCGACCTATTTTATATTTTATTTGGAAACAGGGTCTAAGAAAGGTCATCCTAGAAAGCGACCTCTTGGGAAGTGGGCTTTTAAACCTTCCTGAGGTTTTCTATCTGTTCTTTTATGATTGGCCGGATTTGGGCTTTGGGGACCCTATGACTTTTGTACAATTTTGATACTTATTTTGAATTGCTATCTTGTAGGCTGGTCAGGGCCTTCATTTTCTAGGACTTAACAGTCTCATTTTTCTGCTTACCTTCCCCACCCTCATAGAAAGGAGATGCAAATGTTTTTTTTTATTTCCTGTTCCAAGGTCTTCTGCCTTGTCTCAATAAATTTTTATTTTATGTATTTATTTTTGCAGGCCTGAGAATGAAAACCAGGAGCATTTGACCTCTGAGCTACAACCCTGCCATATTTTTTATCATTTATTTTGGAACAGGGTCTCCCTAAGTTACAGAGGGGATCAGTAAATAGTTGAGGCTGTCCACGAACCATGATCCTCTGGTCTCAGCCTTCCAAATGCTGGGATTACAAGTGTGTACCACCATGCCCAGCTAATACATTTTTAAATATTTTTCTTTTCTTTTTTAAATTTAGAAGACAATCTCTTGGCTTGACCCCAGCACCCTCCCTTTTTTACTTTAAAACTTTTTTTTTTTTGTGTGGGTCTGGGGATGGAGCTCAGGCATTCAACCTCCGAGCTACACCCCCTGCTTATTTTTTATTTATTTTGAAACAGGGTCTCGCTAAGTTTTGGAGGGCCTCACTAAGTAGCTGAGGCTGTGTGTAGAAACCATGATTCTCCAGTCTCAGCCTCCCCAGTGCTGGGATTACAGGCTTACACCACCCCACCCGGCTTTTTAAAACAAAAGACTTTTTATTTTGTTTTTCAGTACTAGGGTTTGATCTCAAGGGCATTTGACCTCTGAGCTATACCCCCAACACTGTTTTTTGTTTTTGTTGTTGTTTCTGTTTTTTAATCCAGCAGCATTCTACCTCTGAGCTACACCTCCAGCCCTATTTTTTTATTCTTCATTTTGAAACAGGGTCTCACTGAGTTACAAAGGGCCTCACTAAGTAGCTGAGGCTGGCTGCAAACATGAATCTTCATGTCTCAGCTTCCTAAGTACTGGGATTACCAGCATGCACCACCACACCCAGCTCAAAAGAGTTTATTTTCAGGAGCCTGATATGCTGTTTCTGGTTGTTAAGGTTTCAGTGATTCAGAGGGCTCTTTTCTTTATTCAACTGAAGTTTGTTGAATAGAAAAGTTAAAACTAATACGCAGCACAGTGCAGCTTTAGCAAATTAAAAAAAAAAATCAGTAGGAAATAAGAGAAGGAAAAAGCAGCATGCTGACCTGCATGCCGGAGAGCCCGAAAATGGATCTTTGGCCCCCGCTGCTACCTTCTTATCAGTGTTACCAAGGCAATAGGCTAGTGTCTTATTCCTTAGGCAGGTGGTGCATCTTTGTCTCTGGGCAGTGTACTTACTAACTGCAGGGGTCAAGAATCTACCTGGCCTTCACCTCTATTGTACCGGGCAGCATTGTTTGGTCATCAACTCTGGGTGCTTTGAAGCAGCCCACAGACTTTACCTTTCCTATACGCAGGCCAGGTCACAGAGGAGAGGAGGCAAACAGAGGCACTGATGGCCTCTATACATTTTGGTGGGCCAAAGGCTTTAATTGTCTCTAAGGCTTTTACTATAGGTTAATCATTAGAAAGAAAGGCAAAGGGAGAAGGGGGCTCTGTACTGCAACAGTTGCTGCCCCCTCCCTGCCTGAGTGCCCGCAGAGCCCCCAGGCCCTGGCTACTTTCTACAGTTTAGAAATTAATATCAAAGCAATTTTCCAATGCTGGCGCAAGGTGAGAAAGCAGCAGCTGGGACCTTTTGTCAGTCCATGTTTTATAGAGTTTTTGAGGTATGGACTGAAAGGTGGGAAGTTTGTTATGGGTTGGGTTGATATTTTAATAAATAGCTTTTGCTAGGCAGGCATGGTGGCTCATGCTTGTAATCCCAGTTGGGAGACCGAGACAGGAGGATCCAGGTTCACGGCCAGCTTCAACTACTTACTGAGACCCTGTTTTCATTTTTTGTTTCCGGGTCTGGGGATGGAACCCAGGGGCATTTGACCTCCGAGCTACAGCCCCTGCCCTATTTTTTATTCTTTTATTTTGAAAACAGGTCTCACTGATTTGCAGAGGGCCTCAATAAGTAGCTGAGGCTGTCTGCAAACCACAATCCTCTGGTCTCAGCCTCCAGAATGCTGAGATTACAAGCATGCGCCACCATGCCTGGCTTGAGACCCTGTTTTCAAATAAATAATAAAAAATAGGGCTGAGATGTATCTTAGAGGTAGACTGGCCCTGGGATCAACCTCCAGCACCACACACACACACACACACACACACACACACACACACACACTAAATGGGTTTTGCTAGAAGAGTGGGTTTGCTTTGCCACAGTCATTAGTTTTCTGGGAGGGTCACTTTTGATGTTAAAAAAACCAAAATACTCAGTCTTGGTGGTGCACACTTGTAATCTCAGCATTACTGAGACAGGAAGATCATGATTCATGGGCAGCCTCAGCTACTTAGTGAGGCCTTCTGCAACTTAGACCCTGTATCAAAATAAAGAATAAAAAATAGGACTGGGGGTGTAGCTCAACCTCGGTTCCATGTCCAGTACCAAAAAAAAAGGAAGAAAAAAAAAAAAAAAACCCAAAACAACAAAATGAATTCCCTGGTTCCTAAGGAAATAAAACTAAGCAGGCTGGTTCCCAACATGGTGACTGGACTCCATAATAGCAGTGCTTATTCCAATAATAATGATGTATTGTCCATTTGCAGGGAAAACTAAGTGAGGGCATCAGGTGTCACCTCCCATTCCTGTCCCTGCTTGACAGCCATCCTTTGTCTTCCAGCCATGGCAGAGGGGGGTCACAGCCTGTCTCCCAAGCAAGTGTGAGCCCCTTTAGTTGGCTGACAACTACAGGATACCTCAGCAACCAAGAGTTGAGGGTCTTAGGCCCCGTACAAGACCCTGTTTCAAAATAAAAAGTAAAAAAAGTACGCACTTTTGGTGGAACACTTGCCTAGAATGTGCCAGGTCCTGAATTGATCCTCAGTTCTGCAAAAACAAGGGAAGAGCAATCTTTGCCCTTGGGGAGGGGCGGGGCAGCAGGAGGAGCAGGGGTGGTAACAGCCCCCTCCCCCATGCAGGCATACAGTCAGCCTGGCCTCAAGCAGCACACTCTTCTTCCTCCTCCAGCTGCAGGGCTCCTGAGTTCCAGGCACATCTCAAGCATGCAGTGGAGGGGTGCAGGAACAGATGGTTCCCAGTGAGAGACCCAAGTATACCGAATGGAACTTGTTGATTGTCCTCCTGTGGCCGGCTCACGGGATCAGCACAGCCCTGCAGGGGCCCTTTGGATCAGCACAGCAGGGACTCTGCACCAGAACTTGGGGCACTGTATGGGACATTTCTTCTACTTGGGTATGATCTGCTTCTGGATCTGGTAAGTGCAATGTATTTTTCTCAGTGAGGGTCTCCCGTGGCTCATGCTTGTAATCCCAGGACTTAGGAGGCTGAGATAGAAGGATCCTGGTTCGAGGACAGCCTCACCTACTTATTGAGGTTCTCTGCAACTTAGTGAGACCCTGTTTCAAAATAAAGTATAAAAATAGGTCAGGGGTTGTATCTCCAAGGTAGAATGCCCCTACCTAGGTTCTAGACCCCCCCCCCACACACACACACAAAAGTTGGTTTTACTGGGCAAGGGAGATGTGCTGTCCATGCCCCCCCCCCCCCCGGCCCTCAGAGAGGTGGGTACCTAAGCCGTGTGTGCACAAGATGGTGGGGCTTCAGCCACAGGTACAGGTGGGGTGCTATTGTCATGGGTCTGCATGATATGTTCTGTGAGTTCTCAGCTTCCATGGTGCAGTCAGAGACAAAGGCAGAGGTGTGCTAAGAACAAGTGAGAATACACAGTCAAAGGAGAGCTCAGACCAGCTCAGAACAAGAGAGGCCCCTAGAGGAGAAGGTGGCTACGAGCTCATGGTTGGGTTGGAGGTCTGGGCTTTCCCTTCCTGGAATCAGTGGTGGTGGCTGTGTGGGGTCTGACCTTGTTCCTCCCCCAGGATCCTTTGTTTACCAAGCATCTCAGGAATCTCAGGTAGGGTGAGGGGTCACTGTGATTTAGGGTGTGGGCTCCTTGAGGCTTCTGCCTAAAACAGAACACAGCCTTTAGGGTGGAGCTAGGTATTATGAACTTTCAAGATTTTAAAACTATATTTTTCTTTCTTTTCCAAGTTGTCTCCTCTCTATCTAGTATTTCATTTCTTCTATCCCACCTCACTGTCAGAAGTAAATTTCTATGGCATTATTTTAAAAAAAAGATAGACACAGCTGTGTACTTTTTTGTGATACTGGGGATTGAACACGGGTTCAATCTACTGTTTGTGAGAATCTCACCAGTGGCTGAGGCTGTCCTTGAACCTGACATCCTTTTGTCTCAGCCTCCCAAGCACTGGAACTACAGGCATGCTCCACCATGCCTGGTTAGAGAAATACATCTTTGAAAGCTGAGTGGCAAGACAAATTTTACTTTTTGCAATTGAACCCTTCCACCAGTGAGTCAGTGTGCTGGAACAACATGGTAGCAAACTGCTGACCCTTTTTCTTTCTTTCTTTCTTTCTTTCTCTCTTTCTTTCTTTCTTTCTTTCTTTCTTTCTTTCTTTCTTTCTTTCTTTCTTTCTTTCTTTCTTTCTTTCTTTTTTTTGTGGTACTGGGGATGGAACCCAGCAGCCTTCTACCTCCGGCCTACACTCCCAGACCTATTTTATATTTTATTTGTAAACAGGGTTTCACTAAGTTGCCGAGAGCCTCGGAAAGTTGCTGAGGCTGGCTTTGAACCTGTGTGATCCTCCTGTCTCAGCCTCCCAAGCGCGGGGATTACAAGCGTGCGCCACCACGCCCGGCTTGGCCCTTTTATTTTCAGCTTGGGCTTCTGTGCTGTGCTCCTTTTAATGGGAATGTCCTGAGAAAACAACACACTTCTGTGGGGTTCTTGGCTTATGTGGCAGAAAAGAATTTCAGCATTTGCCAGTCAGAAAAGGTAGAGGTTTAATTTAGGAAACTGAGGTTTGAGGGTGAAAGCAGGCAATTTTAAGAGAGGTCGACCAAGATCATCTTTGTCACTTTTTCAGTTCTTTATAGAATCCTCACAAGGGTGTCCTCTTTACAGTGTTGTGGCTGGAGCCCAGGGGCATTCTACCTCTGAGCTACACCCCCAGCCATATGTATGTATGTATGTATGTATGTATGTATGTATGTATGTATTATTTATTTATTTTGGTGGTACTAGGGGTGGAACCCAGAGGCTTTCTACCTCCAGGCTATACTCCCAGACTTTTTTTATATTTTTTATTTAGAAACAGGGTCCCACTAAGTTGCCGAAAGCCTCACTAAGTAGTTGAGGCTGGCTTCGAACCCTGAGATCCTCCTGTCTCAGCCTCCCAAGCCCTGGGATTACAAGCCTGTGCCAACAAGCCCGGCTCCCTATTTATTTATTTTGAAACTGTCTCACTGAGTTGCAAAGGGCCTCACTAAGTAGCTGAGGGTGTCCTTCAAGCTTATAAGAATGCACCACCTTTCCCTGCAAGGGGGTCCTCTTAATCTTCTGGTCCCTCTGGCTATGAGAGGCAGTGGGTGGCTGGTGTCCAATCATTGTCCTACTCAAGGATTCTTTGTTGACATAGCATTTCAGGGATCTCTGGTGAATAGAGGGGCCTTTGTGAATAAGGGTGTGGCTCATTGAGGCCTTAGCCTGAAACAATCCATCCTACCTGGTGGAGTTAGAGATTAGGAACTTTCCAGATTTTAAAACTGTATTTTTCTTTCCTTCCCAATTCATCTGCTTTCTATCTACTATTTTAATCTATTCTGTCTCACAATCTTTACACCCTTGGCTGAAGGGGAAATGCCAGGGGACATCTATTCTTCCACCACCCTGGAAGCTGTTCTGACTGATTGACACTGACCCGGTGCCATTTGATCTCCAGCTTTTCTTTTAAGTTAGGAAAGGAGCTGGGCATGGTGGTGCACGCCTGTAATCTCCAGGCTTGGGAGGCTGAGACAGGAGGATCTCAGAGGTTTCAATCCAGCCTCAGGTATTTAGTGATGCTTTCAGCAACTTAGTGAGACCCTGTTTCCAAATAAAATGTAAAAAAGGGCTGGGAGTATAGCCCGGAGGTAGAAAGCCTCTGGGTTCTACCCCTATTAACACCAAAATAAATAAATAAATAAATGAAATAGGAAAGGAATGTCCAGCTGGGTGTGGTGGAGCATCCCTTTAAACCTTTAAACTTTGATCCTTTAAACTTGGGAGGCTGAGATAGAAAGGTCATCTGTTTGAGGACAGCCTTAGCAAGTATTGAGACTCATCAATCTAGTGAGACCCTATTTCAAAATAAAAATAAAATATGGCTGGGAGTATCGTTTGGAGTTAGAATGACCCTAAGTTTACTTCCCAGTACCATAGGGGGAAAAAAAGCATGTCTTCCCTGGGAAAACAAGGAAGGAAATGAAAAGGACAGGCAGAGTCATCATGCTTCAAGCCTGCAATCCTCGTACTCAGGAGGCTGAGACAGGAGATTCACAGGTTGAAAGCCAGCCTCAGCCGTTACGGATTGGGAGAATGTGATTTGGGGAAGCCGTTCTCCAGGAATCCCTGCTAGGGTCCCAGACATACTACCCCCAAACCAAAACAAAACCCCAAA